>NW_017728914.1:21285463-21320617 GCF_001723895.1 Crocodylus porosus
TTCCTGCCTCTTAGAGTTTGCCTTACGCTGAAAGCTAGTGATGGACTGCAGAGACTATATGAGGGTATCTATGGAACTAAACAAGATAACATTGTTTTGGCAGAAGCACATTTTTAATTGTACAGGGCTATTGCAGTAACATGTTTCCATTTAGCATAATAAACTCATTTTTGCTTTAATGGCTGAGCTGTTAGCAAATCACAATTATACTTCCAGATGAACTGACCTAATTAGGTTTTTTTTGTTTTGTGCTGACAGAATAAACATCCGCAAAGGAAACCCATTCCTCTCCCCACAAAGTAAATCACTTTAAATAGGTACCCACCAGTGGCTGTTTTACCTGCCCTTTCCCTTCCACGCTCACTCTTAAAATACCCCACACTGTAAAATACAATGGACCTGATTCCAATGTTGCTTATCTATTAAGCACCATGGCTGAACATCTAAAAGGTGTGAAGCTTTTTATTTCTATCCATTAAATGATCACAGAGTTGCTATCTGCACTGACCCAGAAATCCTGATGGACAAAAGCTGCAAAGAGATGCATGAACCAAAGCTGCAAGATGTTTACTGCAGTTGCCTAATTAGCTCTGCAGTAAAGTCTCAATGTCCACACATGTGGCCCTATTAAGCTGCAGTGAACTAAGTACTATCCACACAAGTACTATCCTACAGCAGCATTCGTTAGCATGCCACAACACATATGAAGATGCTGACAGGGCTGCCTGGGCACAAGGGTGCTTCAGTGCCAGGGCTGTCTGCCAGCTAGCCAAGGGAGCATCCTTGTGCCCCAGCCAGCCCCTCTGCAGCACGTTGAGTTGGGCCAGAGCAGCCCTGGGCTGGAAGGATGGCCCCTGCCCCCACAGACCCTCTGCTAGCTAGGGCTGCTCTGACCTGACTCGACATGCTGCAGTCCCAGGTGCATGTGTAAACACAGTGCCCAGGGACAATAAACTCCATCACAATGTGCCAGAGTTTATTGCATCACCTTAATTGCACATGTAGATGTGCCCAATAAGGCCAGAGCCAGATTTGAGGAAGGGCATTCTGAGCTTGAAAGCTTGCCTGACACCTTTCCCAACTATACAGTTGGTTCAATAAAAGATACCACCAAAAACCCCTGCTTTTCAGATTTTCCCTGCACCGTCATGGCTACAAGACTCCACAGTTCATTGTAAACACAGTGTAATGCATCTAATTCAGCCATTAAATGAAGCTGAATTTAGTACGTCTGTATTAGGGGTGGAGTTTCATGACAATATTAGGGAGCATTTCCCAAGGGACTAGAGACAGGATTCTGGGCCTATGCTACCTACCAATACCAAACTGCAAGCAGAGTTTAGCAAATGCGGAAGTGATGAGGCAAAGAGACATTTGCCTGCTGGATATTCATAGCAGTGGATGGGAAACTAGATAATGGACTATTGCCAAAGCTACTATGGGCAGATATTTAACGTACCATTCTCATTGATGGATTGTTACTGTGTTTTCCAAGCTTATGCTCTGTTCCTATTTTCCCTAATACAACTCTCCTTTTTCTATACGTGACCTCAGTGTCATTGCTTCTGGGAAGAAAGTGTGGCCTATTAAAGATAGCCAAAGAAGGTGTTTACTGATTGCATATACTCTAGGGTTGGGTGGAAGTTGGCTATATTTGTTACTTTTAAGAAGATCTGCTTGGTATTTCTGCTGAGCAGAAGACTTAGAGTCTGCTGATTTTATGGAGACAATCCTGATTCACACTGGCATCAGATCAGAATCAGTCCCAGCATGTCTAGAGTCTTTGTTGCATGCATTTAGGAGGTATTCACTCTTCTGTTACAGTAACACCAGAGTATATCCAATAGGGCTGTGCGAGGCTTCAGACAGAGCTTCGCATCTGGAGAAGCTTTGGATGCTTCCATGTCCGAAGCAGCATGTCCAGATCGAAGTGCTGGCTTCGTTAGGCTTTCTGAAGTGGTTCGGAGCTTCTGAACCACTTCAGAAAAGCTTCAGAGCCGCCTTGGAGACCTGGCTATAGGGTATAATGGGGAAACAATGAAATATCTATAAATTTGTGCGGGTTTTGTCTGAGTTGGATGAAATTTTCAGGAATTGTAGTCTCTGATGAGAGCATGAAGCCTGCTAAGTTTCAAGAAGATAGCTGCAGGAGTTTGGAGGAAATTCCACCCCAAATTCATGAAAGCAAAACCGATGTCATGTATATGTGTTACACCATGGGGGGGGGGGGGTGAAAACTGCAGGGGGAGTGGCCCCTGGTGAAGCCCACAAAGCCTGCCAAGTTTCAAGGAGATAAGTGCAGGGGTTTGGGGGGAACTGCACCTCAAGCTGCAGACAAGCAAAACTGGTGCTATGGGCGACACCGTGTGTGTTAAGGCACAGCTGGGCGAAAGCTGCAGGGATGGTGGCTCCTGCTGTGGCCACGATGCCTGCCAGCTGTCGAGGAACTCGGTCCAGGGGACTTCTGGGTTCTGGGGCCCTGCACCCCTAGCTGCTGACAAATAAAACTTGTAACATGGATGTTTGTGGGACTGACTGTCTCTGTCTTGGGGCATGGGAGACACTACTGCAGGCCTGGCTGTTAAGCTACTGTTACCAGTTACCAATCAATCATGATTCACTCAGGGACCAACTCAATACACAGGACCTAGCTAATGTAACCAGTTAATTACCATCAATTAACACCTACAAAAGCAGACTGAGAGGAAATAATCGATACAGACAATCAACTGCTCCATGACAGAGTCAGTTGCACAAGCACCCATGTCATGAGTTTTGTCTGCCAGCAGCTAGGGGTTCAAGGCCCCAGAGGCCCCCTGCACTCATCTCTTCGACAGCTGGCAGGCTTTGTGACTACCATCCCTGCAGCTGTCACCCCCTGCGCCTTACGCACAGGATTACCCATGGCACCAGTTTTGCTTGTCCACAGCTTGAGGTGCAGTTCCCCCCAAACCCCTGCATTGAGCTTCTTGAAACTTGGCAGGCTTTTTGTTCTTACCAGGGGCTACCACCTCTGCAGTTTTTAACCCCCTGTGTTGTAACACGTAGACGTGACATGAGTTTTGCTTTCAAGAATATGGGGTACAGTTCCCTACAAAACCCTCCACCGAACTTCTTGAGACTTGGCAGACTTCGTACTCTCAGCAGGGGCTACCATTTCTGAAAGTTTCATCAACATCAGACAAAAAACAACAAACTTACAGTTATTTAATTGATTCCCCATTATACCCTATGGCCGGATCTTTGAGGTGGCTCCGAAACTTCGGAGCCGCTTCAGCCGGATTGAAGCAGAAACCTGGTCTGGAGCTCTGGATCGGGCCCCTGGCATCCGAAATGGCTGGATCTGAAGCCGGATTGGATCGCTGCCGACTCGCACAGGTCTAATATCCAATCAGTCTGGGTACCAGGAATATGACTCTATAATGGAAGAGGCATGAACTGAGGACCAGAATACTGGATGTTGGGGTGGGCAATGCATGTTGCTGGGAGTCACTTGGAACCATTCATTCATAATCTGTGTAATTTGAACATGTCCTACACAAAATTGAGTTTGAAGTGATAATCAGAAAATAATCAACTGAAAACAAGGAGAATGCAGAATAACAGTTCAGTTCTGATACTAGCAGCTGGATACTCCTCATTTTTATAGTAGCTGTTCTGCAAGCAAACCAATTAACCTTTCCAACCATGTAATCTTCACTCTGAAAGCCAGTTAGAAGCTGGTACATACCTGTTCTACACTCTCAGTATATACTGGTATAATGTATGGGATGCTGTTTTTTATCAAAGAAGGCAGGGCAATGTCACACCTTATAAATTAACTGATTCAGAGAGGCATTTTTACTAAAAAACAGTTTTACCAGTGCAACCCCTTGTGCCTTGTACTAGTATAAGGCATTTCTCTTCTATACGGAAATTAGCAGGGTAATTCTGCTTTACTATACTAGTATAATCAACACTGTACAACGTGCTTGCTTAGACAAAGATACTGTCATGTCAAGGTTCATTAGTGCTGATTCAAAGCACATTGAAGTCAATTCTCCTAATTTGGTCTGTTTCCCCAAAATCAGGACTTAGGCCCTCCTCTGCTCTGGGCCTTGTAGATGGTGTCACTTATCTTTTGTTATGGGACAGTATGTTACATACTTCTTTGGTTCCCAGGCTGCATGTCCTTGTTGTGTTAGACAGCCTGTCTCTCTTGAACGCTGTGATCTCATGTTGTGGCATGCCCCGCTCAATTCTCAGGCTGTGTCCATCTGTTGGCTGCATTGTGCTAGATAAATCCAGCACAATCTGAGCTCTGCTCAACACAAAAATCTATTCCATGAATTTCAAATGATAAACAGGCAGATTTCGAGTTCCAGCACCAATTTATGCACGTGAAGTATGGACATGGTGTGATTTATATGGATGCTAAGTGATATTTTGAAAGGTTCTGCTTTTCCCTAAGGTAGCACAAAATCAATGTTCTTGGTATCAATCATTTGAGAACAGTAGAAAACAGAACATTTCTTCCTTTCCTTAATTCTTACTAATTTAAAGATGGAAAGTTTGTAGTATTTTTCAAGAGAATGAACCCAACACCCAGCTGCAAAAATCAGTGCTCATTAATGGAAAATAGCACTTGTTTCTCTGGCCTGCTTCATCTGTGCTTGCTCTGGCACATAGTACTAGGAGGAGATTAAGGATAATTAAATCTTATTTAAAAAACTGTGCGCACGTTTCAGACAAAAATAGCTTTCTGCAAATTAAAAAAAGCTTAATGATTTCTGAGTTTGAGACAAGAAAGGAAGGAAGGAAGGAAAGAAGTAAGAAAGAAGGAAAACCTGAGTATTTTTTCTACTTTTGGGAATAAAAATATTTTTCCTTGCTTTTGAGGTTTTTTCCTTGCTTTCTTTCCCCCCCTTGTTATCTCTTGCCACTGAAAAAAGCAGGGTGAAAAAGATATAGGTAAGTGCAAACCTTTTTACTACTAAAAAACAAAAATAATGTGCTTTTATAGTTGTATTTTTTCCCTTGAAAAATCAGCATGATTTGAAAAATTTAAAATGAAAAGGCTGTTTTTGTTGGAAAAGTATCAATGAGAAATAAGAAAAATGTCTATATGAACCTGTGTTGAACATATAAGCCAGCTTTTATTCAAGGAATTCAAAGCATTTTACAGGCAATTACTAAGTAAAAACCATTCCTTTGAGAATGGATGGCATTAGTAGATTTAATTTATGTTTTGTCCAAGGTTATGTGTCTTGTCCGAGGTTACACCGTTAAGTCAGTGGCAGAATAGGTAATAAAGTCCCTAAGGTGCAACATGCAATCTGTTATACATCTGCTATTTACATGCATCAGAAGCCTCTGGTGGCACATCATGAGTCCCTTGAATTTGTCCGTGTTGTGCAGCATATGAAAGACTGTTGCAAATTGCCAGGGTTTAAAAGGAGCTTGTATTTAAAACTGATGTTTATGATAGGGTCCTTAGAGAATAGGGCCCAGTCCATACAAGAATACTATGAATTAATTATCAATATCAATATTAATTGTGACAGAGCCCCCCATGTGGCGCAGGGCAGTGTGGGGGCAGAGGGATTGCCCCCCACCTGGCAGGAGCCAGTGAGTTCAGAGCTTTTTTTTTTTTTAAAGAGCCAGGAGCCAGACAGGGCAGCCATTGATGGGGCTGGGAGAGTGGGCAGGGGATAGAGCCTTTCTGATTCAGGGATTCAGCCAGTTCGGCAATGGACGGATCTCTGAATCAGATTTGGCTGAATTGATTTGGGACAGTGATTCGAATCACTGAATCAAATCACTATCCCCTGAATCAGCTGAATCTGAATCCAAAGTGAATGCTAGCTGCTTTGCACAGGTCTAATAACAAGCATATACTGCATAAGAGAATTGCAGACCTGAATCACAGGAACCTTTATGGACCAAGTGTAGAAAGTATAGAATACTTGACATACCTCAGCATGCCACCTCTCTAATAAGGCCAACATGGATGAGGAGATCCAGTATGTGCTAGCTCTGCCTTTGGAAGACTGAATCACCATGTGTTCAATGATCACAACATCAGGACTTGAACAAAGCTTCTGCTATATAAGGTAATATAATACCTATATAAGGTAATCCCAACTCTTCTCTATGGCTGTGAAGCTTGGGTGACCTACAGAGACCACCTGAAAAGCCTGGAATGCCATCCCCAGTGCTATCTCTGGAAGACTCTTGGCATAAAGTGGGAGGATTGTTGCACAAATGCCAGTGTCCTCACAGATGCTAACACCATCAGTATGGAAGTGTTGATTATTCAACATCAGCTGTGGTGGACATGGCATTGTCTGTGCGTGCCTAATGTATGTTTACCAAAACAACTGCTATACTGCCAACTCAACCAAGGGCAAAGGACACGTGGGAGCTAGAAGAACTGCTTCAAACTCACTCTCAAGGTGACTATTAAGAAGTGTGGCACTGACACCACTAATTGGGAAAAAAACTAGCCCAGGACAGAGCTACAAGGTGATACCTTGTGAGAAAAGGTGCATCTTACTTTGAGGAAAACCATCTCTCCTTGGAGGCAGGAAAAGAACTGAACGGGAAGGAAAGGAAACTAGACCAATAAATCCATGGTCCGACCCTCCCTTTAACAACCACCTGTGGCATTTGCCAGAGAGTCTGTGGCTTTAGGACTGGCCTTCTTAGCCATCAACAGACTCATTTACAACCCTTTACTTGACCCACGGGAGTGATCATCCTCAACAATGAAGGATTGCTGCTGCCACCAATATCCTGATTGTTCAGGGTTGTGTTCCCAGTCATTCACATGTTATATCTAACCAACTCACTTGACCCTGGCTGACTTCCTGACCCTGGGGCAGGGGGCTGGACTTGATATCTTCGAGGTCGCTTCCAGGCCTAACGTCTATGAAATCTATAAATTTTACTCTGCTCACTATAATTACTTGCTCAGGTGAGATACTACATGCTCAAACTGATATTGTGGCATTTATCATGTGCCCCCTTTGCAGGGCAATTACACCAGCTGCATGTTATGAGTCAGAACATTTCTGCACACTGAATGAAGACTGTAGTTTTCTTTCTGTTTGAGAATCATTTTACTTCCTCCAGTTTCCTTCTGTGGCCCCTTTTTCCTGTGTAGAAGAGCTGGTTAAGTTGTACCCTTCAATCTCTTATGATACCGTATGTTCTGTCTGGGTGATGCTAACTCTGTCCTTTTCATGGGAAGGATGGAGCACGTATACCTCAGAAACACTAAGGCAATTATGTGTCCTTCAGACATCATTAGTAGAACCAAAAATCAATTTTTTCAAGCCCCCTTCAAAGGAGGTGCTAACCAAGGCAGCCATGGAGCCCAGTCTTCGCTATACTTTTGTGTCTGCCATTAAGATTATTTACAATTGCCTTCTTTCAGTCACTATAAATCTGAGAAGAAAGGACTTTGTTAAGAAATGATTAGGTTGGGTTATTGCATATGAGATTCTTGCTAAGGCTTATAAATGTCACAAATTCTCTGAAATATAGTTTCCAAAAGGAAAAAAAAAGGAGTTTTTATTGAAATACTCCACAATTCCCTAATTACTCCTCTATACCAGTGGCCGTAAGTGGTAGATAATAACAATTAAAGAAACATTCTCTAGTCTGTCCTCTCATGCCTGCAAACTTATATTCTCTTAGGGGACTCAATTTAACAGCAGCTGCAAAGTGAAAGACTTGAATGAAATTAGGCTGATTTAGGAGACTGCGTACAGCCATGTAACAAAGGGAGACGGCACGGTACAATTTCCCAGAGATTAATCCCTATTGCCTTGTGTTCTGTTACCATTAATCACAGATAGTGGAACTGACCAACCATTTCTTAGCAAAATTTATTTGGACATAGAAAAGAAAAGATAACTGCAGTATCCAAGAAGCATTGAACATGCTCTTTCTTTCTCCTTCTTTTCAAAGTCATGTGGAAAATCTTGCCTGTGCTGCTTCAAAGCCATTTGAGGGACTTTTCACAGAAGGGCTGAGGAGGAATAAGAATAACTCTTCTCACTGTGTTTGCTACTTCAGGCTTCAAAAAATAGTGATCCTTTATCTGGGCAGCACTTAAGTGCGTCTCACAGCAGGGAGGGATGTTTTTTAATAGTAGTATAGTTCTCCCTAGCTCCCAAACCAACTAACTCACCCTGCACTGTCTGGTGTCACCACCTGGCTTCTCTCCTAGATTCCCAGCCCAGCCCAAGCAGCCAGGGAGAAGATTTCTGACTCCCCTAAAATGATTTTATATGGACGTATATCTCAGAATAATATTCTGAACAGCAAGGGTTTGCTATGAGACATAACATATAGGGTATGTTGAAGGAAATGTTTTCTTAGTTTTTTTCCAAGGCCGGAGCAAAGCATAAACCAGCTTGACAGGCACTTTCTTTCCTTTCCCAAGCTTAGGCTTTCCCCTTAATTTCTTTGTCTTATGTTAATAACACTAAAAGGAAAGCAATAAGCAGATATTTAAAACACGTACATCTGCCCCCCCCCCCACAACTTCCCTTTGATCATGATGACCCTAGTTAGTTATGCTACATTTAACATCCCCCCCATTGTTTTGAAATATTACCCACTGGGGATCTGGGAATAAAACAGGGAAAGTTTTCTGCTTTGACTTTTTGCCAAACCAATTAAAATACTCTCTGCACTGTCACAGCTTGTGCCACCTCCCAGGGGAGCTGGTTTAAAAGTAAATTACATGTAAGTGTTGGATGAAAAGAACTTCATTATCCAATTCTTCCTACACCAGCATTTCTTCAAATTGCTTGCTAGCGACAGAAGACAATTAGACGTGTGTTTGAACTGAGAAGTAATAAGTATCTGTCAGTTGCGGTAAACTGCAATTATTTTTTTGAAATGCAAATATACTCACTTGCTAACCAGTTGGTGAAAAATAAGCCATATTTGTTATGAACTATATGTTGTCAGGTGCTGGGCACCAGTGGAACGTGCTTCTCTGCCACTGATTGCCATGGGAGTTGGTTGCCTTAGGCACCTCCCTCGGTCAGGAGTCATTAGTTGAAACAGCTTTGTGAAAAGTAAGCGCAGGAGGACATGAGGGAAAATGGTGCAGAAGAAATGAGAAGATGTCCTCTTTCCTCTGTCTATTGTTCTCTAATTATGCACTGTGCATCCCACTGCACCCAAGCAGTTTTCAAGTACAGATTTCTGAAGCCATGTTTGACACTCTGATTCAACACACACTAACGTCAACGGGAGTCTCAATAGGCGTTGGGTGGGGACATTTGTTTGTTAATTCTTCATGGCAGAAACCAGAGTGGAGAAGCTCTGACCCTGCCCAGGGCATCACTGCTACATTAAATTACATAAGGAGCAACATTTTTGGGCAAAAATATTCATTGGAAGTTACAGAAAAGTGATTGGGTGGGTTAGAGATTCTCTTTTCTCAATAATTGCAATCCCCCCTGTCTCCTAATCCTGTACTCTGGGCTGCATTTCCAATTGAGACTTTGTCCTAGGTCCTTATATCCAGATTTCTCTTAAATCTGTGGATTCTCTCTAAGCAACGGCCTTTCTTGTCCACTGATGCAACTGGAAGACTCATCATGTTACACCTCAGTTGTTGCAACATCCTTCTCAGTTATTTCTTCTCCATTAAATGAGCTGCTGTAAAAATCATTTTCCCTAGCTCGCTTTGGCTGCATCACCCTTCTCTTAACATCTCACCATTGGTTCTACCTTCTCTACTACATTAAATGTATGGAGCTCATCTTCACTTCCAATGCCCTTTACTACTGTCACCCTGCCTGTTATCTCTCATTTGTTATAGGGATAAGTCCTGCCTCTGGCACACCAGCCTTGCTTGTTACATTTTCAAACAGATGCCTTTATGCTTTCCCCCATGCTGTCATAAAATGATAGAAACTTAGGGGTGGAAGAGACTCCAGGAGATCATCTAGCCCAAACCCCTGCTCAGAGCAGAACCATCCCCAACTGGATCATCCCAGCCAAGTCTTTGTCTACCCATGTCTTAAAAACCTCTAGGAATGAAGACTCCACAACCGTTTATTAGTTCTCACATTATGGGGACCTGCCTATACGCATCTGCAAAGCTGCATCTTACCTTCCTCCAAATTTCTCTTTAAAGCTCTCAGCTGTGATGCCAGCAACTTGGCTACTGCTGATCTGAGAGTTCTGCCTATAATGTTGACTAGGGTTGTCTCATTGTTTTCTTATCTATATCCATCTGCTGTCCCTCTCTAATACTGAGATAGCAAGCTATCTGTAACAGGGACTGTCCTTTTGTTCTTGCATCTGTACAGTGCCTGGCACAAGAGAGCTCTCAGGTGCTAAAAAGAAAAAATAACAATGATAATTGTTATCAGTTGTTATTGCTAGCCTGGGAACTTTACACTGTGTACGTACCATTTAGCTAAAAAGTCTTTCATTGCCTTTTGCTTCTAGTCATCAAGATCTGATCCCATTCTCAGCCAAAGAGTTCATGGTTACAAGATTATTGCCACCTCTTGGCTACTGATAGGCTACTAAAATTGAGTAAAAGAAAGCAATTAGGAACACTCTACTAATTTAATTTGTGAGATGTAAGGTGGCCCATCCTCCCTTCTTGTACATATAACACACACCTTAAAATAATTAGAAAAAAGGAAGAAGTATTGTGCTTGAAGAAGCTGTACCTTTTCAGCAAAGAGGAGAGTTAGCTGATACGGGTAAGGAGTCAAGACGCCTAGGATCTATTTTTCGCTTTGTCAGTGACTTCTGGGGTTAGTTTAGGTAAATATTTAAAACTCAGTTCACTAAAGCACTTAAGTACATTCTTAAGTGCTTTGCTTAATAGGGTTGGTTTTGCTTCCATGTGTAAATGTCTTCCTATATTGCAGCCATAAAATTCTGCACTGCCATTCTTCTTCATGGAATAAAAATGCTGATACAGAAATATTGTAAAGGAAAATTAGTGGACATTCTAAAACACTTCTGAGATGTTGCAAAGGAAAATACTATAGGAAAGAGTTATATTTTAACAGATCTGAGTGAACATTCAAAATATCTGTTTATAAGACACAAGATGAACCTCAGTTACAATTCAAGCCAGAGTTTGAATCTAAAGTTCACATCTTTACTTAGAAACAACCTGTTCTCTTGGATTTGCATAAATCTGCAGTAGTTGGTGCCTGGGCGACTGGTGCCTCCCCAGTGACCAGTCAATCTTGCCGACTGTGGGGAGAGGGTCCCCTGTGGCTGATTGCACTTCTGGGAGGGCTGCAACCGCTTTATCCACTGCTTCATTCTGGCTGGTGCTTGCAGGGGGGCCACCTGCCCCACTGCCCATTGCTTAAGTGGGGAACCTGGCCTAACACGGGGTGCACCAGTGTTCTCAGGGGGTGCATGTGTACCCTGTCCACCCCTTACACGTTGCCTTTGAGCTGGTGTACAGGGAATGTGGAGGGAGGATGAATTAATCTATTTTTGAAAAAAGCTATTTGTAACTTGTAAAATTCCAAGTACAGTTAGTGAAAGTCTTGAATGTGATAATTATGCTGAATATATGCAATGAAGTATAGCACTGGAAGGTCAAGCACTTGAATAGGCTACCTAGAAACATTGTGGGATCTCCATCCTTGGAAGTTTTCAAGAGCCCGTTGGACAGACATTTGGCTGGAATGGTTTAGGTCCTTACGCTTTGAGCCATGCAAATGTTGATCAGTGTTAGTGCTAGCTTGGATTTTGGAGCAGTCACACTCTTAGTCTAGAAACCTTCTTTGAGTGGCTCCCACCTGCACAGCTATGACTTGCCACTAGAACCTGGTGCGCAGAGGCAGGGCTAGGAGCTGTAGCTATGAGTTGCTACTATAGGGCGGGTGAGCCAGGACAAGCTTCTATCCCTGCTCTATGGGTGGGGGCTGTGACAGACCCTGGGATACTGGAGGACTTCAACTTGGGCAGCAGTCCATTTGTGGGGCGTAGCCACATCTTAATAGACCAGGAGCTTGACAGTTCATATCAGAGATAATCCTGCCCTTAAGTTTAATAACTTGGAGCTGCATAATGAGTGCTTTAAATGATTTAAGGTGTTAATGTGTGGACAATTACACATTAGGGGTAAGAGCTCCAGGAGACACCCAAAATGACTTTGTTACAAGACCTTTAGGGATGTTCCTGCCTTGAGCAGGGAGCTGGACTAGATGACCTTGCGAGGTCGCTTCAAGCCCTACTTTCCTATGATCTTGGCATAATATTAATATTCGCATTCTCCTCAGTATTGCATTTTCATGATGTGTGTAGACCAGGGGTGGGCAATTCTTTGGGCTGGAGGGCTTCTGAATGAGTTTTGGTGAGCTGTTGAGGGCTGCAAGGGTAGCCCCACCCCTTGACAGGTGCCCCGGCCCCTCAATGCCATCTTGGGACTGGAAGCCCCATCCTAACCCCTGACCTCTGCCAGTAGAAGTCCCACCCCTTACCCCCAGAAGTACTCCTTTTAGGAGCAGATTATGCCATTTTGGAACCAGAAAAAAACATCAGATACTATCAAAAATCTACAATAACATATTTTAATTTTATTTCAAAAAATATTTTTATTCTGATTTATGTGTGTTTGCATGGTGTATATAGAGGTGATTACATAATAGCTCAAAATGGTCTTAGTCTTGTACATATTGTGCAGGGGGAGTGTGGGGTGTGGTGGAGGTGTGTGTGTATGTGGAATTTGTGGGGGGATGCATGGGGGTTTTGTTAAGGGGTATGGATGGGTGTGGGGTTTGTCGTGGGGTTTGTAGGAGGGTTGTGAATGTGTGTAGGTGGATGTGGGATTTGTAGATGGGTATGGGTCCCTCCAACCACCTTCCCCTCCATGGTGAACAACCCCCACTGGTGGTGGCAGCAGGCAGTGGGCCCTTAGGGCTCTCATGGACCATGACAGGTCAAGCTCCTTGGCAGCATGTGGCTCCAGCTGAATCCTGGGGAGCTGCGTGTGGTGGCATGGGACTGGCCCAGCCCATCCCATTGGCACATGCTTTCATGCCAGACCAGGCTGGCTTCTTGCCAGCATGTGGGATTCCTAGCACTGCAGGTGGGAACTGAATGCCATTAGGCCAGGCTGGGCCAGGTTGGGATGGCTCTGTGCCTCCATATGGGTCTTCTAGTACTCCTGTGGGGAGTCACATGTGGAAGCACAGAGCCAGCCTGGCCCAGCCAAGTGGTGTGCACACTTGTGGCTGCAGTGCCAGGAGCTGCATGTGGTGGCATGGAGCCTGACTGGCCCAGTGGTGTGCGGCCCAGGAGCTGCAGGGAGTCATGCACCATCAGGCTGGGTGGGCTTCATGCCACCATGTGTGGCTCCTCACTGGAGTTCTGGAAGCCCCACGTGGAGGCACAGAGCCAGCCCAGCCTGCCCTGATGGCTCACAGCTCCCACCTGCAATGCTGGGAGCCCCAGTCTGGCCTAAAGATGCATGCCAAAGGGCCAGGCTGGGCTGGCTCTGTGCTGCCATATGCAGGTCCTGGGACTCAGCTGGAGATGCACACTGACAAAGGGCTCTGCCTGCCTTTGGCCATGCGTGCCCTGAGGGACTCTTGCCATCTACTGCTGCTGCCATCAGAGGCAGGGGCTGTGCAACAATGGGGGTAGGGGGCATGTGGCAGGTGTGTATGAGGTTTTCCTCTTCACGCACAAACCTCACCCTCACCCCCTGAAAATCCAGCATCCCCCCACAAACTGCACACCCACCTTCACACATGCATGGCATTGGGCTGGGTGGGCTGGCTGCCTGCTAGAATGTGGGACTCTGGGAATTGCAGGAAGGAGCTCCCCTCCCCACTCACCAGTTCTCAGTCCCTCTATATGGGGCTCCCAACTGGAGTACTAGGAGCCCCACAGAGCTGGGGCCACAGAGCCCACCCAGTCCAGTGGCACACAACCTCTGAAAGCCTACCTGCCACTCCGTTTCAGAGGGACAGCTGTGGGCTGGTAATAATTGTTATTTGGATGGACTCTGCAGGTTGCTCCTGCTGTCCTGGAGGACTGGATCTGGCCCTCAGGCCATATTTTGCCTGCCCCTGGTGTAGACTACAGGTAATGACCAAATCCTTAAAATCTTCGAACAACAATGTCAAAGATCTGCCAGCTCTAATGGACAACTAGCTTCATGTCACAAAGACACACCCATTTCTAATATCAACAGCACACAGGGCAGAGGATTTGTTAGAATCACATCTAACCTCTAATTCCACACCCTGAATGGCCAGGTATCCATCTATATTCAGATCAACTGCATGCAGACTTCAGCATGACTTTGGAGCAGGATCTTCTCTATAGCAATATGGCTTATCTGATATCAGTTTTTATGGCCTACAGTAGAGGTGCTCAACCTCTGGCCCGTGGACTGAGTGAAGCCTCTAGAGCCATAGGTACTTGGCCCAGGGGGCTCCCCAAGGATCGGAAAGTTTGGTGGCAGAGGAGCAATGGCGATAAATATGGCCACCCTCCACCACTACCAAATCCCCAAACCATGAGCCCTACACAATCAGCCCCCTCACCCCCCAATCCCACAGTTGGATAAAGCCAGGCCACACCCCTCCCCCAGGTTGGGTGGGGCTGGGCCACACCCCTTCCCGATGGGGCTGGGTTGGGACAGGCTCAAGCCTCCTTCCCTCCCACACCACAGGGCTGGGTCAAGCCTCCTTCTCCTGAGGGCCTGAGTTGCAGCTGGGCCATGTCCTCTTTTCCCCCTGCTGGCCTGGGCCATGCCATGCCCCCTCCCCATAGTGCTGGGCCACGCCCACTCCTCCCTTCCCCTGTGGGGCCAGACTACATCCCTTCCCCCTTCTTCGGGCCAGGTTGGAGCTGAGATTCCCCCTGTCCACCCCACTTGGCTGAATGCAGCCCTGCTGTAACTGCCCCATGCCAGATCAGGCCCATTGGCCAGATTTGGCCCGCAGATGGTTTGGGCACTGCTCGTCCAGCCTGCTGGCCAAAAAAAAGTTGAGTATTACTAGTGTACAGCCATGTAGACAACCATGTTATGGATGCCCTGAATCTTGTTGGTAAAGGTGGCATATATATCAAATAAATAAGTAAAATAAATAAAACCTCAGGTGGACTGAGGCAGATTTATAAGGATTCCCACTTGTATTCCACAGAAAGGCAACTGACCTTACACTCTTTTGCACTTCTAAATTGACACATTTCATGATTCTGGTTGTAACCGAGCGAACATGACATCTCTTTGGCTTTGTGGCTTGAGCAGAGGAAGAACAGTTATGGTTCATAATCATGACTTCTGTGCTGTTGGACACATAACAATCACTCTGTACCTCAATTTCCTTGTACGTAAATAATACGTATTAAAGAATAATACTTATCAGCCCAGCAGGTTGATCTTTGAAGATGTTGTTATATATTTCATTAATATCTGTTCTTTGAAGTTGCAGAGTATTAGCTATGTCCTAAGTGTTAATTAAGAGCAGCTTAAATGGTAGGAGCTACAACACAAAAGCTACATTAACCCTTTAAGAGGCACAGTTTTTTGTTCTTTATTTTTCTCTATTTCTTTCTTTTTGTTCATGATAGTTTTAAGATATGAATTTCCTGACTTCTTTCATTTTTAAATTTATCACACTTAGAGTTCAATTCCTTGTTTCTTTTTAATATGAAGTGACTAACATTGAGTAAATAGCAGGCAACGGGTTCAAGTGTAGGAGGGTGATACATAGACAGGCACATTTTTACCAAGACGCCCTTGAGTACTCAAACCAGTAGTGCACAAACTAGAAGAAAGGCAGACAGGAGATGCTATTGCAAATAAGCCAGTATTTTTATCCTATGTTAACATTTGGCAGAGTGATTTTCAGGACTGGCATTCAGCACTGGGGAGAGACAAGGAAATGGACGGGTTTTACCACTGCCATTGCACCAACAATCATTCTGCTCTGACTGCATTCACTCTTCCTTCTCTGTTACTTCAGGCAAGCGTTTCTTGAACAGACTGCTAGTTGGCTGGTGACTGCATGAAATGTGCCTATGGGTACTGAGATAATGAAAACAAATTCATTTTCATTTTGGCCTGAAGCTAGGACTCGGACCCAGGTCTCTAAGGATGAAAGACCATTGTGCTTCCCTTTTGCATATTACATAGATTTAATTAAAAGCTCACTCCACCAATTATCCAATTTCCATTAGAGACAGGGTAGGCTTGAAGCCTATTTTTCTGAACTCACCTACCCCTTTCCTCCCCCCACCCCCTGCATTTGGATAAAATTGTACTGGCACGGACATAAATTCTAGTTAGTATTTTATAAACTCAAACCTGAATTCTACACCCCTTTGCTAACAGACCTGGGTGAATGCTGCAATGTTCTGTATATGTCCATTTGAATCTTTCAGCAATTCACTTTGCCTGCATACATACATGTGTATTTTTGTATTTTCTTTTCACAAAGATTTAAAAATGATTTCTAAAATCCTTCTAAAGAAAAGGGCTAATCTTATGCAAACACTGGAAAATACTTATGGAAAGTAAACCTTCAGTTCATAAATGCAGACGTTTCCATCAGGAACCTGACACAGTCATCCTATCAGGAAACAGAAAACTAACATGTGACCGATATAGGCAATCTAAGCAGCTGCATGGATAGCTCTATTTTTTACTATCAACTATTCAGGACATGCTGCTCACAAGCAATGTATAGTCCAAGAATGATTAGTAGCTATTATCCAGCAACGATTATCTGAAATGTGTGCAGCTATGAGACGACGGTGCCTGTTTCACTGAGTATTGCAGAACAAACTTGTTTTCTGCATGCAGATTTCCACAGCCATTTAGAATACAATCACTGCAACCTATCAACCTGGGAGACACATACACTGTGCTCTCTTACAGCATTTACTTTGGGGTTTTTCTCTGGTCAAAAGTATAAGTTCACATGATGCTGAAAATATGTGGCTTTGCTCTTTGTGTTATGGAAATGTACAAATTTAGTAGGATACATCCTGTCACAGTTGGTGCCATATGCTTTATCCCTGATGCGCTAGGTTTGCTATGATTTTGCTACAAAGTGCTTGCTTAGCTGTTATCTTTGGTTTCCACAAATGCATGAAAAAGATCTGCTGAAAGCCCATTCTGTTATCTATGCTTTACACAGCATAGTTGTTCAATCTGCTTTCCCATTCCTTCTCTTTCCCCCAACCAAGCATAAGAATACATAAAAACAATGCCACTGCTTCTTTTGGTGAGGGAAGCAGGATTGGTAAATCATTGGAAAGAAATAAGGGTAGCTGCAATTACCAATGAACTGGCAGGATGCTTATGTTTGAAAGGCTTCCAGTGAAGTCTAATTAATCCCATTGTTGATGCTAATATGGCTCTTTTTCAAAACTCATAATTCAATGCTCCAAGCAAATTTTCCTTTGATCTTTGGCTCATACAAGAGTACTGAAGTTGTTATCAAATGCATGTGGATGCCTTAGGCTCACAGAGAGAACAGGACTGGGCAAACTGGGCAGTCGCCAAGAATGCCACTGTTGTTATTGGGAGGAAAAGAAAGCCGGGATGCTGAGTATGTTCAGCCGGCCGTGGCTGACTGGACTCAGCAGGAATCCTGCTGGCACGAGAATGCCCTTTTGGTCTCATCTCCTAAAGCTGATGCATAAGGACCATAAAGGTAGTGTAAATCCTATCAGAGCATGTGCCAAGACTGCAGCTTCACAGTTTTGTCAACATCCTCCAACTTTCCTATTCAATGACTTGAAACATACCTGCAGTGCTCACTTGGGTAGACTCACTGTGGGGTACCAAAACCTGTAGCTGCAGTAGCTAGTACTCTCCATGCCACCTTCTTTACTACTGATATGTAATGAAGACTGCCCTGATCTGTATATCCCAATTGCTAATTCTTCCCTACATCCATTCAGTAACATGCATCATTGACAATTGTTGACCCAAATAGCTCTCTTTAAGATGTGATTTGCAGGCTATGGAAAGCTGCTTGAGTTACCATAAGCCTTATTTTGCCCAGAGCCAGTCAAAACCCTGTTCATCTGCATGCAGGCAGGGTGAATCCAGCCATCAGTTTGGGCCTGGTGGCATTCATTAATTCATTAAGCCCCTGTCTTTTATCTGGCCAAGTTGTGGCAGATGCTAGATGCCCTGGTTTTCTGAGGAAAATCATTGGCACATCATGCTATATGTGCTGCATCATGCTGCACAGGGAAGCTTTCAGTGCAATAGCTATGGGAAATGGGTGACTGTAGGACAGCTGGGAACACTGGGAGGAAGATAGCAGGTGTGAGGTTGAGAGACTGGGTCTATCTGAAAGGTCTGGAATGCAAATGGTAAGGAAGAGCTGAGCGAGCACTTACGTTTCCCAGCTGCACCGTGTGTCATTCACACTCGAGCACTGCTTCTTAGCAAGTTTTTAATAAAGTGAAAATTGTGCCAGTCTGTGGATTCTATGAGCTTCAGGAAAAGATGAGAGAACAGCACGAGGCCTTTGGGTAAGCCAGAGACACAGACCCAAGAACATCTAGGTTCTGTTCCGACCTCAACCTCTGACTTGCCGTGTGACTTAGGGTAATTTTTCTGTGGCCCAGTTTTCTTCATCTGTAAATGGGGATAATACTCATAGTTTCAGAGTTCTTAGGGTTGGAAGGGACCTGAGCAGATCATCAAGTCTGACCCCCTGCCATGGCAGGAAAGAGTACTGGGCTCAAATGACTCCACCAAGGTGTTCATCCAGCCTCCTCTTAAAGGCCCCCAGGGTAGGAGCCAGCACCACTTCTCTTGGAAGTTGGTTCCAGCTCCTAGCTGCCCTGACAGTAAAGTAGCACCTCCTGATGTCTAGCCTGAATGTGACCTCTGCCAGCTTGTGACCATTATTTCTAGTCACTCCTGGCAGTGCTCGGGGGAACAGCGACTTCCTCAATGCCTGCTGGTCCCCTCTGACTAGTTTGTCACTAGATCCCCCCTCAGCCTTCTCTTGTGGAGGCTGAACAGGTTCAGGTCCCGTAGCCTCTCCTTGTAGGGCCTGCCCTGCTGCCCCCTGATCATGCGAGTGGCCTCCTCTGGACCCTCTCCATGTTGTCCACATCCCTCTTGAAGTGTGGCGCCCAGAACTGGATGCAGTACTCCAGCTGCGGCCTGACCAGTGCCGCATAGAGGGGGAGGATCACCTCCCTGGACCTGCTCAAGATGCATCTGTGGATGCAGTTGGCCTTCCTGACCGTGTCCCCACACTGCCGGCCCATGTTCATCCTGGAGTCAATGATGACTCCAAGATCCTTTTCTGTCTCTGTACTGATGAGAAGGGAGTTCCCCAACCTGTAGGTATGGTGCTGGTTCTTCCTCCCCAGGTGCAGCACCTTGACCTTGGCAGTGTTGAATCCCATCCTATTCTCATCCGCCCACCCTGTAACCTGTCTAGGTCTGATTGCAGCCTATTCCTCCCTTCTAGCATGCTCACATCTCCCCATATCTTAGTTTCATCAGCAAATCTGAACAGGGTGCTTTTTACCCCCTTGTCCAAGTCACTGATGAAGATGTTGAACAGTGTGGGCCCGAGGACCAAGCCCTGGGGGACCCCACTGCCCACATCCCTCCAGGCTGAAAATGACCCATCCACCACTCTCTGGGTACGGCCCTCCAGCCAGTTGGTTACCCATTTGACTGAGTAGGTGTCGACACCACAGTCCTCTATTTTTTTAATGAGAATGGGGTGAGAGACAGTGTCGAAGGCCTTCCAAAAGTCCAGAAAGCCTACGTCCACTGCTACCCCTGCATCTAATGATTTGGTGACCTGGTCACAGAAGGCCACCAGGTTGGTCTGACAGGACCTGCCTCTAATGAACCCATGCTGGTTGCCCCTAAGCATAACCTCCCCCACTGGCCCCTTTTGAACATGCGCCAGGATAATTCTCTCAAAAAGCTTACCCAGGATGGAGGTAAGACTAACTACTCCACTGGGGTGTCATAAGTAATTAACATTTTGGAACTCTAAGGTACAATGTATGGCATTAATTAAAATGTATCCTCCATTTTGCTTTCACTTACAACTTGCAGAGCCAACACAGGTCCGCCCACTGCTCAGGTCCTGATGTATAGTCCTACTTCTGTTCACAGTCACATTAGCTCTCATCCTAACAAACAGCCCAAGGTCATTCTACTGCTGAGTAAATGTGATTTTACGGTCTGCTTTCCTCCTGCTGCTGCTGTTACCCAGCCTATTCATCTGTCGATAATGCAGCACTGCTCCAAAGACACCACTGTTACTGGCAAGGCCAACTCAGCATTGCAAGGTGTAGAGGGAATGGCAGGTTGTGCAGATAACAGTTAGCATGGGGGAATGAGGAAGAGAAAAGAAGCAGACTTTGAATGTCTTTCTAAAGAGTAAAAGGATGGAAAGTAAGAGGGGAAAGAAAGGAGAAGAGGAGAATCAGAAAGCTTCATCTTATCCCCTGGTAGCTTCTCCACTTTGTTCATTGCTTCAACGATATTACAAGTGTGCTTCTAAGAAACTCCTGCATTTGTGCAGCAGCTCAGTTATTCTCCTTTTCTTAGTGGGCCTTTCACATTTCCTTCCACATGATATTCAGTTGACATCCCAGATATGAGACTAGTGTTTAATGAGTTCCCCTTGGAGCTCAATGCCTCTCAATAGCTATTCATAACTGAGATGGAACAGTGCAACCTGTGAACTGGAATCTTCAAATGAAGATGCATAAATCTGAATTGCATGATCTTGGCTAACTTTCTCGTGTTTAATATGTGACCTGAATACTTATCATATACAGAAATGCTGGAGCTCGCTACTGATTTACTGGGAAAAGATGAGTGGCCTGCAATACCGTCACTGTGTTATATCAATTCCCATCTCCCAGTGTTTTGGACTAACATACTGGCCTAACCATGGGTTTTCAAGCAAAGCTGACAATGAACCCCAGTCTGCTGTCCCAATCTACAAGTACCCACCACTTTTCCAGAGAGCCTCCTACACAGATACATGACCACATTTTAACCTTCAGTTGTGCCGTTCTTTGCCAGTTCTTAAATCTGCTAAATGCTCCTCTGCTCTGCCCTGCTTAACTTCCTGTCATTTCAGTCCTTCATCCTCATTTGTATAATGTACATGGAATATCCAATCCTTGGCTATAGAATTACACTAGTTTCTTTCCTCCCCCCCTCTTTTTTTTTCCAAACAAATTTAGTATGGGTGATAGGCTGTCAGCTCTGGAAACTGAAGCTTTGAACCATTTATTAAGGAACTGACAACATTGTAGACCATTATTAGTCAAGCCAACCAATTCCCTTGCTTCCATTGAAGACAGGGTGTCTCCCAACTACTAGGGTTGCTTGAATCTAAATAGTAAGCTTTCAAAATGCCTTTTAAACTCCCATTTTTATTTTTCTATATCCTGTGCTGTCCTCCCCTTGGACAGTCCCATTTCAAAGCCACACTGCTTTTCTCTGGAGTCTTTAAAACTATCTACGTTTGGATAGACAGAGTATTTCACTCTGACTAACATACTTAGAGCTGATATAATTTCCTGTACTCTCACAAAACAGGCGACAGCTTTATGAGATGTTTACAAAGTGATAAATGTAATTAGTCATGACAGTAGTTTTTTACTATTGCAGTGATATTTAACTTTGCTTGGGCCACTCACTATTACCATTACCTCCTGTTTAGATTTAATAACTGCCAGCCTCCGTAGAAGTTTAGAGAGTTTTGAAGTAAGTACCCCATCAGTAACACCCAGCTTCTTTTACCCTTGATCATGCTAATCAGCATACTCCCTTCTCTGTGTGAAAAGGCATAAATAAGTGTCTGAATTATTGTCTCGATAGCAACATACAGATTAGGCACGATTTAAGATTGAATGGCATATAATAATAAGCCATATAATAACAATGGGTCTATTGTGCTGTATCTGGCATGCAAATCAAAAGTAGAAATGAGACTCAACCGCCTTGGTACATTGTGCTGCAGGATGATTATTATGACAAGTGCAAGCTAACGCATCCACGGGAAAGGGATGGAGACAATGCAAATTGCATTTTGAAGTGAATAACTCCACTTAGAGATTATTCTAGTCAATGAATAAGCTATAGATTTTAATCATTAGCCCACAAAAATTTAGACATCTAGTTTTTTTGAACATCTCACTTTCACTAGCTTTTGTATAGGGTGTATCACTATAATGCCAAGGCATATGCATCATGCACATACTGCTTTGCATGTGCAGCTACACACCGAACAGTGAAAACAGAAGGCTAATAGTCTATCAACCCTATATTTACAGTTTATTGGTACTCTTCCCTTGATTTGTCCTGTTCTAATTCCCAAAACATCTAAAGCCTGGTCATGGTGCTTATAATTATTTGCTGTCACTGGAACAGTGCAAAAAGGCTGGAGTGCACCAACAGACCTGACCCACAGTAGTCTGTCTAAGAGAAAATCCCACAAGATTGAAGTCAACAGATGTCAAAACCTGGTATATTAAACCCCGTGTGGGTCTATCTATGGTACCACATTAAACAAGTAAGAAATGAGGAAGCCTCTTGTCAAATTAGCTCATCATATATTTGGAATTACCAGATTTGCGTGATAACAGGCTGTTTTTAAGATCCATGACCTGAAATGGGAAAAGAATTACATCTCTAGGTATATACAATAAGACAAGATGTCTTGCTACAAGGTCATGTCATACTCGTGGCATTAGCAGGTGTTAAGTTCTCTGACAAAAGACTTGAGCAGTGGCTGCTAGAGATTTGCTCCATAAAAAAAAATTACCCAGCAATCGTCAGTCACTTGAATCTAAAAAAATAAAACTAAAACAACATAACAGGTTGTAAGGGCTCTGTCTGGTTTCCTTTTCTTCCCAGAATGAAAGAGGTTTTGATGGAACATGCTGTTTTGCCTGCGGATTTTAAAGCAGTGTCTCTTGTTTCATTTCTCGTGTCTCAAGCTCAGTTCCATCACTCACGTTTTGGCAGTCATTTGACTCTCCCCTGTCATTTCTCACAGCTCTACAGGCAGCAGGCTCTCAGGGCATGATCATGTGATGGATTGCAGGGTGGAGGTGGGGGATATCCAGGAGGGCATTGTTCAGAGAAGCGTTGCTGCTCTGCTGTGCCTGAAGGATGAAAGGCTGGTATCATGTGCCTGTGGCACTCAGAAAAGTGTTTCTTTAATAAAATTCTGAATTTTGTTAGTAAAAAAGCCAACATTGGCCAAATATGATTGCATACCCACTGCATGCCCCATTTGCTGAAAATTGTATCTGGTGTTACTCAGACCTGTATTCTGTTTCCCAACTCCCCACCCACCCTATGTATTTTCATTCTCAATGCCCAAGCCCTGGCCTCAGCTTCTAACCCTTCTCTCAGGAGGAGTAGGGCAAAGGGGACACAGAGGTGACTTAACAAGACAACCAAGAATTCTATTCATTTGTTTCATGTATTATATTCATTTGCTGCCCTTCCCAACACATGCTCAAAAGAGCTCACAGTAAGAGATAGAAACAACATGTAAAAGTAAATGGTATCATTTATGAAGCAGAAGTTCCTTAAGGCTGGGGACAGACATTCAAAAGGCCTGAGCCTGAATTGATTCACTCTTTGCAAGTTAGACTAAGCTGTGTAGCTTAAACTGATTAATAACTGGACAGACATTCTCTGTTAAATCAGGAAATACAAGCACTTCCCTGCCGTGACTCAAGTCAGAAGCCTGGGGGCACTAGAGCATGCCTGCCAGGCACTGCCAAAGGGGAGGGAAGAGAGCAGGGCAGTGCGAAATTTTGCTGGCTGTTTCGATTCAACACTGTTTCGATTCATTTTGAGCTTGAAACAGCGAAATCGAATTGAAACAAAGGGCTTAGAAACAGCCTTGAAACAAAACGAGGCTAGTCAAAATGTTTCAACAGTTTTTAAATGTTTTGAGTTTCAAAGCAGCCAGCAGCAAGGTGGCCGGAGACGAGATGAGGGAGAACCAGGACTGGGCTCCCAGCAGCAGCTAGGAGTGGAGCCCTGGCTCTCCCACCACCCAGCTGCAGCAAGCCGATCACAGTGCAGGCAAAGGGAACTGAGCCGATTGCTCTGTTCCCCTCCCCAGCCCTACAATTGGGCTGGCGCTGGGAAGGAGAAAGGAGTTATCAGATTCAGTTCCTTCTCCAGTCCCAGGCAGGAGCACAGGCTTTCCTCCTTCACCTGGCAGGCAGATCAGGGGCCCACAGTCCCAATCTACCTGTCAGATGACAGAGGCTGTTTCGAGCTTCCCCATTATAGCTAATGGGTGAAGAATCGAAACAGCCTCACTGTTCCGATGAAGCAAAACAGAACAGCTGTTTTGAATTGAAATGAAATTTGAAATGAAATGCTGTTCTATTGAAACCTTGAAGCTCAAGCTGAAACAGAACAGTGCCATTTTGCACTGCCCTAGAAGAGAGATGCCATCCAAGGCTCTCACCCCTTACTGCTGGAGTGGTGGGGGCATGGTCAGGCACCAGCCGGGGCTAGCAGGACACACAGGATGCCAGCCACCAGCCTGGGGGTGATGGGGCGGGGGGAGCTGCTGCCAGACTGATGTGTGGGGATGGGAAAAAAGTCCTTTCTCTGAAGCAAGCATGTATTGAACACAGCAATTTGCAAAACATGCAACTTGGAACTACCAATAATCTTCGCGTAAGCTAAGATACAGCCCAGTAAAACACAACATACACAACTTAGTCTAACTTAAAATGTAAAGCAGGAAGACAAGAGAAGGCCTTGCATAAGTCTCACTAATCCTGAGGGCAGGGTGTCTCCTTACAGCCAGGCATTCAGAAAGGCTTTGTTTAGGTTTCTTTATAATGTAAATGTAACTCTCTGCATTCTTTGGTCCCCAACATCCCTTAGCTCCATCTCCAGCACATAGGTGTGATGGTTGTCGGGTCTTTGCCAACACTTCCCACCTCTCAGTCTGGTCCTGCAGGTCTTAGCTTTGGGCTCACAGGTGCAGGTCTTGGATCTGCACACAGGGAACTCGCTTGCCTCTCCCCTGCTCTGGGACCACTGTGGAATTAATCCCCGCCCTGGCAGCAGGCAAGCTGGACAGAGGGAGGAATTAACTCTGTCTCTGCCTGGCTGCAGGGAAGCTGTGGAGGTGCAGCTGGGGCTGGCAAACTCCAGCTGTGGTCCGCAGGGTTTGCTAGTGGAGGGGGGCGGGGGAGAGGAGATGGAAGGAGGAATTTGCCTCAGGGGCCATGGCAGGCCAGCATCTGGCCACACTCCACCTCTGCTCCAGATAGAGACCAGAGGGGAGGGGCCAGCCCAGCTCTCTGATCCAGAGCCCAGCCCAGAGAGCATGCTGGGATGCTGGGGGTCTCTGATTTAACTTAAACCATCGAGGGGTCTGGGACAGACATTGCATAAACTGGTTTGAGCCAAATCAGTTAAGGCTGATACTACATTTAACTAGGTTTATCTCAAACTGGTTTCAGCCATTTTCAAACTGGTTTATGTGCTCTGAATGTCTGTTCTGTTACAGGTTTAAACAAATTTCTCATCACTTAAACTGATTTATGTGTAATGTCTGTCCCTAGACTTTAGGTTAAACTGGAACAACATAATCAGGACTCAGGTTCTGCACTTCACATAGGAAAGCAAATTTAGTCAGTCACGTGAACAGCATTCTGACTAGGTGCTAAGGGACAGATCCTATTTCATGTCACACCCCAAAGTGGCACCTATATACCTGGGCATATGCATCCCTTGGCATCTACATACAGTTTGGATTTTTCTAGCACTGTCCTAGCTTAGTGAGTGTCTCTAGTGGGTATAAAGTCAGAATAGCCACCTCTGTACCGCTGGATCCCGTCCCTTCCAGGCTTAAGGTATTTCTAAAACTTAGGCCTGGGAAAGGCATAAAAATGGAGCACGCTATTGCAGTGATTCCTGGCCAAGGCCATGGTCCCTATGGATTGCTGTAGCTGCCACAGCTTAGAGCAGCCCTTAGGATGTTCTAGTTATATCAGATTGAAGGGTGTGGGTGCAGAAATGTGTAGAACCACTGTGCCTCATATGGGTCCTCTGTCAGGCCCGTGGATGGACCCAAAGCTCATTTTGTGACAATGAAGCAGAAAGTTCTGGGACACGGTTTCTGGAATGAACCCCAGAACCTGGTAACATCTGAAAATGAGTATTTAATGTTGACTCAGTAGGCACATCCAGAAGTCAGAGTACAAAGCAAGTGCAGATTACAGTGCATGTGACCCTTACCAGGTGAGTATAGCTAAGCCATGTCCCAGAACTAGAACTGAGATAGCTCAGAGAATGAAAGGTGCTTTTCTTTGGAAACGTTGCTTCTTGCCAGGCAATGCAAAAGGGCACTGGTTTCAGCCTTCCTTTTCCAGCATGATGACTGCAGCCTGTGCTACTGGTAGAAAAGAGGGAGGAACAGTGGCATGAAGAAATAATAAGTTGGGCACCCTTAGGGCTACATCAGGGTCTGCTTTTCAGGAGAGGAGAGATATTATCAGTGAAATTTCAGTGAAACAGCACTGATAATAATGTCAGAGGAGGAGCAGGGGGGTGTCAGACAGGAAAGGCTCTCCTTTCCCATTCTCCTCCTTGGGTTTGCCTCACTCCCTTCAGGGGAAGTGAGGTCAGTATTTATAGTTCATCCTTCTTGCCAGAGAAATCAGATGGATGAGTTGTCAAACAGCTTTGCAGAAATGAATCAGTGGAGTGGTGTATGGCTGGAGGAGCTACAGCGATGATTATGGATTATTTTATCAAGACTGCAAAGGGCTGACAACTGAAAAAACACCCAGAATGTCAAAGGAACACCCTGAATACACAGAATTTACACTCTAAAGGTGGAAGCTTATTATGATTAATATATGGGGACAACCTTCTTGCTGGCTTGAAGATCCTTTATTGGATTAGTCATTTAACCTCATATAGACCATGGCTCTTTGCAGACAATCTGACCTTTTTAACATATTGGTCATATTTCTGGAAGCGTTAAAACAGATATAGCTCTAGTTTTACACAGTGTGATACAGTTATTAATCAAGGATCCCTACTTTGGAGAGCTGGCAACCTAATTAAGGTGAAACATACAAGACAAACAGAAGACAGCACTTCAGGAGAGGCATGTATTATTGATGTGAAGAAGACAACTGCTTGAGGGATAAGGTTTAAAGAAAGATATGAGGAGAAAGACAATGCTTGGCAAATGAGATATATCAGTGAGTTTGTGACAGAGTCTTGGACTCTGCTAAAAGTTCATGCATGAAACTCCTATGCAAGTTGAAAAGTGAGGAGGCTGCAAAGGTTGTAGTTTAACTTATGAAAGAGCACCAACAAATCAGTCTTTTGGGCTAGGGACAGTTACATAGAAACAGGTATAAGTGATCAGAAACCAGTTCAAATCTGTAACATAACAGAAGATCAGTACACATAAACTGCTTTCAAAATGGCTGAAATAGGTTTAAGATCAACCTGGGTGGAGGTAGTATCAGGCTTAACTGATTTACATTAAATTGGTTTATTGAACTTTTGTCCCAGATGCCCTCTGGGTTCAAGTTAACTTACAGTTCCCCAGAATCCCAGAATGCTTTGCACCTCCCCTAGCCCACTCTCAGGGTAGGTGGGCTAGCTTTGGCCCAAGCTGTCTGCTCCAACTGATCAGGGAGGCATGTGCTAGTGCCTCCAGCATTTGGCTGCATTTCCAGACTCAAAAGTGAATGTCTGCTCACTTGCTTATCTGTTCAATCTATGCAGCTTTCACTAACCTGTGAAGATGGAATCAATTCAGCCTTGGGCATTTTGATTGTTTGTACTTAACCTTGAAGGATAAATCACTACCAATTCTTTGGTGCCAAGTTGTTTGATTTCATATCTGACTCTTTTAACTCTAAATCAAACTCTGGTAGTGTTTCAAGGCAGGAACTGGGGGCAGGGGTAGGTAGGAATGGAAGCACTGTCCTTTGCAAAACAAGTTAATTCTCTTGCAAGTCAGGAGATGATCTTTATGTGAGCCATGATGAATTGGCAATCCTCTGTGACTGGAGTTGTGATTGGTGCTAACCAGCCCCCAAAATAATGAAAAAAAAAAGGGCTGAGAGGAAAGCATTCACAGCTCTGTCATCATTTTATTTGGTTGTTTTTTCCTAAGAGGAATTCTTTATTAGAAGTAAAAAAAAAAAAAGGATTTATAGGGAACCAGGCAAAGTCCTGGAGAAAACATGACCAAAGTTTTCAGAGCAAATTGCCTGGTCCCTTGGTGGAAACAGTAATATTCAAGGCTTGTTCATTCCCCAGAAAATGATTACATTTTGCAGACATAAGAATAGGCCTTGGTCCTGTTCTCATTAAAAGTCAATGGGATTTTTGCCATGACTTCTTTAGGACTATGCTCAGTTACTCAGCACTCACACAACAGTTTATATTTTCCTTTGTACAAGCATTATTCCTCAGAACAGCACTGAAAGGGAGGTTTATATGAGAAATGTTGTTATCCCAGGTACAGAGAGGTTAAAGCCGGGCATTTCAAAGGCATCTAAGGGAGCTGAGTGCATTATTCTTATAGTGCAGGGCATCCAATTCCCTTCGGTTGCTTTGAAGATCTTCACTTTGGATGAGATTCTGGCAATATGAGAAACTAGGTTAAAATTCTCAGGTGGTCTGGCTCCCATCCTTATGGTCTTTCTATGGACCATACTGCTTCTCAGTTAATTAGTTCAATTGATTTATTTGTTTTTATCAGCCTTTTTACACTCCGAAGCTATTTAGGACTTACACTTGTAATGCATTTTCCAGTGAAATTGATCTGACTTTTCAGATCCTCTTTATTCATTTATTTGAAGGTCTCTGCCAAGTGTTTTAATGCTGGTGAGTTGACTGCTGATTCATATAATTTAAAATGCACTGCAAAAGGGGAAAACTGTGTATTGAAGTAACTAATAAAGCGGGCTCTTTAAATCTGATTAATGAGCAATAAGGCCAAAGCACTTCCCTCTAGTGTAAAGATAAATAAGTAAAGAAACCCAGCCCATTAGCTCCAATAGCATGTTCTGCAATATCGTTCAGTTTTTTTCTATTGGTCTGTAGAGAAAACATCTCATATTGTCTACTTCTCTGTGTTTTTCCTGGAGAAACCCAATGCTGCAAGCAAGGTGTATACCCAGTTACATAAATAAGTAGATTCTTTGCAGTGGTGTGTTAGAATAGTACATTTGACAGCTCCTCTTGCTTGCTGCCCTGAGGAACTGAAAAACTTAAAACTGCCCGCACTAGAATAACTAGGTGTAGGCAAGTGGGGCACTAGCAACCAAATGCTGATTTAGGATACAAAAAAGGCAGCTGCTTCCAGTGCTGGCATGTCAACTGCCACCAGCACCCTGACATTGCTCTTGCCCAGCTACCACCTCCATCCAAAGTGAAAAACTTCCTAGTTATTCCTCTGGCTGCCCTATTAGAAGAGTCAACACCCAGTGATGTTGCCCAGCAGTTGAGTCTTGACTGGGTTAAACGCAATGAAGCCTCTATTGGTTAGTGATATCTGCCTCTTAAGGGTTTTCATTGTGAGAACCCTCTGTGCATACTGAAGAGGGGAGTATTCAGAAGATGTGATATATTACAAGGTGTTTTAGTGTGGCTGACATGATTGGGAGTATTTGCTGGTGGGTTTCATTAGCTTAACTGCAGCCATTGCTAACCGATATGTTACAAACCTCCAGGGAAGAAGAGATGAAGGAGGAAATCAAAGCAAAGAGAGAGGGGTTTTAGTCTCACATATTTGTGCTAATAAAGGAAATGAGAGCATTGAACCCTTTTCTGTCATGCTTCAGGGAAAGGTCTTTCAACTGTTCCTATTTGTTCATTTGTATTAGAATGGATGAAGAGAGCTACAGCTAGAAGTAATGAGATTGAGTTAAGGTAATGGAAATTTAGGCTGGACATTGACAAATATGAGGGTTTTGTATGGCACCTTCTTTCAATGGTCTATACCTGTAATAGGCTGCAGCTCAGTGTAATAAAAAGTCAAAAGATTTTAAATATCCAAGTCAGATGACTATAGGACAGTCAAAGAATCCTTATAGTTTTAAGGGGAAGTATTCTTTGTAAAAATAAAAAAAAACCATTAAAAAGACAAATTATCTATTCATGTTGCTGGACACAGAAAGACCCTGAAGAGCATCTTCACTCCTTAATTTGTAAACTAGTTACACACAGGCTGTGCTATATGGTATCACCAGGAGAGGCCACCCTAATCTTGGTGAACTGTTATAGAAAGGTGAATTGCAGGTATCTACAGAGGGTTTTAAAAGACAACTTTTGTAACATGTTCCTCCATTTATGGTAGCATGGGTAGCTAATTATGGGTATTTTAAAATAACTCCTTTCATGCTCTAATTCTGTGACTGGGAGATGGGAGACTCTCAGGGTGACAGACTGGACATTTTTTTTTATTTATGTTTCTGTGCAGTTCAAGAGTCTTTTCCTTTATTTGTTTTTTATAGTCACTGACTGTGAAACCAGATGTTAACTTCTTTCAACCTTATGCTCCCTGGTTCTGATTAAAAAATGTTAATAGGATTTAATTCCTCTTTCTACTTAGATACAGTCACATTAACAGACCTCGTTGTTGCCTACTCTCGGTGTCTAGAGGGCCATAAGCATAACTTGGTGAACGTACCATTAATGCAGGACAGATATATGTGAAATGACAAGATGGACAGCATGTCAGAACATTGCAGTCTGCAATACCAGCTTTTTATGAACAGCGGTGACATTTGTCTCAGAGAGTAGAACATCAGAAGAAGCCTGCTCTCACACAGTATGTATCAGTATGCATAAATAAATCCCATGAATGCAAGCTTTGTCAAATCCACTTGACAAAGATCATGGCCTTCAGATAAGAAATCCAGCCAAAAGCACATTTTCTCTGTTCCTTTTTTCATCATTAGACTCAATAACCCAGTGATATGCAGCTATTCGATGAGATTAAGGCCTGCAGTAGAAGGAAAATTTGGACAATGACAACAGTGTGTTTTTCTTTCTTCTACAACTAACACATTTAAAAAAAGCTTTTTGTGACTCAGCCAACAATATCAGAGTAAACTATAGTGAAACTCAGAAATTGTCTATCTAAAGGACAGAAACTTCTCTAAGTCCTTTAAGGGTAAAACCTATCATCTATCAGATCAGTGTGTAGAGCTGTCTCAGACCCAAGGGAGATTCTTGACAGTGAGGACTGGTGGGAAAACATTTTGTCTGTCCCACAAGACATACAACTTAAGCTCCTGCCCTCTCTGATTCAGATTGAAGATTTAACTCTCAGTCTCCCACATTCCTAGTAAGTACCTAGACTAGTGGCTATTCTAGTAGGGCACTCTCAGTCTCTCTGATTGGAGCTTCTGCATTTTGTATAAGTGAAATAATCATTAGAGTGGAATAATTTGTATCTGGTTCTCCCATATTCTGGGTGAATGTTCTAACTCTACTAACAGGGTGTATCTACAAGTCCAAGTAATATGAAGCAATAAACTCTGGCACTTATCGCACCAGTTAATTTTGGGCACCATGCTTACATGTGCGCCTGGGACCAAAGCATGCTGAGCCGGGTTGGAGCAGCCTCAGTTGGCAGGGGCCTGGAGGGGTCAGCCTGCAAGCCTGGGGCTCCTCTGACTCAGATAAACGTGCTGCAGAGGGACTGGTGAGGCATGAGGGTGCTTCAGTGTGGGACTAGCTGGCTGGTAGCTGCCACATTGAAGCACCCTTGTGCCCCAGGTAGCCCCATCAGCATCTACATGTACATTGCGGCAACTAAATAAATGCCGTTGCAGGATAGCGCTTGTATGTACAAGTACTAACTTATAGCATTGTTTATTAGTTTACTGCGACCTCAGAGGGCTGTAGACACAGAGGTTTTACTGTGGAGCGAATTAGGCAGTTCCACAGTAAACATCTTGTGTAGATGAGCCCTCAGTGTAGAGCAGAAAGGAGTTCAAGCATCTCTTTGCAAGTCTGTCTCAAGTCCCCAGGTGCTTGCCTGGTTATGGAGTCCCAAGCTCCCTCTGACCCAGAGTGCCACATGGATTGAGAGTGGCCACACTAGAAAGGCCACACTAAAATAGAAGTGTTAGAACGATCACCTGGAGGATATCCAGGCCCCCAGTCTCAATTAGGTAGAACAGGATCTTAAAAGTAGGATCCCCATGTCCTAGTGGCTACCCTAACCACTAGGCAATTCTAAAATGGGTTTAATCTGGTTTCGAAAATCTTTTTGTTGGCAGACCCAGCCTTACCTGTGTGTGTACATATGATTAGTTCAGTGACCTCTAAAACAGCATTTCTCAGCCCATGGGCCATGACTCAATGGTGGGTTGCAAGAATATATGAAGGGGTCATGAACAAACTTTAAAAACGGATTCTCCTTTAAAGGAGAAAAACGTGGGAAACCGTGGCTTTTCCCTTGCAAGCTGGAAGAGTTCCAGCCTGCAAGGGGCTGCTTCAGGCTTTTTGGGGCCCTCCCCCCCTGCCCCACCCCATACACTGGGGGCTGGGACCTGGGGCCTGGGCGTGGGGGGAAGCAGGTTGGGAGTGAGGGGCACTGGGTCAGGACTGGCCATGGATGTTTACAAATGGGTCCTAGTACAAAAAAAAGGCTGAGAACCACTGCTCTAAAATCAAACACTCATCAGTGATATTGTTAAGGAGCTCTTGGCATAAAAGGTCAGATGTGGCCACTCTTGCTCACATAACCCTTCTGCCAGGTGATTAATGGCAGCAGTAGAGATTTGGTTCAAGATATCTGGGGGCTTTCTTGACAAATGGCTAAATCATAATGAGCCCCAATTCAGAAACATGGGGATCTAAATGCATTCTTGGTGCTTGTCCTTACTGGACACAACTGCTCGGCATCCAAGCAGTGTGTGTGCAAATGGGAAAATGCAAATAAAGAGAAAAATACTCCATTTTACCAGGAAGGTTGGCAGTAGTCCATCTAATTCCCTTTCCAGTCATGAATGACGACATTCCTTGAGTGCACCAGCATACCCATCCATCAAACCTTGCTCATGTTTCAAAGTAGCAAGTTGTATTATAATGATTCAAATGGCCCTTTGGCTTTGCAAGTCTGTCGCAAGTCCCACAGGGGCTGCTTGCCTACCCTTACCTTCCATAGTGATTTAGCTTTGTGAGGCTGATGGGTAGACATAGTTTCACCAAAGACCATTTGGTTTTTCTTTTCTTCAGCACCATTCCTTTCCTTGTTTCCTTATTGTGTGATATTACAAAATCCTCTGCATTAGCTTCTGCAGCGAGGGAAAGAGACAAGGTAATTTAGAAATGTAAGCGGAAAGTTAACTGGATAATAAGTAGCTTTCCACCTCTTTCCTAGCTGAAGCTTTAGGCCATTTAGAAATTATGTGGACTAGTACTTAAGGGTTTTCCAGACAGGAGATCTTACAACACCTTTGGCTCTCCTGTGAAATATGAGTTTAATCTAGGAGAAATTTTAAAATCTTTGCATTCTCCTATGCCTGAATAAGGGTGTGTGCCCCCAAAAGCTTGCAAATAAATATTTTTTTTTGCAGATATCTAGTTGATCTCATAAAAGATATCATTTCTGCCAAGAGTTCCAATTCCTTTTGCCTGTAGACCTATATGGCTACAACCTATATCCCTGATATGTGGAAGACATTGAAATTAGCCATTTTAAAATGAAAACGTCATAATTTTACAAGGGGAAGAAAAATTCAACACCTGGAAACCTGAAAGCTGGCATTCTTGCTCTTGCCTTTTGTTTGGATCAGAATTTGCATGTTCACAGAGCACAGAGCTGCCTCAACACTAGAGAAAATCCATGCCCAGGAGAGCTTTCCATCAACCCATACTCCTGTGAAATATGAAACATTATAACAAGAGGGAAACATAATTCAACATCTTGCTTGCCATCAGATAACTTTGAGGTAAACAGACTGCTCTAACTTTTATTTGAGTCTAATTTGCACAAAATGATTTTTTCCAAACAGGAGCTCTTACAACACCTTCATCTCTCCTGTGAAATATGAATGCTCATTTTCACCTAGGAGAAATTTTACAATCTTTGCACTCTCCTGTGCCTCAAGAATGGTGTTTGCACTCAAAAGCTTGCAAATAAAGCCTTTTTTTTTTTTGCAAATATCTAGCAGGTTAAATAAAAGATATCACCTCCACCAACAGCTCTGAGATATATAATACAAGAAATATCACAGATTTTTCAAAGGGTCTTGTATTCCAGTATCTCTTAGATGCCTTTGAAATGCCCCCCTTAAGCTGCAAAGAATGCCATTGATAAAAAATAGAAGTACTTGAGAAATAAGGTGGGGAGTGGTGGAAGAGTACAGCTCACAACAATTTATGAGATGGACAAAGCAGACAGGCAGTAACCAATGAACAGTAACATAACACAGCTGTATTTTGGTGGGCCATTTAAGCATTGCAACCCATCCAGGGATTCAGAATTGTCCCAGGGTTATTTGGTAAAATTCCTCATCTCTGCCCAGTCAACTAAAGTCCAAGTGTAGCACACAGCATGAAAAACACAAGATCATAATTATCAGTGGGGCAGGTAATTAAAAATGACAAATAGAAGGACTTTTTTATTGACCTATATTTTGGTACCCTCTGTTTCATGATTCTGCACTTTTGATGTATGCAATCTCCACCTTGACTTGAAGGAGATACCATTTTCTCTAAGCTGATGACTGTAAGCTTAAAGCAGGGAGGATGGCTATCGGAGGGTGAAATTATCTAGCCCTGAGCATAACCTTCAGAAGCAAAAGGTCCAAAGAGTTACCGTTACTGATGTAATGTTTTAAAAAGCATAGGTAGGCTCTTTGTTGCTTTGGACTCTAGCCCACAATTGAGGGTGCTGATAAGCTGTGGCCAGGTGGGCCCAAGTCAGAACATATGTCCTAGTGATAAGAAGTGAAAATATTGAATCCCAGCCCCTGGGTTCTGTCCATCCTTTAGATACGAATGGCCTTCATTATGATAACAGTGAGTGGATCTTATCCCCACAGTACTGTAGCTAGGGTACCTTAAGCAGCTTGCTCAGGAAATCTGGCAGACGTGAGGATGGAACCGAGCATTGTCCTTCAGGCATCAAGGACAACAAAAAG
>NW_017728914.1:21321070-21348789 GCF_001723895.1 Crocodylus porosus
AAATGCGCAGGGGCTTAATACATGTGGTGGTGAGCCAGTTTAATTAAAGTAGCTGTCCAGGAACCACCAAAATTAAAAGCCTCTCCCCCCACCAAGCACATGTATAGGCAACTAAAAAGCCCATTCTAGTTCTCTCTCCATAAAGCTTCCCTCCGCATGACTGAGGAGGTGAATTTTGCACATGGCAGAGGAAACTATTTTTAAAATATGCTCTATTTTCAAGACTGGCTCAAACAACCATAATTTCACAGGCAAACCTTGGACAAAATGTAAAAGATCTTGATTACTGCCATGTCTGTAGAAGATGATAGCATGTGATCGATGACCTAGTTTACATTATGCTTACATGGCACAAAGTAGCAGCTGTAGGAAAACGCTGTGTGCCAAACAGTGCTGCTATTGCTTCAGGAATGCCTTCCTTCCATGATGCAAGTGACAATGGGGAAATTATTAATTCTGCAAATGGAGTGATTTCCTCCCTCCGTAGATAAGCCAGGTCTGCAGACTACTCATCTTTCCCTTGGGCTGCATCATGCTTGTATAATGTAGTTAAAGGCTCTTATTGCAATGCCCCTGTGGACTGAGATTAGGCTAAATTTTACCTAAGAACTGGTGAGGCGCTAAGTAGCTCAGCACCCATTGGGAGCTGAAAGGCCTGAGCCTTCCCCAAGAGATCCTGGGAGTCAGGTCTGAGAACTTCTGCCTTTGTTCAGGAGGATCATGCCTATCCCTGATCTGTGGTTGGACTCACTCCTGATTCCCAGACTGAAAATAAGGTACATTCAGAAACTGACTGTTTCTGCTTGTACAGTATTTCAGACATTAATTCAATTTTTAGTTGGTTGCTGTTGCCACAGGGCCCTTGTGTTTAGGGTTCTCTGTAGATTTTCATGCTTCTGAAAATGCTGTTTGCATCGGTGCTTATTAATACCCTCTATTAAAGTATTCTAGAATAAAATCTTTTCTAATTAGTAATGCTTGAGTGCCTTTTCCATTATTCATTAGGGGAGAAGAAATGGGTTAGTCCTCTGCAGCCTCTTGTAGAGTGTGGAGTTATTGAGGTTACTTTGTTACAATTCGAGTGTCTCCAGCTGTAGCTGTAAATTTCCACTCAGATTTTGCTGAGAAATAGAAAGAAAAAAAATAGAAGTGTGCTTCTGCTGCTAATTCTCCCTTACGCACTGCCTACAGCCTGCACACATTGCACAAATCCTCACAATACTTATCCTGTGCAGGTTGTTTCACACCTTACAGATATGGCCAATACAAATAAACATATATCCATACCTTGAGTGTACAGGGTTTTGCAGGCACGTACATGCGTGCATATATTCTTTTAAGGTGCAGCCGAAGCATAAAAATACATAGTGTGCACATGCACACGCACACTTACTAAACACACAGATGCAAACACATGTAGTCACCTACTCCACATGAGATGCACACATACACAGTTATTTGGTGCAGGAAATCTGCTAACCCTTACTTCATTTCACCGGAACCAGCTGTTTTGTCAAGAGAAAAAGCATAAAAATGAATAAAGAATTGTTATATATGCTATGAAGATCAGGGCTTATGAAAAGTGAAATAAAATAGGCCGAGAACCCTGGACCTATTTCCCATTCAATCCATACCTAAATAATAACTAAAAAGAATCATTTACATAGGTGGGTAGTTTTGTTTCCTCTATGCTCACAAATCCTTGCTTATATGAGAAGTTTTCTGTACTCAGTGGATTCAGAGAAGAGGGAAGGAGGTCAGGCAGGATGTGTTCATATTTCTTCTTCTCAGCTCATGCATCATGTATACTCTCAGACAAATAAGAGGGGAGGGAGGGAAATACCTTCCTTTGGAGGATGAATATATTGTTTCTGAAATATTTAGTCTTCAGAGCTCAACAATGGCAGAAGCCATCCGTGGCGATAAGCAACTCAAACAACTGCCATGGGCACCATGCTTCTTTCTGCCTATTAGGTCAAAAGTGATTTAGGATAAAGTGTGTGGATCCGAAGAGAGAGGTTGTGAGGAAAAATATTAAATATTAATTTTGTTTTCTCCACAAAAATGAGTATTTCCTGCCATTATCTATCCAAATCTACCTAGAATATTTCCTTGCTTAAAACAGGAAACATACTATGTTTAAGCAGTATGAAGGCCAACTCTCTCTAGAGATACTAGCTGGAGAACTTTCTCCTTTTTCCATGTGAAATAACATCTTAGATCCTCTTATCAGTAAATAAACCACTAGTGTGGAATAATGGATGGGGCAAGTATTCTTCCAGAGTACTGGCCCTAGTATACAACACAGATTCTTCTGTCTTCTATAGTTGTTTCCCCTGATATTGTATTCTTCTCTGCAGTGGAAGCCTGAACTCAAGTCTGTTGAAAACAGTGGGAGTCCTTTGATTCTCTTCTGTAGGCTTTGGATCAGAGAGTGGCACCTTAGTGGCTGGTCCAAAGTCCACTAATGTCAACTGAAAGAAGAACTTGCTTGGAATGTCTAAATTCATTAATTTTTCTATTGAAAAATTCCCTTCTCTTCGAAAGAAAAGAGAAAAATTTTGAGAAAGGTTTCTATAAATTACACATCAAAACAAAAAGTTTGAACTAAAACTTTTTGAAATTGCTGATTTGTAAAAATTTACAGGATTTTGACTTTGCATTGCAATGCAGGAATCCCAAAAATGTGATGGGAAAAACTGTTACCATGCAAGCCTAGTTAAAAACCTGTCAATGACTTTGATAGGCTTTGAATCATGTCCCTAGTTGAATTTATTGCACTTTTCAAGGTGCATGTTTTTTTTGGTAACTTTTTAAAAGCAGCCATAAACTACCTTCTTGATACCAACTTTGTAAATATTCATTTCTCAACAAATAATTGTTCATCTTATATATGAAAGCAGAAAGAACCCACACTAATTAAGGTAAAGTGCCTCGTGACCAAAAGCCCAAGAAGTCATCGTTATCTCATGGGGAAAGAGTGCCCTTTCTGAAGCTTCTGACCACTATCACCTCAAACCCAAGTCTAATCTTACCCCATTTAGCTGGTACCAAACATTAGAACTATAGGTATGGTTACTTTGAGCACTTAGTGGCTCATAAATGAAATGATCAAACTCTGCTGACGTAAGCATTTTGGGTTCATCTGCACATACACTTTACTATGGAGTTTACTAATTAGAATCATAGAATTGTAGAAAACGAGGGTTGGAAGGGACCTCAGGAGGTCACATCTAGTCCAACCCACTGCTCAAAGAAGGATCATCCCCAACTAGATCATCTAAGCCAAAGCTGTGTCTAGCTGGGTCTTAAAAACCTCCAAGGATGGAGAGTCCACAACCTTTCTGGGTAATCTGTTCCAGTGTTTTACTACTCTCCTAGTGAGAAAATTCTTCCTAATATCTAACCTGAACTTCCATTGCTGCAACTTGAGACCTTTGTTCCTTGTTCTGTCATCTGCCATTATTGAAAACAGAATAGCTCCGTCCTCTTTCAACCCCCTTCAGGTAGTTGAAAGCTGCTTTTAAATCTCCTCTGAGTCTTCTCTAGACTAAATTAGCCCAGTTCCCTCAGTCTTTCCTCACCAATCAATGACCCCCAGCCCCCTCACCATTTTTGTTGCCCTCCATTGCACTCCCTCCCATTTGTTCACATCCTTTCTGTACTGGGGGGCCCAAAACTGGACACAGTACTCCAGATGTGGACTCACCAGTGCTGAATAGAGGGGACCCTTCATATACTGGCAACACACCTACTGATGCTGCCGAGGATGCCATTAGCCTTCCTGGCAACAAGGGCACAATGTTGGCTTATATTCTTCTTATTGTCTATTGTAACCCCCGTGTCCTTTTCTGCAGAGAGGCTGCCCAGCCAGTCAGCCCGCAGCCTATACACACAGTGCACGGGTTTGTCCTGTCCTAAGTGCAGGACTTTGCACTTGCCATTGTTGAACCTCATGAGATTTCTTTTGGCCTAATCCTCCAATTGGTCTAGCTCCGCAGTAAAGTATCACAGTCTAAATGTGCACTGGGGACAGTACTATTTTACAGCGCAGTACTTAACTCAGTCAAAATGCCAGGGTGTTAAAGTGCAGGGGCTGCCCTTTGGAAGCCTCATGCCCCAGCCAGTGCCTCCACCATCACCTGGAGTCTGGGTTTGCCCCCGCCTCCCACTAGCTTGGGGCTGCTCTGCCCCAACTTAAAGTGCTGTGGTCCTGGGCGCATGTGTAGACACTGCACCCAGCAGCGGCTGACTCCAACACAAACTGCGCCAGAGTTTATCGTGTTGCATTCATTGCACATGTAGATGCACACTTTATCTCTAAACGCAGGCATCTCCACTGTTTTTGGAGCACAGCCACCTTAGCTCTCAGAGGCTCATCCCTCAAATAATTTTTTCTGTCAATAGTTTTTTTTCCTTTGGCCCTATGTGTCCCTAGACTCTCTTCTCTGTGATACCTGGAACTCAGGACTAAGCCTGTGACAAATGAAAGTCCTTGCGTGGCCCATTTTTTTTTCTGACTTCTTCAACCAGAGGCTTCCTCTCTTTTTTCATGTATTACTTGATCCATGTATTATTTGATCGTGGATCCTCCCTGTGGAAGCAGGATACTTTCTTAGCTTTGTATCATAATGATTTGGGAGCTCTACTGGTCAAGAAACAGTGTGAATAAACTCTGCTCTGCAAGCCTGAGTAACCCCTTAGTCAAGAAACTCTCTCATTGAAATGAATAAATATTTTAGAACAAAGCAGCACAGGATACATTTTCAAAATATTAATTAAAAATACTTCTCCACCAAAGCACAAAGAAGTTCCCTTTCTTTTGGGATTTGAGTTTAATTTGTATTTCAATAAAAAATTATCAAAGTGGACAGATTAGTGTGTTTGGAAGAGGAAACGCTTTGAAAACATTAAAGGACGCAGAACAAGGTGGCAGTTCTTGTAGTTTATTTATGGCTGTTATTATTTACCCTTTGTTCGTAGGATACACAGATCATCATTTCCTGCCTGGTGATGGAGTGTGATGGAAAATTTGCTGCGCTGAAAGAAAATGGCTTGAAAATATAGCAGCAAGGAAGTGTCCTCTGCCTGGTGACATGAGGCATATTGCAATGTGAGGTCACTGTTTGGAACACGTGTGTAATTTGAATCTAGATCCTGACGTATTTTAAAGCCCCTTCAAGTTCAAAGGCTGTTGGATCTGCCCTGGCTCATCTCAACCATAAATAAAAACCAACACAATATTTTGAAGTCAGTGATAGGAAGCTGGGGTTTTCAGGTTTCTTTCTGACATCATGCATGTGTCTGTAAAACAGAAGAAGTTCCCCCAAAGTCAGAGGAGTAAAATCAGTATGAAAATGAGGTGATAGAGATCAGAATCAGATACTAAGGCCTTTAGGAAGTAGGAAAGTCCATTCATAATTGATATGACAGCCTTGTGGTCCTGAGTTAATTGGCAAGATAGTAGTAAATAAAACGTGACTGTTTTCTGAATGCAGAGATTGCTTATAGGAAAGAACGTGTTGGGCCACCCTCATATATCCACTTGACATCTCTTTGCATTGATTAGGATGTGACTTTCAAAACTCTTCTCATGAATCAGTTTTGCACAGATAAAAAAACCGGTTTCTTGCATTTTGGTTTTGCATTTCTTTCCTAGAAATAAATGCACCTGACAGCTTCTCTATTGCCAGCACCATTAGACTGCCTAGTACTGCAGAAGTCAGATATAGTGTTGGCAGACACTGTATCAGTTCTCAGCTTGCCATGACACCTTTATCCGGATGCACAGCAGTACCCTCATAGTTCAGCCCTGGAGCTCCACATAGTACTTCAGTGCAACTCAGCTCTTTCCCTGAGTTACCTGCTGACATTCTGCTCTTGGTCATTTCTTGACCAGAAAGAACCAGCTGAGCCAAATAATATAGAGACTCTTTAAATGTAAAGAAAATGCATAAACAGGACTTTTAGAATCCTGATTTTCTTTTATTTCTTCAAATAGCTTTCAGGAGATCGAAGGAGTGCTTTCTGGCTTTGAAATTGATTAAAAGATCTGACAGAAACCAGGCAAAGAGAAAAAAGATGAGAAACACAGAAAGATTTTCAATGTATTTGAGCTCCAAAGAACAAAGACACATATACGTTCCTTTGTAAGAAGTCTCTAAATTCCACCAAAGATTTACTTTGTTTCTGTATTAAAGACTCTGAGCCAGAGTTTAGCTCCAGTGTCAAAATTTTCCAAACCCTGATGGAATTTAGATCCTGGGTTTTGGGCTTAGCCTTTTTTGTGCATGTAGGGTCCAATCTCTGTAAAAGCAACTGAGTATGGAGCATTTATTTGGCTCCCTCTGTTTGTCTGCACATGCTCAGATTCAAACCAGGCAGGGAGAGAGGAAGAGAGAAAGTAGCATTTGGACAAGCTTCTGAATGTCTTAGTTTGCCTTTGGAAAAAGAGACTTCATTGGTGGTTACCAGGTAGCAGTTTGGCCCAGTAGGTCTTGAACAGCTATTGACTCCTGGTTTTGATGCCTACTAAGTAATCAGGACAGTGTCTGATGGCAATTCAGCATTGGTGTAATACTAAGGAGCCCTCTTTTGTTGCAAACCTTTAAGTTTGCTTTTCCAGTCCCTTGTAGCATTGCCCACTTCCTTTTATAAAATGTTACAGCACTGGAATAGGCTTCAGTAGTCACACTTGCCTTCCAAGAATTAGTTTCCGTGAACTCCAATGACTTGGTCCTAGAGGATGGGGACTTTTACAGCTCCTCACAATGCACATAATTTTAGTGCTTCAGTAACAGCTTCAGTCCCTGTGATTGACTTGTACGGACAGGTCAGTGGGGGAATACCCACTAGCCAATTGAGATTGGATCTTTTAAATCCTTTTTTGCATAGTTTAGCCTGTATAATTTCTGCACATCAAAAGTCTGCCAGTCAGTAAAGATTTCCTAATGTTGATGAAGTTCAGAACTAGAGATGGTGAGAATGCTATAGCTGGATAGATAGATAGATAGATAGATAGATTGAGGCTACACGATGTGCCTTGACACAACATTTTTTCTTTCACTTAACCAAGCTGTTATTTGGAAATAGCAGAAAAATTAAGAAAGGATTAAACAAGGAGCGGTGTACAAAGAAAATTTGAAATTCACATGCTAATCCCCAGCTAGAAGTTGTTTTTCATAGATATTTAAAAAAATTATAATTCTTCTATGCATAATGATCAAAAATGTACTTTTGGGATAACACAAGACTTAGCTTAGATTTACAAAAACCTAGTAATGAGCAACAAAAGTAAAGTGTGCATGAGAAAGAGTGCTGTATCTTCTCTGTTATGGGCTTGAGACCAAAATGGCTTCTGACTTCTTCACATATGGCAAATGCTAGGAGGTTATGCATCTTTGTCTCTCACAACTCATAAGAGATGTATGAGTCTATTATTGCATCAACTAAACCATCAGTGGTATTTTGGTACCTACATCTTCCAATGATTTCAAAGGATGTTGCATGCCTAAATAGCTTTGTGAATCTGGGCCTTGGTCCTTTAGCCTGAGTCATTGAGGCTCATGCTTTTTGGTGCTGAAGGTCACAACACTGTCAAAACCCATTCAAAGTGTTAATAGCATCAGCTATTGACAAGAATTCTGAAAATAATAGAGGGACAGTACCCAGAAAGCTAAAAACCATGACTGTTTTATAGCCATAGGTGATATAATTACAAATAGTTTTCTACATCCCAACAAGATGCTGTGGAAAACCCAGAGAGATAAAATATCTACTTTTCCTACAGATAGTCCTGCCTGGTTTATAAAAGTGATCATCATCTTATAAAGATATATCCGAACAGTAAAATGTACTTTCACCAATCTTTGGGTGAATGCACAGAGATTGAAATCGTCTGTAAATGATCAATTAGAGTCTCCCTCTAGATTCAAGACATGGCAATAAGCAAACTCTCAAACCTTCTTGTAGCTATTCTAATAATGGGTTCTGCACTACTCAGGTCCAGTTATCTTTGCTTGGTGTGATTCTGTGAAGAGAGGCCCGAAGGGTCAGGACTTCGGGAGTTTATGACATCTCAGAATTCGAACTGATCACATAAAATATATTATGGCAGATTATAGACCTGATCCTCCTTTAGTTGTAACATGTGTCATCGTCTGCACCCATGCAGATGAAGGTAAAAAATAACCACCCAGATTTGGTTGTATTATATCAACTATATTAGCCAACATGGTGGAAACTGATCTGGAAGTCTCGCAAGGGTTAAATGCATTAATTACCAGTGTGCTAAAGATCCAGACTTCTATAGCTGAAAGTGTAATACATTTTTATCTGCTGTGAACAGGGGTAAAGAGGGACATACTGGCTCATGGACTATAGATTCATAGATTGTAGTCAGAAGGGACCACAATGGATCAGCGTGTCCAACCCCCTGCCCCTGGCACTAAAGAGGACCGAGGTCAGATGACCCCAGCCAGGTGATTATCAAGCCTCTTCTTGAAGACCTCCAAGTTAGGTTATAGCACTACCTGTCTTGGAAGCCCATTCCAGACTCTGGCCACCCTCATTGTAAAAAATTTCTTCCTAATGTCTAACCTAAATCTACTCTCCCCTAGTTTGCACCCATTATTCCTAGTTACTCCTGGAGCGCTCTGGTAAATAGCACATCACCAATTCCCTGTCGTCCTCCCTTGATAAACTTATAGGTGGCTACCAGGTCTCCCCTCAGACATCTCTTGTGAAGGCTGAAGAGATCCAGGTCTCTCAACCTCCCCTTGTAGGGTCTCTCACGGAGACCACTAATCATGCAAGTGGCCCTCCTCCGAACCCTTTCCAGGTTCTCCGTGTCCCTCTTGAAGTGTGGTGCCCAAAACTGGACACAATACTCCAACTATATTTGCTGTTATATTCCCTCTTGCACAGATATAAATAATAGGCAAGATGAAAATCGGTAAACAGTCAGTCCCTAAAAGTTTTTAACAGCATAAGGGCCAGCTCATTTCTTACTGCTTTAATGAGTGTACATAGGACATATTGCTGTTTTATAATTTGCAGGTATAAATTTGTTCCATTGGTTTTCAGGAGCATGCAAGTATGTGGAGGAAAAAGATGGCTTTTCTGTGCAGAGTGATAGAGGATGCTACCCATATTTATGGGATAATCCTTGTACCTTTTGTTCTCAAAACATATTTTCTTTCTATGAATGCAGCTGAGAGTATAACTTGCCCAATTTCAGCAAAACTGCGGCCAGGTGTCAGATCTGATTCCATCACCACATAATGAGGACAGAGAAAGGACAAATAGGTTACTCTGCATGTCAGCTATGGGGAGAATTAACTTTGCTGTTTCTTGCAGCACCATCTGTGTTTACTGAAGTTAATTCTCACCCATGTTGACAGTTCATTGAAGGAAATAATTCTGTTTCCAAAATACTATGCACTTTCCTGTTTCTCATGGATATGTACTGTTTGACTCCTTGACCTATTACTTCTGTCTCTCTTATGAATCCTTTAAACATCCTTTTAAGATGAAAAGTTGTGAGTTGTGATAAGTTGTAAGAATAGCTGCCAGATCTGGTGCAAAGTGTTCAAAGCAAAGTGTTTGAAGTTATATGAATTAGTTAATGGCTGGCATTGAATGAATGTGAAGAAGTGTGATCTGCTGGTAAAAGTTGTAGCCTGAAACAGGACTACAGAGATTTTCTTTTGATCCTGCTGTTTTCCTTCTATTGTGGACTTGGCCAGTCTCTGACCCTTCTAAGCCTCAGATTTCTTTCTGTAAAATAATGACAGCAATATTTATACTTCACAATGCCCTAGTATTTCTATTGCCCAAAGGGAGCAAAGAGTTGACAATTGCTGTTATTTCAGTAGATTCGAGCCACACGCCAGTTCAGATTGTGGGTGCCTGTCCTTCTGGGTATCAACATCATGACATCCACAATGGCTAGATGGAAATGGCATAACGAGGTTTGTTTGGAAAATGTTTACTGAAACAGGTGACCATCTGAAAATGTGGCTTCAAGTTAAAGTTACTCATTCATTCAATTCTAAGTAAATTTCCCACATTTTTGTTTTGTTTTGTTTCAATGAGTATGTCTTTATTGTGGGAAATTTCATTTAATTTGATTGCTGTATTCCATGAATTGCTCTGTCTGTTTGTCAACCAATAAGCTTACCTAGCCTTAGCATTTTTGTGTGTGGTCAGGTGTTGTATTTGTTCCTGCATTCACTGCTGTCATGACTAATACACACAATAGCTTGGAAAATGGACCCTGCTCTACTGAGGTGTTGGTGATGTCACCAAAAGTCAAAGCATGCTCCGAATCTTGAACTCAAACCTTAGCAGAGTCAGGACAATAGTCCTTTACAAACATTTTATTTTACAGTGTATTTGCTGGGAATGTCAGACCAAACGAGAAGTGACAAATCTTAAGCCAATTCTTACAAAGGTTTGCAATTCACCTTTAAAAGGGCATCTATCCTGTAGAATGAGGACATAGAACCTGACTCTGGATTTTAGGGGAATTGACTGCATCATGTTGTGTATTTGATCCGCCCGTGGCTCCATATTATGTGGAAGACTTGAAACAGCTGTGCTGTAGAAAGTGAACAAATGATGACTGAACGTGTGTGGGTGCTTCGGCAGCCCTAGGAGGGCTTATACTTCCAGGGCTGTGTTCGTTTTGCTTCTGCTAATTTTGTTAGTGTCTATAGGTCATTTCATTATTTGCCTCTCTGCAGAAGTCTGGACTCCTTAGAATGCAGTAGCTAAAATCTCTTGCATTTCAAAATGCTAATTTTGAGGTGTCCAGATGGCAGTAAAATCAGGCCTTGATCCATCCAACTATTTCTTGGTACAACTCTCTATAAGGAAAGCAAGGTTGTGGTTTAGTGAGTAGAGCATAAGACCAGGAATCAGGAAACCCATTTTTTCTGTGGCTTTCCCACTGACTTCGGGCATGTTTACAAGTCACCTATGGTGACGTAGCAACCTGCTACGTTGCCATGTGGCACGCTGTGGCAACATAGTGATCATGTGTCTAGACATGATCACCAGCTACCTCACCGTAGCAGCGTGCTCCCAGGTTTAGCATGCTGCTATGGTGATGTAGTGGTGAAATCTACCTGTGTGCCATGCACCTGGGGCAGTAACCGCCCATACTGCGCTGTGCTTTAGTACTTCCAAAACGTTGATACTTCTGAAAGGAAGTACTAAAGTATGGTGCCATAGCAATGATGCCGTATAGCGATGTGCAGGTGCACCCTTTGTGTGTCAGCTTGGGCATGTTGCTTCACCTCTGTATGCATCTACTTTCCCTGCTTCCCTCCTGTCCTTTATTTTGTCTTATACTGTGTGTGTAGACATCACCTTTCATCAGAGGGACCTAATATCAGTAAGAACAAGTCCCTTCCTGGGGGGGAAAGTAAGTTTTCATGTTTTCAAGTTAAGAAATTACTGATATGTCCAGGTACCTTTGGGCACAACAGAAAAAATGACATAGTTGTGGACAGAGGGTTAGAACTGGCTCCATGGCTCTTAACTCCCCACTTGCTCCTTTTCAGCAAGCTAGCAAGCTACTTCTGTTTTTATGCCATTTCCCCCATTGGGTATTTAAACACAAATGTATTTTATACAAACTAATTGGGTTTTGTTGCTCATCTGTTTTTTTGTTTTACTGAACAGTTTGAATGACATTGAAACTGTTCTCAGTGAGGTAAGAACAGCATATTCCAGCTGGGATGTGAGGGGCTGGTTGCTGTTGGGCTAGCTTAATTATGTTTCTGTTAATTATTATCTTTATATCTAAATCATATTTATTTTGCCTTAATGAAGCTGCTCAGAGTCTGAAATTGATAAATTAGTATTTCTAAATCCAGCCTTTCATCTCTGTGCCTACCTTTTATCCAGCCCCAGCCTGGAAATGATAAAATAGTCTCATTCTTAGCTTTTACCTGAAATAAGTTGATGGATGTCAGGCCATTCCCCTGCTGAGAATTGTTCATGTCCATGAAGTACCAGGACTGGTTTTTACTGGTTCCTAACTTGGCCTTTGCCTTGCCTGGGCTGGAGTCATTTGCTCTTGATGCTCTTAGCAAAATCCTGGCAGTCAGAAGCAGAAAGAGGATACCTCACTTGTATTACAGTATTGTCCCACTTGCTTGCAGGTTGATACCAATATAATTTGGTTCTGAGTACCTAAAGTCCCTGCCACAAGTTACGTATATCATGCAATTAACTGGTTAACCACACAATAAATTTAGACTGGCCACACATGAAAAGTAATTAGCACACAATTAACTGGTTAATTGCACAATGAATTTAGACCAGCTACCCATGCAAAGTAATTATCGTGCTATATAAATGTCTATCCAGCTACAAAGTTAGTGCTTGAAAATGTGTAACAACTTTATAACTGGTTTCTATCCAGCTTTAAGTTGAATGTGTGGCAGGCCCCTAAATTATTCATTAAGTTGTTGCAAAGAAGTCAGAGAAGAGAAAAAGAATGAGGGGGGAGGTAGTGTTGATGTGTCATGGGAAGTATACAGAAGTATAAAATGTGTAGTTTTGCTGAGTTATAGCTAAGGGAGGTCATGACACTGTCTGCAAATATTCCAAAGTTTTAAATAAAATTGCTTTGTGTGGTCCAATAAGTTGGGGTAATGGAATACAGTGAAATCAAACTGATCAGAGCTGTTAAGAAAAATATCCACAGGGAAGAGAAGAACCTTGTTGCTTGAGATAGTTATGGACTTGGAAAAATACTGTAGGAGATAATCTGCCACTGGCACAGGGCATAACCTAAATGGTCTGCAACAGGTCTTTGTAATCCCTGCTTTCTTTGATGAGTCCATGGCTAGCTCAGAATAAAAAGATCAATCAGGTTATTTTGTGTAAAGTAAGACATTAACGTTTCCATATTCCAAGTACTTTTTTATACTGCAGCCCTATTCAATAGAGAAGGCTTGTATTCATGGGAAAACAAATTAGAAAGAAATTTCATCTTCTCCTCATTATTAAGTCTCTTTTCCCCAAAACAAAAACACCATCTACGACAACTGCAGCCAACAAATGGCATGAATAATTCATTTGAATTTCACACCATTTCAGCTTCTCTTCTAGCTTCTAATTAACATGTGCAGATTATTTAAGGAAGAGAAAATTGCTATAAATGCAGGTAAGAGTAAACTGACTATTCCTTTGTATAATGTGAGATGATGCTTTCTTTTTAGGACATAGCTATGTCCCTGAGCTTCCCAGGGTCATTTGAATTGAAGAAGAAAAGCTTATTTATTTTGAAGCTTGGGATAATGACATCACTGCAGATACCATGTAATATCTAGGATTTTGTACAGACTAGAATTTTAAAGTAGTCTTGTATTTCATTTCTATTTTGGCAGACTGCTACAGCAGCATACATACATATTGTAAGAGAATCAGTGTTGTACCTTGAATAGTTTTAGCTTTTAAATCCTTACAGAAGGCGGTCCTTTCTCCTTTCCCACCAGTTAAGGGACATCTTTTTAAGTCAGACTTCTGAGTTGCCTAACTGGTCAACTCAGAAGAAACTCCACAAAACATAATAGAAATTCAGGCAATTTATACTAACTTTCTCAAGCAAAAGCATGTTTAAATGAATGCCTGTTGCCACAATTCAAACTCAACCTTTGCTGGAAAGAGTTAATTCCAGAGTTGAGAGGAATTGATTAGGGACAATTTGTTTCCCAAGCCTCCAGAGGAAAAATCTGGAGTCTCAAATGACCTTAGCTGTCAGCATGATCAATGGGTCCTCCTTTCCAGAATACTAACTTCCCTGACTCAGGAGAACTGGTTAGGAGACTCCCTTTGGAGCCTTCAAGGAGCTCTTTTGGAAGAAGGCTATAAATGGACTTGAATGAGCTTGCTCTCTTCACATGTGAACTTGAGCATATTTGCTTCTACAGCGTTGACCCAAGGACCAGCAGTTTAAATCTGGCAAACCAACCCAAGTCTTTCTTGACAGTGAAGGACACTAATCAGGGAGGGAGGGTTTTGCAGCTCTGAGAAATGATACCATGTCAGAACTCAGACTTCCAAATAAGTGCAGTCATTGTGCCACTTGCTTGCAATTTAGAAATGCTGTGATACAAGTGCCACAACCTCATGATACACAGATTGAACAAATTCCACCAACTCTGGAAATGTTTTAACTCTAAACAATTAGAAGTGACCTCTTTTATAGGCATTCCAGAAGTAACATGGCTTCTAGAGCTCTCTGAACTTTGGATTATCTTTCTGTAGCGTATAGGCCATAGGGTATATACTATTGTCTTCTACTGCTTAGAATGACTTATGCTGTTCTGTCATGGTTGGCCCGCAGATACGTTCGAAGTAATAATACTGATATTACAGCTAATAGGGAATCTCTCCGTGCTTGAGCGTTCAGGGATTTCTGGAGCAGGTGAGGTCTGTTCTGACATATGGAGTCCCTGTAGACATGCTAGATAAGCAATGACTGGAAAGTCTTTGCAGATGTAGAATCATGCTTCTTTCAGAGGTTTCTAGTCCTTCTCTCGGCTATTGTGGAAAAAAAGCAAAAACAACCCCCTTACCATCAAAACTGGAATGAAACTAGAAGGGAGCACTAGCCTTGGAGCTGGGCTGGAGTTACCTGAAGCTCAGTGAGCTGGCTAATGATATCTAAATTGCATTCCATAATTAAAAAGGCACAATAAATTAATTTGATCTTATCTTCAAATAAAGTTTTATCTGAGGGCTGGAGTTTGAATGTTGCTAAAGGAGACTGTGCTTATCAGATTAATAGTAAATGCATTTTCAGGCTGATTAGTTAAAAACCTAAGAAAATTGAAAAGGAAATGGGATGCTATTTATACAGCACTGTCTCTGTATTTCCATACCATTAAATAAGAGGCAGGATAATAAAATTCTCATTAGGCTGCTGTGGTTTACATTTTTTCTGAGAGGAAACAAATGAGCAGTGGCAAAAATTGGGATTGCTCAGGGTTTTTATAGTCTGTGGATATCTTGCCAGGGCCAACATTAACTTTGGGAAAGCCCCACCTGTGACAAAATCCATGGGTTATGTCCCCTCTGGTAACAGATTCCCACATGAGCAAAAGGGACTGCTGGCATGTGAATTAGGAAATGTTATAATAATAACAGACTACTCACTGTATTATTTCAGTCTCAGAGTTTTACTGCACCTAGTGCGCTCTTCCCTCTGTCCATAGTGGATATGAGGCCAAAGAGGCATTAGTAAACATCACAGTTAATGATCAAATTCCTGCATTTTTCCATGTCTGCCAGTAGAATGAACCCTTATTGGCATCTTGGGGCATTTTTACATGTGCTCCAGGGGTGGGCAGGGGACTTTTTAATTAGAGCAGCTCCGAGATCTGCTCTAATTAAAGTGTCTGCAGCATCTCATGTATCAGCATCCTCATGCTTCAAAATGGCAGGAGGGGCGCTTTAACGAAAGCTCCATCGAAAGAGCTTTAGTTCAAGTGCCCCTGAGCTCATTTTGAAGCATGGGGACACTGACACATGAGATGTGGAGGCTGGCTGGAACATGCTAATTAGTACGCTCCAGCAGACTCGATTAATCAAGTCTGCTCCGATGCACTGTAATTATGGCACATTGGAGCAGCCCCCCAGCATGTCTACAGACACCTTTGTTGATTGTTAATGATGACGATTTACTACTACACTACCTACAAGCCCCAGCTGGAATCATACTGTGCTGGGCTCCATGCAGAGGCCTAGTAAGAAAGAGCCACTGCCCTTAACAGTTTAAAATCTAAGGCCCTAAATCTGCAAAAACTTGCTTACATACTCATCAAAACTGGTATGGCAAAAACTAGGCCTCTGTATAAATATAGTGGATTGGAGCCTAAATGGACAAGACAGGTGAAGAAAGGAAGCATTCTTATCCCCATTTCACAGATGGTAAATTGAGACTTAAAGGACGCATCCAGGTGAGTGTGCACATGCACTTTGTGGCACCTCATGGGCTTTAGAGGCACTGCAAAATGCACATGGCACATGTGAAAAGGTTCTCCGCACTGTATATTTGCAGCACAGAGCCAAAATTAGCTCCTGGGAAATTCCAGTATCTTAAAAAAGAATCGTCTAAAAAAATATGTTTGTGTACATGGCTGCGGTGAAACTAGAGCCTGACTGGCCAGAGCTACGCTCCAGTTGATGGCCAGGCTCTGCGTGTCCAGATCGCTGCCACTGCAGCCTGGGGTGGCCCCCAGGATGCTAGTTAAGGCATCCGGGGCCAGCTCAGGTGCTGGCTCCAGCCTCCCCCAGGGCAATTTTCTGTGCAGGGACGATCCCTGGGGACAAGTAGCAGCAGCACAACTATGCGCTGCTGCTATTTGTTCTTCGGGAAATGCATGTGTGCACTCATCTGGACCTGCTCAAAGAGATTTAGTAACTCAATTAACATCAAAGAAGAAGTCCATGGTGGATATCAGAGATGAATTTTGTGGAAAAGTCTTCATAAAATATTTTCTGGTTTCTTTTTTCTTTCCAAAAGTCACAGAAGGATGGATAAATGTTATTAATACCAAATATATGAATGAAGAAATCTTTGAGAGCCATTCTAATCTTTATACAAATCTAGTCTGTGTATTTATATCCCCATAGTTCACTTTTTCATGACTATCTTAGGGAACTGCAGGCTGGTAATAGCCTTCATAGAAATGGAAGTTTTAGAGATTTCAAGAAAATGTTGGTGGGATGTTAGAGCTAGCTCACTAATAAGTGGAGGCATTTTTCAAGTAAATTTTTATCAAGCCAGATCCTCAGCTGGAGTAAATTAGTAAAGCTCCACTGACTTCAGCGGACTTACATCAATTTATATGGAAGATCTGCTGCATACTTTTAAAATGAATTAATTAAAATTACTATGATGAGATTCAATAACTTATGGCAAATGTATAGGTCATTTGCTTATTCAAGGTAGTGGTTGGATGCTGTAGCAGCAATATATATTTTTCCATTACAGTGGTAAAGGCTGTATGGTCCAGATAAGTAGGTCAATTACCAGCCTTTAACAGCTTTGCCACTATTTTTCTGTTTATTAACTCAGTTATTATATCAGCTTACCACGATATTACCTTAAACCATGTAGGAAAAAGGAGGTCAAAACCACCCCAAAAATGAATGAAAATGTTAAATGTGAAACAGAATACACCATGCCTTATCTCATGTGCCTTGGCACCACAACCTCCTACAGCATTGCTTGCATTTAGTTGCAGGAAAGAGATGAAAAGAAAAGACAAACTGTTTCAATAAGATTGTTTGGATCTAAGTTTTGGGAGTGTCTCAAAAGCAGGTTTGGCTCTGCCTGTCATCCCTCACTCCGAAGCTAATGCTGAAATGAGTGGAAAATCCCAGGCCACATCTTTGCTTGAAATCTGTAGATTTTGACCTAAGTTGGAGGAACTCTCTGTGAAATGCTATGCTTGCTTTTCTGATAGTTCTAGTTATCACATAGGGAAGGCTGTGCTTCATTTTTCAGTGATCGTTTCTCCTCTGCTGCCTGCATGGAGCTAAGACTAAGTCATATTTACTTTGAATCCCTTGGTTCTCAAAGGAATGGACATTTTGGCCATTCTATTGTGTCAGAAATATTCTAATTTACTATGGATTAGGCCCATGCTGTGCTGGCTTCAGTCCAGGCACTTTACCAGCTGAGTTATGAGGCATGATGCTTACCTTTAGTTTCCCCAAGCCAGTTGTTTTCCACGATGCTGCCATCTTGCAGTTATAGGTAATGTGATGTTTGGAGTGTTTTACACTCAGTGCTGCTATTACCATTTTACCGTACCTTTATGGTCTAAATGTTCAGATAGAGCTGAAGCCCATTATACTTCACAGCAGTTTGAACACAGGTCCTTGGGCTGATTTATCTAATTTATTCCTGTGCAGGTTGGGTTCTCCCAGCGTGCATCTCTTTGATTTTTAAACCAAAGTTTGTGAAATATGGCTGGGTTTCAATTTTCTGTGTGATTTAGACATGTTTATGGCATTGTAGACATCTTCAGATTCACTTCTTTTGTTTGGGTTAAACAAGGAGATGTTAAAGAGATTAAATATAAGTACTTTTTAAAATAAATTTCCATTTTCTGTTCATTTTTACACTGAGTTGATACCTCAAGTGAAACTTTTAAGGATGATTTAATTAGAGAGCTTTTGTATGGAATCACAGCCCTCATTCTTCATTGCTGAAACTGTCTTCATGTGTAACACTTGGATCAAAGACATCCCTGACTGACTTCATTTCAGTCAGTGGAAGTGAAGAGTGTTACCCCAATGGCATATTGGTTTCCTATTGCATTCAATGGAAGTTATATTGTTTGCTTCACTGGAAAACTAATACCCCTCTGTTCTTTCCATTGGTTGAACACTTCAGAGGAATAAAGAAATTATATTCAAAATAGGAACAGTACACAGATACAAGAAGAAATACCTAAGCCTTTGCATCCTACCTTCATCTGTCAGCTTGATATCATACCCCCCCCAAACCCATTTCCTTTTCATAGAATCATGGAAAAGTAGGGCTGGAAAGGACCTTGGGATATCATCTAGTCCAATTCCCAGGTCAGGACAGACTCATCCCCATTTAAAACGTCCTAGGCGAGTATTTCTAAAAACACCCTTCTCGCACAACTACCCAGCACAATGTCCAAAAAAACCAATCAAGAACACCCTAGCCTAAGAATAGTTTAAGCAGGGGGATGAAGGCACTGACAATGTCCTACTGTTGTAAGGAGAGGAAGAAGACAATCTCATCTGCTTTCTTGAAGACCTTCTTTAGCAACTAGATGACTGAGAAAAGAGTTTGAATCAAAATTTCCTGTTAGTTGTCCTGTGCCCGCACATAGACTGAATACCAACTCTGCCATAGACAATGTAAAACTACTGCATTAATCATTGACAGAGTCTCAAAAAAATACTCAGCACAAACATATCCTTTCTTACAAAGGTAAATTAACTGTCCTTTTAGGTCTGAAAATGTCCAAAACTCTGTTGTCCACAAAGCTGGCCATGAAAAAATGGCCATGCATGCTAGCCTTCTTACTTTCAGTTTTGAGGCCAGTCGATTCTAAATATTAATATTCAAGATCCAGAATAGTAAAAAATGTTCCAGAGAGTCTCCTGTCCAAAAGACGATAGTCTTCCTACAGACAGCTTTTATCTGTTCTTTTCTTCTCCTGCAGATTCATAGAGTCATAGAAGTATAGAAAGGGACCTCACTGACTCATAGAATCATTGGAAGAGACCTCAGGAGGTCATCAAGCTCAACCCCCCACTCAAAGCAGGACCATCCCTTACTAGATCATTCCAGCCTTTTAAAGGCATTTTAAAGCCTTTAAAAACCAGGCTTTAAAAACCTCCAAGGATGGAGAGTCCACCACCTCTCTAGGTAACCCCTTCCAGTACTTCACCATCCTCCTAGTGAGAATTTTTTTTCTTAATATCCAACCTAAACTTCCCTTGCTGTAACTTGTGACCATTGCTCCTTGTTTGCCACCACTAACAGTCCAACTCCATCCTCTTTGGAACTGCCCTTCAGGTAGTTGAAGGCTACTACAAAATCTTACCTCAGTCTTCCCTTTTGCAGGCTAAATAAGCCAAGTTCCCTTAGCCTCTCCCTGTAAGTCATGTGCCCTAACTATTTTCATTGCCCTCTGCTGGACTCTCTCCAACTTGTCCATATCCTTTCTATAGTGGGGGCCCAAAACTGGACACAGTACTCAGATGTGGTCTCACCAGTGCAGAATAGAGGGGAATAATTACTTCCTTTGATCTGCTGGCAGTGCTCTTACTAATACATCCCAGTATGCTGTTAGCCTTCTTGACAACAAGGGCACACTGTTGACTTATATTCAGCGTATTGTCCACTGTAAGCCTCAGGTCCTTTTCTGTAGAGCTGCTACTTAACTAGTTAGTCCCCAGGCTGTAGCAGTGCATGGGATTCATCCATCCTAAGTGCAGAACTTTGCACTTGTCCTTGTTGAACCTCATTACATTTCTTTTGGTACAATCCTCCAATTTTTCTAGGTCACACTAGAAAAATCCTAGCCCTACCCTCTGGCAAATCTATGCTATCCCACAGCTTGGTATTATCTGCACCCTTGCTTAGGGTACAGTTCATCTTCCACATCATTAATGAAGATATTGAAAAATAATGGCCCCAGAACTGACTGTTGGAGCACTCCTTTTGATACTGGCTGCCAACTAGACGTCAAGTCATTGATCACTATCCATGGAGCCTGATGATCCAGGCAGCTTTCTATCCAACTTACAGTCCATTCATCCAACCCATACTTCCTCAGCTTGCTTACAAGAATGTTATGGGAGAACATATCAAAAGCCTTACTGAAGTCAAGGTATATAATTTCCACTGGTCTCCCTGCATCTACAGAGCCAGTCATCTTATCATAGAAGGCAATCAGGTTGGTCAGGCATAACTTGCTCTTGGTGAATTTATGCTGACTGTTTCTGATTACTTTTTTCTCCAAGTGCTTAGAAATGGATTCTTTGAGGACTTGCTCTATGATTTTTCCAGGGACTGAGGTGAGGCTGACTGGTCTATAGTTGCCTGGATCCTCCTTCTTCACTTTCTGAAAGATGGGAACTATATTTGCCCATTTCCAATCATCTGGGATCTGTCCCCTTCACCATGAGTTTTCAGAGATAATGTCTGTTGGCTCTGCAAGCATATCAGCCAGCTCCCTCAGCATCCTCAAGTGCATTGCATCCAGCCCCATGGACTTTTACATGTCCAGCTTTTCTAAATAGTCCTTAACCTGTTCTTTCATCACTGAGGGCTGCTCACCTTCTCCCAAAACTGTGCTGCCCAGCACACCATTTGTTTCTGACATTCAATTTACCATGAAATAAATGTACACTTCAGGCCTAGAAGCATGGGTGACTGGTGCCTCCTGAGTCTGGTGCGGGCACGCTGTAGACCAGAAGTGGCTGGCCTGGCAAACTAAGGACCACCGGCTGGAAGACAGGTAAAGTTACCTCCATCCCCTCTGTGGAGGGGTGGGCCCAAACCTCAACCACGGCTGCCGTGAGCCCTGTGGGGCCCCGTGTGCAGCCTCTCCACCTGGCTCTGCAGGGCCATGGTTTGCCATCCTGAGCAGTGCCAAGTTGGGGGCCAGTCTTGGGGGGGGGCACATGTCCCCCTGTGCCCTCCTTACCAGTCACTTGTGAGAAGGGTGCTCTACTATTTTAAAGGTGACAAGAATGTCCCACTGTGACAATCTTCTGGACAATAGCAGGAAATGACACACTGAAAAATAATCCTTGAGCAACTTTTGGCTTGGTTAGTACTTTCCTAAAACATAGGTTAACATGATGAGGTGTTGCTGCCTACATATGGTAACAGGAGATACTACATTTTAAGCAAATTTGTGTATACAACTAAGTTTTCTGGGCTGCTGTTAGAGGCTTTGCCTCTTTTCCCCTGCCACTAATTACCTAATTTTTTCCTTGTGACTTTTTCCCAGTCAGGAGTTGTCATGGTTGTCATGGGTGGCCTAAACTACCCTGACATCTGCTGGGAGGAGCAGTCAGCTAGATCCAACCGCTCACATAAGTTCTTAACCTGCATGCAGGACCTTCACCTAACACATGAGGTATACGGTCCCACTATGGGATACACCTGACTGGACTTGGTGCTGGCTACAGGGGATGACCTGGTGGAGGATTTACGGACATAATGTAACTTAAGGGACAGTGACCATTAGGGCTGTGTGAAGCTTCAGTCCCTGATTTGATCTGGCAGAGATTTGGCCCAATTTGGTGGCCCTTTAACCTCTCTGAATCAAATTGGAACCCTCAGAATTGATTCAGAGAGATTCAGAAAAAGTCGGTGATTCAGACATAGACACGGCTTTAAATGTGTTTTTTTTACATACCTCTAGGTAGTAGGGGGCTCGTGAGTGCTGCGATGCTGGGGTGCATGGAGCATCCCACAGAAGCGGGGCCTGGCGGGGGGAGACGGCTCCCCAGCGCACTCAGCAGCCGACCCAGAAGCAGACCAGAAGCACTTCCCATCCACTTCTGCATCTGCCAGGGAGTGCGCTACCCTCCTCCCCCCGGCTTGGTGGGGGGTGGTCTGCCTCCTGGGTTTGGGGGGGTTCACCCAGGCTCCCCTTGTGGCTGATTGCCGAGTGTAGGGTGGGAAAGATAACCAGTAGGGCAGAAGTGCTAGACTTTGGAAAGGCTAACTTCAGTGTGTTTAGGAGATTAGTGAGTGAGGCACTGAAGTACAGGAGAATTGGTGAGATGGGAGTCTAGGAAGGGTGGTTGTTCCTAAAGGGAGCAATCCTATGGGTGCAGAAGGAGACAATCCCATTGCACAGGAAAGGGGGCAAAGGGGCCAAAAAACCCTCTTGACTGAACAGGGAAATGCAGGAAAGCCTAGGGGCAAAAAAAGAGGCATATAGGCTGTGGAAGCAGAGGGTAGCTACCAAGGAGGAGTATACCTACTTGGCCTGCACTTGCTGTTGGAAAGGCAAATGCAGAAATGGAACTTAGGCTGGCAATAAAAATTAAAGACAACAAAAAGCCCTTCTTCAAGTATATAGGGAGTAAAAAGAAGGCTCAGGGTGGCATAGGACCCCACCAGGACAAACTAGGGCAATTAGATAGGGGGACAAAGCCTGAGCTCTTCAATGAGCTTTTTGCTTCTGTATTTCTGAACATGGATCAAGACAAATCTCCCAGCTGGATCCTATTGAAACCCTGAAATCCCCTGGTGTTATGTCCTTGGTGCAAGAAAGGATCCAAAGATACAATAGATGTAGTGATACACAGCAGAACCTATAACAATGAAAAATAGGTATTCAAGGAAAATATCATTTCCAGTTTAACCGACTCATAAACTATGAACATACGTTATATAATTTGGCTGGGGAGCAGGGTTAACACTACCTGTTGTAATGATATCTGCTATAAAATCTTTCATGAAGAATATAGGTCTCCACAAGATGGACTCTTCAGTCACTTAACACTTGCTAACAGTGCAGTCTCATTCAGGACAATAACGAACAGAAGATCTATTCTGCAACAAATTGCTAGTATTGCTTTCCTTGTTTTCTTGTTCCTTGTTCCTCTGATACAGTGCTAAAGCCTTGGTACAATGCTCACAGAGAGAGAAGAATGCCACTAGCTGGATCAGCAGATCGGTTCTGGGGTTTTATAAAAGGTCCAGTCCAAAATCTGGTCTGGCCTGATGCTGCCTAACTTATGAAATCTGATGCAACCCCAAGGTGAAGTGATATGGAAGAACCACGGCTATGGGAAATATACAGCTTTTAAAGGTCACAGACTAGACGTGTTATACTGCGCCCTCTGCAAAGTGAATGTCAAGAGCTGGACAGAGGGAAGAGAGTAAAAGCACTCTCCAGTACATTTACACTTTAAACACTGTTCATTGAAGCCCAATGTTATTATCAGCCAGTGGTATTTAAGGCCATTATCTGGCTTGACAGCTCCAGGCCTCAAGGCAGCCCTTCCAAATGCCGCTGCTGATTTGCTGCAAATGTTAAGCAGACACATTGCAATTATTTGTCAGCAATATAACTCTCCCCTCTTGCCCTCTAGTCATCAGACACATATGGCAATGTGTGAGCTTCATGTGAAATGATCCACTCCTGAACTAGGAAATAGAGAGCTCCAAAAGCCCATCTTCATGACTCAATAATTAGATGACAAACATACATTAGTGAGAAGTGATTGCCCATCGCAGGGACTTCTCAGCTTGGTGGCATAGGCAATTGCAGTCGTCTTTTAAAAATGGATGCAGGGTTCTTTCTGAGGTCAGAACTATTTGTATTCCAATTGCTTTGGCTTTACAGCAGTGGGGAAGTTAGCTGATCATAGGCTTTGCCTACATAGAGCAGATGCTGCTGCTTGGGGACCCTGATTCAGTAAGGCATTTAAGATTTGACTCAAGTCACTGACTAGCATTGAAATTTGATTGTACTTTCACCCAGAAAAGTATTCTCTCTTAGCTGAGATCTGCAGTTTGAGTAATCACTTGAGTTATTATGCTGAATGTGTGTCTACAAACAAAAGAAAAGAAAATTTGCAACTCCCTGATAACATTTCATTTTCTCGCCTTTGTATGGTATCACAAATCAACTTCTAAATCTGTGAGTCACTGTCTGGTATTATCGCTCAATATATGGATCCCATCTGCCCCATCTGGGTATTTGTAAAGATTGCAACATTCGATGTAGTGCTGTGCCATTTGTTGGACACCACATTCCCACACGGGGCTGCCCAAGATGTTCATCTTGTGAAGTGTTGTTTTGAAACATCTGTATCCACATCTCAGTCTGTTCAGCTTGACCCATGCTTCTCTGTCAAGGTTGTGCCCAATGGAGGGCTCATTTGGTGTTGGTATAAAATGCTGTAGGAATAGATTTGACCTTTCCCAGTGGTTGGCCCGTTCTGTTGCTGCGCATAGGTTTGGTTCAGGATCTCCAATCTCTTCCAGGAGCTTGTGGGCTTCATGTATAAATAGTTCATGACTTTTAAGCCTCTTAAACCTCCATCTGTTCAGATCTTCAGTTAACAGTTGATGGAGCAGGCAATTTTCATCATCTCTTGCCTCTACTGCCAGTAATGATATTAGGGTCTATCACTTGGTTTAATGCCCAAGAGTACAGGGAGTACATCTGTGTGTATGTAAGCTGTGCAGCCTGCTATGAGTCTCAGCACACTGTTAAGTACAGTGTTGAGATTTTTAGTGTGACAACTTCTTAATCATACAGGAGCACAATAATCTCCTGGGGCACAGACCATTGCAAGTGCGGTGGCTCTGAGCACTTTGAAGTTGGCACGGTGTGTTGTCCTGGCTTAACATCTTAAGGCAGTTACTCATGCAGAGACTTTACTGCTGACTTTTTGATTTATAAGTAAGGGGATGGTCTAATGTGACTCCCCATTAGGTTGGGATACGCTCATGGGGAAGGATGTGGTTGTCTACTCTGATATTCATTGTCTTGATGTTTGTCCAGGTAGAAGAGTGATGATTCTAATTTATTGATGCTCAGCTTTAAGTGCCACATGTGGAAATAGTCAACGATGAGCTCCATGTCAATACTCGATATCTGTTCATAAAATTTCATAGATTTCATAGACATTAGGGCTGGAAGGGACTTCGAAGGATCATCGAGTCCAGCCCCCACCCGAAGGGCAGGAAGTCAGCTGGGGTCATAGGATCCCAGCAGCATCCAGTTTGCTCTTGAAGGTGTTCACTGTAGGTGCTTGAACCACCTCTGATGGCAGGCTGTTCCAGACCTTGGGGCCTCAGACAGTAAAGAAATGTTCAGACTTAGGTACATTGTATATTAACCCAAGCTTTGCTGGAACCATTATTTCCTATTTAAAATATACGGGCTCTCACTATAGCAAGTTATCACTTGAACCTCAGTGGGGGGAAGTCATTCCAGAGGTTTGTCAAGGCTCTGAAATTAAGTGGTGTCAACACTGTATTTGATTTCATTTTTTCTGACCCTGCCTATTGAAGGTTGCATCAAGACAGTACCTTTAATCAGAGCTATGGTATGTTTTACATGAACTAGAAAGAAATCTGAGTTGTCATTCTTTGGTGCTGAGCCATCTATGAATGAAGTCAAATTATCTACTTCAGACCCATTCATTATCTGCTCAGATGTTTGAGTGGATGATGATGGTTTTCCAATCAGAAAAGGGTAACCTTATCTTTAAATCCTGACATTTTGTGATGTCCATAACAGGTGGTCATGCACTCGGGATATAGTGTTGGTTTGAATAATATTAGCTTTAGAAACCAAGCCTATAATTAGGCAGATATCATTTATTTCTCTACAAAATGGTTTACTGCAGAGTCATATCATAAGTAAGGATTACAGAGATGAGGAAGAAGGTTGAGACAAAGGGTCAGATTCTGACACAATCACTCCTATGCATAGGATGTAACTCCAGCAATAATTCCCCCAAAGTCAGTGTGGAAAAATGTGCTACTCAACATGAGTTGTGACAGGCCAAAGTATTTACAGAGCTTCTCTCTCTCTCTCTCTCTCCTGAAGCTAAGATTTATTAGAAATACATTAAAAATTGTGAGGCACTCTGACGCCATGGTAATTGAGGTCATAAAAGTACCTAGAATAGTTAGTTATCTGACATTACTATGTGAGTTCTAATTGCTTTGGCTGCACAGCAGTGATTTTCCAGGCAGCAGGAAATCTGTTGATCCATGTGTACATAAACAGAGAAGAAAATACAGTTTGGGACCCTGAACAGGTAAGGCACTTAACAGGTGCTTAACTTTAAATATGAGTAACTTCACTAAGGTCAGTGGATAACATTTAAGGTTTAAAAGCTTAAAATGCATATTTACAGATTCCCTACCCATTTCCCTGACATATACCAAGTGCCTAATCCTGCATTCCTCGTACACTATGAATTCTCACTGCATTCAGAGATTGTGATTTCCAAAGCTGGTAGTATTATTTCACTATTTGACTTCCATGGGGAGCTGGGTGGCAAAACCCCCAAGCAGCTTTGAAAATCATCGTCTGGAGGGATTCTGGATGGAAGATCATGGTGTAGCAGAAAGCCCCCTTTGCACATTTCCCTTCTGGACATGGATATAACAGAAGCCCCTTCTTGCCTGTACCCTCCCCACTCCCCCCCATTTTGTGCATTTCTTTTCCTTTTAAGTATTGGCAGAGACCTAGCACACTCATTGCATGGGTGTGGCAAGACTCAGAGCAAGCCAGAAAGCTGAAGTGTTTTTTTGTAGGAGAAACCTAGAAACTACATCTACATATCAATTAAGCTCAGTGTCACTAAAGAAAACAAAAGAACTAAAATATCCACTGCAAAGACTGTAAATATAACCTGTGCTAACCTAACTCACTTACTGTTCCCAGTAGCCTTTGATCCTCACTACCTCACAATGCATTTTTATATATTTCTCACAGTGCATTTTCATATTTCATCTGCCTCGTCTTTACCAAGGCATTTTGTATGTTATGTTTTATACTGTTAAACTCTTAAGGAATGTACTCCCTGTAGAATGAAGTTACACCCTGGACCATTGTTAAACCTGCATTGAAACTGTAAATGTAAAATGATAAAAACTGTTGAGTGAATGTGAGTGAATGATGATCATCAGTAGACAATAGCCTAGCCAAAGGAACTCCATTTTAAGCTAATCAAGCTAAAGAACTGATTCTTGGAAGTGAGCATTCACCCTATGGACTATGACTGTAACTTGTGACAATACAGCCATTTAGTTAATAAGTCAAGGGTGGACTCCCAAAACTTCAGGTACCAGCAGGCAGAGACCCCAGAGCTGTGAGGTATTACTCAAGTCTTACATGGGACAGCGACCTCCGGGTTGGGTAGCGAACATGATGTTGGGGATGACACAAGTCTGCCAGAAAGGGATAAAAGTGTCACCCTCAGTGGTGCCCTCTCATCCAGCACCTGACCTACCGAGACAGAAGGACAAGCAGGCAACGCCCTTCTGGAGAAGATATCGCCTTGAAGGAAGCTGAGCATCAACAGCAGAGTCCAGGGCTTTGGATAGGTAGATATACTGACACCAATGCTCCCACAATCATTACAACAGCTACTATACACTTGTAACAGACTGCCAGTGGGCTCACCAGATAGGCTTGAGAGGCTTACCC
>NW_017728914.1:21354765-21436775 GCF_001723895.1 Crocodylus porosus
CCCAAGAACTGAGCCCTGGGGGACTCCGCTGCCCACTTCTCCCCAGGCCAAATATGACACATCCACCACCACCCTTTGAGTGTGACCCTTCAGCCAATCTGCAATCCATCTGACTGTGTAGGCATCAATGCCACAGTCACCTAGTTTTTTAATGAGGATGGGGTGGGAGATGGTAGGATGGGATGGGGGACAGTAATGGGCAGGAGTGGCAACAATTGGGCCACCACCAGGGTTATGCACTATACTACATGGGACTGAATGAGTGAGTGCATGTGTGTGTGTGTGTGTGTGTGTGTGCGCTAAGGTGACGAGTACTACCCATAACTCAAAGTTTGCATTTATGATGTTATTGGTAACTTCACATCCCATCCAATAAACTAGAATTTATTATGATCCCATGAGTTTGTCCTTTGTAGCCAACAATGGTTTTTTTTCCCCCGAGGAACAGTACTACAGAAAAAGATAGCACTTATCTAGAAACTGGGGACTGGGGACTGGGAACCAATATTTAAAAGGGTATGATAGCAGGGGCTCAATAGGAGTAGGTGCCATTATCTCAATACATTGTGTGAAAATAGAGTTTACCTGGGGCTAATCCCACTGCTGTGAGTTAAATGTGTATATGTTAATGTTGTGAAGTAGTGTAAAGAGCCTCATGTGTTAATTACAAAATCAGTTAAGCAGGATGGGCATGGTTTCCTGGGTCCGAGAGGACACACTGTTTTCTCAGAGCCACATGATGCAGCTGTCCTTTTCACAGCTAATTTTCAGGTTTACCAAAGGTCAGGACTTAAAAAGATTGAATCATATTTATTTTTTTAGCTCCCTGCCCCCCGTAAATAAAAAGGACAGCTTGAAATATGAAGGAGATTTTTATATAACTGCAAGGTAAAGAAGACCTTACTTTCACAGTTCAGCTCTGCCTATTCATTTAATTCAAGGACAGATAAACTCTTAGTGAAACAGTTTCTTATAGGAGGGCTTTCTATAAATATAAATAAGAGCGTCTGATTAGAATTATAATGATTTCTGTTACATACAATATTCTCTTTTTTAGTGTTGTAAGTGTGGTTAATGGGCCACTGTGCATTCTCTCTGAGATGGCTGCATTTTATCTGTGAGTGAAGGGTTTCTACAGAGGACTTGATTGAGTATTTATCATTAGCTGAGTATGGCAGAGTGTACAGGAGTGGTACAGAGACTAAGCTATATTTTATCCTGGTGGTAGGAGGAAAGTAATTTTTGCCAGCCGACTAGCTGGTTGCAAACTACTTTTCTCCTTGGCACATGCTTTCCTGTGCTGACTAGTTCATTGGGTCAAAGCTCTCCCATTCCCGAGCCATCACTCCTTACACGCCTACAGTGGAGAGAAATGGATCTTCTGTAGGAGTGGCAAAAGACCCTTCTCCATAATGATATTAAGAGGAGTTTCAACTGAGCATAGCTTTAAAATGAGATTGAATGCTTTGGGTCCTTGATGATGAAATAGATGTGAGATATTGTGAATATTCGTATTACAGAGAAGTTATCTTCCTTGCGAAGTAATATTATTCTACTTCTTTCTCCAAGTAGAGCACTACCATGCTGCCAAGAGAGTAGGGGTGTGCGAAGCCGATCCTATTTGATTCAGATTCAGCCCAAATCGGGGACAGTGATTCTGATTCTGTGACACTGTCCCTGATTCAATTTGGTTGATTCGATGCTGATTCAGAGAATCAGCGATTTGGACATAGAGACAGTTTAAATGTTTTTTCTACATACCTCAAGGTTGCAGGCATGGCTTGTGATCGCTGCGATGCTAGGGCAGATGGAGCATCCCACAGGAGCATGGGGGGGGGCCCTCCACGTGCTTGGTGGTGAACCCAGAAGTGGACCAGAACTTCTTCTGGTCCACTTCCAGATCTGCCAGGGAGTGTGCTGGGGCCCACCCCTCACCCCCTGGCTCAGCAATCAGCCACAGGGCAACCCCAGGGGCCCTCTCAGACCCAAGAGGCACCAGTTACCAAGTCAGGGGGTGGCGGGGGAGGGCCCACATGTTCTCTGGCAGACCCACAAGTGGACCAGAAATGCGTCTGGTCCACTTCCAGGTCTGCTCCTGAGCACGCTGGGGAGTCCCCCACGCTTCTGTGAGATTCTCCATGCGCCCCAGCATTGCAGTGTTCACAAGAATGTAGATAAAACATTTAAAGCTGTGTCTATGTCTGAATTTCTGAATCTTTCCGAATTGATTTGAAGGGTTTTGTTTTGATTCAGAGAGATTAAAGGGTCCTCTGATTTGATTTGGATTCGAAGATTCGGCCACCAAATCGGACCAAATCTCCACCGAATTGAATCAGGGATCAAAGCTCTGCACAGCCCTACAAAAGAGCTGTATATTCTGTCATCTCCTCTGGATGCTGTCTTGACTTGTTTTGTCCTTGCATTATCATCCTCCTTCTCCTTGATGTTTGCTGCCTACAGTGTCATGCAATTTGTATTCTTAATTATGCATGGAAAGCATAAAGTGTTCCACAAATGGATAATATTTGATTTATTTTTAATTACAGAGCTCTTTAAAATGGACCTGGCACAATTAGTATAAATAATGTTTTTTGCTGAGTTTGGCATGACTCTGTGGGACTCCCATGACAATAATAGAAATAAATAGGACTGTTTTTAAAAGGAAATCTGAAATGAATTGGGTGCTCGTGATGGTGTTTCATCATTCTGATTAATTAGTTCAAAGCCCTGTCTTGCGTCCATTTGCTTTTTTTTCTATTCTTGTTAACTGCTGCACTTGGTAGCTCAAACAGCCCCAGTCTCATCATATACATGTTAATAGGATGCTGTGGAATTATTTTCCATTATGTTTGATCATGGCTAATTTGTACTGCAAGCCCCTGGGAGCTTGTAAGAACTCCCACCCTTATTGTTGTTCATGTTCTAAGGGACCCTGGAAATAACTGTTTGTAAAGGGTTAGTCTCTTTAAGGCCATGAATCTAGGACTTGTATGCTCTAGGAGACACTGTATTATTACATGTTTGAAGCTAAATTTTGTCTGATGTCCCTTTCCATATAGCATCTTTAAGGATCACAAAGTCATTTATAAGCATGAACGTCTTTGGCTATATAATTCTCTTATGAGCTGGATAATTAAGCAGGTATTAATCTTACTTTATAGGGAGAAGGAAATCGTAACATTCAGACATAAAGGGCCATCTTTGCAAAGATGTTTAGATGCTTAAATACTTTCATATTTAAGTGGCTAAGTACCTTTGAAAGTCTGGTCCTAAAGTAGTTTGTACCAGATATCATAGAGAATCAATGATAAATCAACTAAAAGAAATCTTCTGTCTCACAGTCCCGACCTTCAGTCATTAGCCCTTGTTTCTTCTCCATGGGGGCATTCATGCTGCATGATGCATGGGTTGACTTAGTCTTAGGCAACATACCAACAAATAGGTTGTTTCATTAGTCAGGCAGGGCATGTATAGAGATCAAGCACAAAAGCATTCTTCTTTTTCATATATACAAAAATAAATTAATTGTTGTCTGATCCAGCTTTAATCTGAATGAATGTTTTCATTTGAGCCAGAGCTCCTCTAACGTGAAGAACACTGGTGCATTTCTAATTTCTTTTTCACATTACATTGTCAGAGTAATCTGCTGGCTGAGTTGGAACGGCTGAAAAAAGGACAAAGGGAAGGCTTTGCAGTGGAAGAGAAAAAACAGTCAAACTCCAGTAGAATGTCACCTGGTGGGTGGATGAAAACAGATGATTGATTTATGTGAAATGAAAGCACGATCTTGGGGGGAAGGGGAAAGGACAAAGCTAGGAAGCAAAAAGACTGGGCATCCCATGTTTTGAGACTGCTGCTGCTAGTCTAACTCATGACACTTACCCTGAGTCTTCTCCTTCCCACCAATCCATTTGTTTGTTGTATCCACCTTGTTGCCTCATCCTTTAGTTATGGCTCAAGCATATTAGAGTAGGGAAGATCTTTTTATTGTATGTATGTACACCAGTACAGGCTGGGGGCTGACTGGCTAAGCAGCAGCTCTGCAGAAGAGACCTGGGGGGTTACAGTGGAAAATATGCTGAATATGAGCCAATGGTGTGTCCATGCTGTGAAGAAGGCTAACAGCATAATGAGCTACATTAGTAGGAGCATTGCCAGCAGATTGAGGGAAGTGATTTGTCCCCTCTATTTGGCAAGGCCACATTTGAAGTCCTGTGTCCAGTTTTGGGCCCCCCACTACAGAAAGGATGTGGACAAATTGGAGAGACTTCAGCAGAGAGCAATTAAAATGGTCAAGGAGCAGGGGCACATGACTTATGAGGAAAGGCTGAGGGACCTGGGCTTATTTAGTCTGGAGAAGGGAACACTGAGAGGGGATTTAATAGCAGCCTTCAACTACCTGAAGGGGGGTTCAAAAGAGGATGGAGCTACTGTTCTTAGTGGTGGCAGATGACAGAAGAAGAAACAATGGTCTTAAGTTGCAGCAAGGGAAGTTTAAGTTATATATTAGGAAATGCTTTCTCACTAGGAGGATGGTGAAGCACTGGAGCAGGTTACCCAGAGAGGCTGTGAACTCTCCATCCTTGAAAATTTTTAAAGAGTGAGCTAGATAAAGTCTTGGCTGGGATGATATAGTTAGCGCTGTCTGGGCCCCTTCATATTCTTGCAATATGTACATATTGAATACTAATCATAACAGCTTGTTTATCTTACTGTGCTATGTGGCTATTGCTTTCATTGACATTATGCCTATCATATGAACCATTATTTAAAAATTACAGAGTCTAGAAGCACCACCCAGCATCAGTAGATCATGACCCTTCCTTGCTACCTAGCAAGAGATAGTTACTACCCTGGTATTGTATGCAATGCTTTCTGTGCTATGGTGATCTTTTATTTGTTCCTTCTTTGTTGCTTATCTTAACCTATAACAGTAAATCTGTAGTATGTATATGGGGCTTTGCCAGCATCAGCTAATTATCCAGTCCACCCTATATTTCTCTGACTTAGGGAAATGTGTATCTGAACTAGGACTACACTGCACGAGGAGCACTGACAAGAAACAAAAATTCCATGAAGAGGGCTGAGGTTTCATACCAAAAGTACAATGAAACCAAGACAAGGGAAACAGTTCCTAGAATATCTAATAGCTCATTAGTTAAAGCATTCAACCTGAAGGAGACTGGTTCAAATTACTGGTCTGCCTGCCTGACTTATGCTAGGGATTTGAACCTGGATTTTCCACTTTTAATGTTCATTCCCAAATTACCATGCTCAAGTCCCTCCCTCATACTGCAGGGACAAGGTGCTCCGCAGAGTCAGATAACTTGTGAAGAAGCTACACTTGGAGAGCTCTGAAAAATGAACTCTAATCAAAAAGGGTCCACGCTACAAGCTTTTAGTTCATTATGCTGGCTAGTTCAGAAAGAATTATGTCTTATTTGTTCTGTGCTTCCAACCAGCAAACTTTGCCTTTGAGAGCAGCACTGATGTAAATATCTGGGTTGTTTTTCTTATGGTGACAGAAAGAGAACGTACAAGCACCTAATCCTCTGTATGTCTGATGGAGCTGAGTGAGAAAACAGAGCAAGGTCTTTCCTTCACTATGCCAGAGTCTGCCTCATCATCTAATATATAGCTCAGACTATTCCTTTCCACTGCAAAAAAGCCATTCAAGCCTGACGTGAAGCCAAGCAGAATGTTCTCATCATTTAACAAGAGGAGATGAAAAAGAGAACAGGGGCATTTACCAGGAGTTTAATCAGAGACAAACACTGAACCAGTGGAAGAGAAGGCAGGGGAAGGAGCCGTAGGATTTTTCTCCATTATCTTAATTCTCCAGATTGTCTGTGATACTGTGAGCTTGAGGTCAGTGCAGGTTGGCAGATGTCACCACTGTTTCCTTTGCTGTGCTCAACAGATGTAAAGCCTGTTACGGTGGGGCATGCTCTACTCCTTGAGCAAAATGTGGCCAGACATTATGGATAATGCTTTTCCCACCAGAATAATCCATCACAGGACTGGCCCCTTTGCAAATAAGCTGCCTCATTACTGGAGTCTCACTGAACAAACACACTTCCTCTTGGTGGAGAGGGCAGATATGCCTTCATGTATTAAAACTGCACTATCTGCCTCCCACATATATGTATTGATCTGACAAAAGGGCAGAAAATTTATCCTCCCACCTTGTGTTCTACTTTGAAAGCATCCCTTTCAAACATCCTTAAGAACTGTCTATCAACTGGAAAATGACTGCTCCCTAGATAACCCCTCTCCTTTTTTTTGCAATGAGCCCAGCACATGCTAGGATAGGGTCTTGGTGTGTACAGGTTCATCCACTGCATGCATGATTGGTACAGCTCACAAAATAGAGTTCATGTTCTTACTAAATCTCTGCTTTTTGACTAAAGGGAGCCCTTACTTACCCAGAATGCAACATTAAGGCCTCCTTGAGCAAAATCCTACATTATGAAGGTGAAACCTGGCTTCCAAAATTGTGTAAACACATTTTGCATGAGGAGAGCTGATGGGGAGGAGTGTTGGTATGAAACCTGCATTTGCAATTACAAATTACAGTCAGATTTGTCCTTGCTGGGACCTTGGGGAATTTTGGAGGTTGTTCTGCAAATCTAGCCCAAAGTTCATTTTACAGTTATTATTTATAAGCATGAATTTTATACTCCGGAAAAATGTTTTCCCACTTCGTTGCTTATCTTCCATTTATTTTGTTCTGGGTACCTGTTTTCAAGACACTTTTTTTCTTTGGTGAATGAATTATTTCAGGCAGCTGTTGCAATGTTTTCCCCCTTCTCTGACAGGCTTTACAGCAGGAGATAGAGGTTCATCAAAGAGGGAAAGAACCTGTGGTTTCTCAAAGAGACATTTGTCTTAGGACACAGAAACAGAAGAAACTCTGACCTCAAACTGTTGGAATTGTGTAGCAGTGGCTGGGAGGAGAATTCACAGGCAGTACAGCATTCAGGTACAGGACACATTTCTTGGGAGCTCTTTTTTGGCTTTTTTTTTTTCCTTCATGAACTAGGCCACCAGCATGGAGCCTGCTTTGCTCTTGATGAAGCTGGAGCCTCCAGGGAGAAAAAATCACGGGCCATTTTTATATGCAAGCATGTGCTTCTCACACCTATTTATTCACGGGCAGAGCCTTGCCTCTGAAGCTGTAGGATATAACTTGGCCAACTTAGGCTTTGTTAATAAAGAGAAAAAAGGATGTTTGCTTCACAACGTGGGCACTGGTACCCTAGTATTTAACCTATATGCTTGCAGGGGTATCTTTGGGCATTATACAGTAGTCCTGGCTTTCCCCCTGGCCACCCCCCTCCAATGTTTTGTTCTTTTCTTATTGCTACCTCATTTTTCTTAATTACAGGAGAAAATGCTGTATTGGGAAATATTGCTGGGCTTAGTCAGAGGCTAACAACATTATATGTATCATAGCCTGGTGTGAGGTGTTGAACTGCTCAGATATTGTAACATGACTGATCTCTTAGTGTTTATTGCTCTGTTCCCACTGAGCTCAGTGGCTTATCATTTATTTCAGTCTTTGTGCTATTCACATTCACTGCCTTCCTCACGAAGGCAGTGAGAAGCCACACATCTCAGCACAATGGGGTAGGTAGCACGAATGCTGCATAAGTGATGATAATGGAGGATCAGCACTGCTCATTCAAAGACGATGTCTACTGAAGAGTAAATGCTCCATTTGGGATTCCTGCTCAAATCATACATGGTCTAAAGAAACAGTAGGTTGTAAAGGTAGCCTTAATGGTCCTGCTTCTGCCTCAGCAAGTTTCAATGTTAGTGTTTTGGAAGAAGACAGGGCAGAGTTGCATGTTATAAACTAATTCAGAGATGCATAAAGCTATGTAGTAGTCAACTATGGATTCCCCTGGATCAGGGAATCCTAAACTGTGGTATGCATACCCCTAGGGGTATGCAAAACATCTCTGGAGGGTACACAGGAAAAATTGTGTAATGCCTAATTTAATTTTCATTATTATAGGTTTCATAGATTTCATAGACATTAGGGCTGGAAGGGACCTCGTACAATCATTGGATCCAGTCCCCTGCCCAAGGGGCAGTACATCAGTTGAGGTCAAATGACCCCAGCAAGATAAGCATCCAAGCATTTCTTAAAGGTATCCAGAGTAGGTGCTTGCACCACTTTTAGGGGGAGTCTATTTCAGACTCTGGAGACTCAGATGGTAAAGAAGTTTTTCCTTATGTCCAGTCTAAAATGGTCTTCTAGCAGTTTGTGACTATTAGACCTTGTCTTCCCTTGGGGTGCCCTGGTGAACAGATGTTCTTCAAATCCTGATGCACACCCTTTATATACTTATAGGCTGCCACCAAGTCACTCCTGAGCCTTCACTTCTCCAGGCCGAAGAGTCCTGTGGCTCTCAGCCTCTCCTCATAAGGCCTGCTCTATTGACCTCTAATCATGCTCATGGCTGTCCTTTGGACTCTCTCAGGCTTCTTCACATCCTTTCTAAAGTGTGGAACCCAGAATAATAATTGGCATTTAAGGGGTTAAAATATAAAGCATATGCTGGTAGAGGTACATGGGCAGCTAGTCAATGTGGAAGAGGATCCACAATAAGAAAAAGTTTGGGAATCTCTGCTCTGGATCATGGTGTACACCTAAGAGGTCCAGTCAGATGCCTGATGAATCTGTCTGTGGCTGACAAGCCCAATTCGAGCACTACACAACTAGTTACAAGTTTCACAGATCCATACGTTGTCTGAACTGGAGTTCAAATTTAAAGCACACAGCCTCCTTCCTTCTTGCTTTGCTTCTATTCTCTGGATCAAAGCCACTTCATGCTGAGCTGCACCTAGTGCCAGATGTTCCTTCCAGTTTGGACGGGATTCTGTGCGCTCCTCCCAGCTTTCTATGTTAATGTTGAATGACTTCATGTCAGTTTTGCACACATCATGGTACCACCATAGAGGGTGACACTGCTTTCTAGACCTGCATTGAATCTCACTATATAAAATATTCTTGGGGATATGGTCTTCTCTCATCCTTCTGACATGGCTGACCCATCACAACCTTTTCTTCTTGATAGTGGTTTCTAAGTGTGTCTATCCTGTGTGCGGCAGTATTCTGTGTTTGGCATTCTGTCTTCCTACTTTTTTTTCAGGATCTTACACAGACATCTCATGTGGAAGCTGTAAGTTTCTTCATATGGCTAACTTAGACAGTGTGATTTTGTAAGCAACTGAAGAAGGTAGGTAAAAAATCTGTTAAGAAGTAGGTAGAATCAGTGCACATATTAAGATACATTTTGCTGGGAGACTGATGGCTTGATGCAGGCTCCTTAGCTGGTGGGCTGGGGAAGGCAGTGCCAGAAGAGGGGAAAGCCATGCCAGAAGAACATCATTTGCAGGGGAACTACTCACAATTCCTTAGTGACCCTTGAGAAGACACCCTAACCAGACACAAGTTTAGATTGATGGATGAAAGAGGATTTTTCAGAGCGGTCCATAGTGAAGACAGGGTTTTTACCATATGGCAAAGAAATCATTTCTAAGCAGTTGGAAATATGTTCAGCAGTTATATATAGGTTATATTCACAGGGATAAAAACAGAGGACAGGTTTATCCCAAATCTGAATGTCCTGGGCTATGACTTCATTCAAAACAGGTGTGGGAGCAGTTGTTCACCCATGCTGCTTGTATGTCAGTTAAATTGAATTAGCTGCTATTGTCCTGGGGCAAGGTGTTAATTCAGATACTTCACTGTTATGTAATGTGGGACAATGGACATATCCACCTGTAGGATCCCAGAAGAAAAGACTTTGTCCTTGAAGAAATCCAAAATCTTTTTTTTTTTGCCAAGGAGGACAGAAGTATAGTGCAGTGTTCCTCAATCCATTGGTCGCAGTCCAAAAGTGGGTTGTAAGAATATTTGAAAGGATTGTGAATCACAGAAAAATGCAGGAAAACATGTGTTTCTCCTTGCAGGCTGGCAGAGTTCCAGCCTGCAAGGGGCTACTTGGGGCTGTGGGGAGTGGGACCCAGGGCATGCCATATGTATGCGTACGCACACATGCACATGGCAGCCAGGCAGGATGGAAAGCAGATCCCACCGCTCTCTGCAGGTAAAGCTGGGGTGGGGGGCATAGATGATGTATCAGAGCCAGGGGGACACAAGCAATGTGTTGGGGGAGGCAGGGGGAGCACATGCCCCCCCCGCCACAATTTGTGCAGTCAGGTAAGTGTATGAAGCTGCTGGTGGGTGTGTGGGGTGAGGGGGTGGGGTCTGAGAAGGCATGTGCTTCTCCCAGATTTGTGCAGGCATGGAGCTGCAGCCTGGCTGGACCAGCACAGGCAGGAGCTGCCTCCATGGCCCAGCAGGTGGGTCCCAGCACAAGAGGGTGAAGTGGGGCGGTAAGACTAGTTGCTGGCAACTGGGCCATGGTGGCAGGGTAGATTCACGGCCTGGTGCAGACATGGCTGGCGGCAGGAGGAGGTGAGGGCAGTGTGGGTTCCCCCTCTCCCACATCTGTTACTCCTTGTATTGCTGATGGCAACTGGTGCTGGGTTCATGGCAGTGGCACTGGCAGCAACTAGACTCACTGCCTTGGTCTATCCTTCTGTGATGGGACCCACCTGCTGGGCCAGGGAGGTGGCTTCTGCCTGTGGTGGTCTGGCCAGGCTGCAACACAAATCTGGGGGGACACATGCCCCCCATGACCCAAATCCCCCAGCTTCACACACCCACCCCCAGCCCCACACACTGAGGGGACTGCAGAGTGAGGGACACCAGCAGGGCTGGGGGTGGGAGGCTGTGGGTCAGGAGTGAGGGGCACCAGCAAGGCCAACGAGTTGTGAGTCAGGAGTGAAGGGCACCAGCAGGGCCAGGGGCCTGTGGGTCAGGACTGTCCATCGTGTTTACAAATGTGTCCTTGTACAAAAAAGGTTGAGAACCACTAGTTTAGTGGGCTCTGGGGAAGCCTTAAAACAGGTGGATTGCTAAACTTGGTCAGCTACTGGCAGCCACTGAAACCAGGCAATAGAGATAGATTTGCAAAGAGATACTTTAGATCCTACAACTTGCTGTTCCAAATCGTGATGGAGAGGGGAGAGAGTGTTGTCAGGGAACTTGTGGGACATTTTCATTGACAGGTGGGAAGCAAATTAGGTTAAAGCTGCTTAGATGCTATGGTTAAAATGGTGTAAGAGTGGCGATTTAGTTGTGATGTTCCAGAAATTATGTGAAAGACAAGAATTTCTTGGGGTGATATCTTTTATTGGACCAACTATGTAACTGGGATAAAGAATGAGGAAGAATGTCTTGCATTTGAAATCTTGTCTAACTTTATCTCAACTACATAGTTAGTTCAATAAAAGATATCACCTTAAGAAATTATTGGCTCTTGCATGGTTGACAGAGTCATATAAGTACCTTCAATGGGATGTGAAGGGAAAATATTGTGGTCTTAGGGAAAAGGATTGAAGCAACAGGGTTGAAAAAAGATTGACTAAGGGGAATAGTACGTGTTCCAGACAGCAAAATACATGCCTGGAATCCGAAGAGCTCAAACTGCCAGAATGTTTCAGGATAAAGTTTGGGTGTGGGACCCGTCCCTCCGAGGGATGCACGAACTAACTTTTTCAGTCTGCTAAACTCTCAAAATGCACATCGTCTCCTATCACAGTGACATTCAAAACAGCCCAAGGAAAACATGTCTACAGAAAGCCACGCACTGTGAGAGGAAAAGACAAATCCAGTTACCGGAGCTGTCATGTGCTGGGGGAGAGCACTGGAACATGTGAACATACTGGGTGCACAACACTGCCTGAGGAGGCAGGATTGGATCTTATTTCTGGTCACATGTATCAGATACTGTTCAGAGAATGCAGGAAAACCCCATGACTTACTCTGGCAACGTGCAGGAGGCATCTCTGCTCCACACCCGTGGTTGCTCTCCACACCCAGGACTTTTACCACAAGTAACCAATCCTTGGAATGATCAGAGTTTATTGGTCAGGTAGATTGCATACACGTATTCATTGGTAGGTTATGTTCTTTGTGCATATGCCAGGCATATATATATGAGTATATGGCCAGCATTTACTCATATACTACACAGGTCAAACGGTCCCTCTTGATTTAGCAAGCTCTCTCTGATACTGATCAGCACCTGATGCCCCAGACTAGTTTGAGAAGCACTGGTCTAAGGATCACTACTGGACCTCAGTGGTTGTCTGCAGAATGACATATTTTGAGAAGCACATTTTCAAAGGAGGCTGGTTTGGGAATAGAGTTGGCAACATCTTTTTTCTTTATGACCGAGTCTCAGAACAGAAAGCTTGGGGAATCGGAGTCCTGGAGAAAGAGCAAGGAGAGCTCCCATGACACTCCACAACAGGACTGCAGGGTTCTTCTCAATCCCGACTACTGAATATGCTTTTCTCTGAAGCATGATGACCCTTATAATTTGTATCCCAGCTAACAGGGCCAACCACCAACAGCAATAGAGAAAATGGGGAGAAGAAACTGTCCACAGACACATTCCCAGGTGGCATAAGGCCACTGACTTGATTAGAGTTATGTGTACATCCAGTTTTCCGAGGTGAAGGTCAGCAAGTTGCTTTTTAGTAAAGGGAGCCTGGAAGGATGCTTCCATCTTTGGATGTAGTCAGTGCTGAATGCTTTGAGGAAAGGGCCCTGAAAAATTTTCCATAGGCCACAGTTACATAACTGTATTATATAAACATACTTCGCAGTATATTTTAAGGTATCCACCCAGACAGATTCCTTAAGGGACATTCAATATGTGCTTACTGCTTTTGTGACATCTAAGGTAACATTTCAGGCAAACAAGTACCCTTGGATCACTGTGTTTGCTATGGAAAATATATGGCACGAAAGACCTGAACATGGAGGAAAAAGTGCGCAGAAACAGCACAGAAAACTATTCAGGAATCAGTGTGCCTCTTAGCACACACTACTCAGTGGTTCTTGTGGGTGAAATTCTGGTTCACAAGGATCTGATTCTGTGAGACATTAAACTCCTGGGGATCCCACCTAGAGCCTAGACAGAATGGGAGGGCTCAGCTGCAGGGATTTTAAGGTAAATGGCCTTCCAAGCAAAGGACATTAGGAACTGAGGTTTCTATTGTGATCCAGATTGAATTATCTACCCTCTGCCTGCAACTGCTTCTGGGTAGTTCTTTGGAAATCTATGCCGTCTTGAACAGGTGTGTGAAAGCAAAGAAATATAACAGGCCAGAGAGAAGGGGGAGGCAACACATGGCAACAGATCTGAAACTTGGCTCTATTTATCACTTTGCATATTATCTATAATTACCGCGTGCACAGACAGCAGCACATTGCATCCAAAGAATTTGAAATAGTAACACTGAAAACCCTATTCCTTTGAATAGACGGATTGCTTTTGTCTAGTGCTTTATGGTAGCCATAGAACCTCTCCAAGGAATTACAGTCTTGTGTCCAGTTAGGTGTATATAATTCTATATATTATTTATGTACTTCCACACACACACAGAGTACAAAATGAGTTCACTTTGGTGGCTCATGGTTCACAGGGGATTGCAGCCTCCTTTCTTTTTTAATATTCTTTGTCCAAAGTGGTTGGAAAGCCTCATAAATTGTGAGTTGGTTAAGCAACCAGAGTCAAAAGGCTTCATCTGGTGATGGAGAAACAATTTATAAGAAATGGGACAGCAGGTTCAAAAGGGTAAAGGACCCCACTCAATCTTCCAAAATATATTCCCTTATTAGAACCAGCTTTATGGCTCCTTTGCATCTCCCAGGATCAAAAATAGTGAAAGCCTGGTGTCTCTTAAGTGTGCTTTGAGTGCTCTTGGAAACTCAATTCCCTCTGTCTGTCGAACTGATCAGGCGTGTGGACTGCATGTAACTCCTGTCTGTGTTCTGCAATACACGACTGCCCTGCTCGCAGGACAGCCCAGAACACAGCACGTGGCATGGGCGTAGGCTTCCTGTACCTATGTAGCCTGCAAGATATTTTAATGTAGAACATTCCTTTCCTGCTGATGGGGACATATTCTGTTTTTAAAGGGAATTGCCCATTTAAGGGGGATTTTTTTCCACATACTGACGCATCAGCGACATACGCTGTAGTAGAATGGATTTTTAAGTTGAAAATAATAGAATACCAATGATCCCAAAGCACTGTACAGAGTACATGTTTCTGTATCCCAGAACCACTTTGGCAGTCACTTCAAAGCAGCCATTTGTGAAATGAAATACAGCTGTCAGTGTGTAGCCACTCTATGTAACTGTGGAGAAGAGGTGACGAATACCATGCCCAAATGAAACAACAGGGGGAAATTAGGTAGCTTGTAATTATCCAGCTTGGAGTTTGACTGAGACACTGGAAGTAATTAGGTGTTCTCCGGTGGGAAGTGACACATACTGTCAGCTTTCTACCCCTGTGGCATGACAACACTTCTACTGCGCAGCACTTCTTAGCACCATACTAGGAAATTAGCCAGGAAAGACCCAGAACCTTTCTAAACAGGGATTATCAGGAAAGTTTTGACAAATTCACTAGAAGCATGAAATGAAGGCACATTGAAACCTGGCCTGTACACCCTCACTCAGCAGTAAAGTTGCCTTCATTTGCTGTGGCTTATAAGGTGCATTACAATCTGCACAGGGGTTTAATACCTTTTAAGTTACATGCTTTCACTTCACAGCTGTAGTCCATTTGCCTTAACTTCCCTACTAAATGTCCCTATGTAGAACAGACTCCAGGTCAGGTATCACCAACATTTGTTGAGAGGCCTTGCTTGGCTGTAGGAAACCACGCAAGTCCTGACCAGAATTTATGCTACTTAGCTTGTGAAACCTAATTTGACCACAGAGTGGGGTAGAGTGCTTGCAGATCTCTTTACCTAGCTGCGTATTCCAGTGGCCCCAGTAAAGCACAACACAGTTCAAGGGGTGCAGAGCTGTGCATTTGGCTTTAAGTCTTTTTTGTTCTCTGGATTCTAGGCCAGCAGCATGAGTGCTGGCCCCTAGACTTTAGACGAGTCTGTCTGGAGACCTACTTGAAATTGCATTAGCTTCAAGCAGGGGTGGATCCTGCTTGAAAAGAGGGGGTCCAGGTGGTGTGATGAGCCATATAACACAACACACATTTTTCTTCAGTTAGAAACTAGAAGCTTCACTATTAAGTAGAGGCCTGGGGTTGTATAATTCAAGTTAAGATTGAAACAAAAAATATTGGAATGTGCACTAATTTGCTATATTATATTTGTCATGTAAAAAGACAACAAACTGGGCAAAATAATTCAAGAGTGTTGCTTTATAAATCCTGGAGTCATGGTCAAATGTATATTGCTTTTTCAGATTCAGAAAACAAAATTAAGCCTTCTTCAAGATCGAGACAGTGCCCCTAGTGCTTCATTGAAAATTATTTCCATACCTGAGCAAATGTTGATCCGGGTTCATATTTTTACACGAGTTAACACTTTTAGCTAGAGTTAAAAAACAGTCTGCAGGGCTGTGAAATGGGAGCTACTTGGCTAGGAGCAGTGAACAGACAGTAGCATTGCAGAAGGAAGGCTATAGAGACCATTTAAAAAGAAAGAGGGTCAATAACACCTGTGGAATGAAGGATTTAGAAGGAATCAAGCAAATGAAGACATGAATAAGCCATGAAGTCAACTGACTCATTTTCAGCTGCCTGAATAGAAATGCCCCTGCCACTGCCAGGCTGTTGGCTTTAAACTTTGGATGGACTAGAAATCAGAGCGGGGTGCAAGTGCACCAGTGCATTCCCCCCTGTAGCCTACTCCTCCCCTAAATCTGCCCTGGGCTCCAGGGAGCTACTACAGCAGCTCTGGAATCACTGGGATATAAGAAATAATCATTCAGTTCTTGGCAAAGCCAGCAGAGAAAGCAATGCCATAGGATCCATCATGACAACTCAGTGTCCAAAGGATTTCCTGTACCAGGATGGTCCTCTTCAGGCTGCATATGTTGGCTTTGGGTCTGCTTTCTGTCTGAAACATATTGCAAAATGGACCTAATATAGCAGAGGCTATGGACCATACTTGTTTGCCCTCAAAATGCAATTCTCTGTATTCAGCACTGTGAATGTCAAGCTGTGTTGGTTCATGGACACATAAGGCACAGGGTAGTGGTGCTGTTCCATGACTGGGTGAGAGTAGTTCTTTGAATCATGAAACTACAATCCAAACACTTAATTTTCTACTATTCAATTAAAACATGCTGTTCTTCCTTCCAAAATTCTTTGGTTAAAATAGTCACAAAAAACAAAGAAAGGACATGGAAAGAGCCTCAGTGAATCCTAATTTTCATGCCACTGGAAATGAATGGAAAATTATTGTAGGATTTCTTCCGCCTGCAAAAAGCCAGCAGACAGGCATGTTGATCACAGCACATAGCTAGTTCATGCTGGGCGAGGATCCGGAGGACACACACAGGCGGATGAGTCCATCAAAATTCTATCAGTCAAGTAATAGCTATGATTGTTCACGCTGGGAGGCGAGGGGCAGGTCTCACATGGCTAGATGAGGTGCATAAGGTCTTATACTTCCTCCTCTGAGAACACTTCATTCCACTGGGGTGCCTGCCACTTTAACCAAAGATTTAAATAAAGATACCAGGAGAATATGATGGAAGGTTTTGCCAGAAACAAATCCCTATTTCCTTAAAGACAGACCAGAAGGTTTGTTGATCATCTACTTATTATTTATTAATTCCTATTTATTAGTCATGCTCAAGGACCAAGCAAGATCTAGCCCTGTTTTGCTAAGTACTGTACAAAATAGTAGACAGTCTTGGCATACCGTCTAAGTAATCGGCTGCCTGACCTCCATTGCACTGTTTATAAAATGTCCTATCCTTGCTAAGCACAGAGTGTTTTTGTTTTTCCTTTGAAAATCTTATTCTTGCAGCAAAACTGTATTCCAAGGACTTCAGCCACAAATGATGTCAGCCCTGTGTGGGTATTGCCATGCTGATTTTCCAAATCAGAGATTTGGCTGAAATGCGCCCCAGAGTTCATTTTTCACCCTTGCCAATGAGAATCATACCTACAGGGGGAATATCAAGGCTGGCCTGTGCATCTCTATTGCCCTCTAGTGGTAAGCAGCACAGCTAGGATGTGTATTGTGCAATTGCAGATTAAGTTTCAATTCACATTTAGGATTTTCTTTTGTTAATTAAAATGCTTATTGGGATTAGAGTGAGGTTTTGGGCGAGAAGCAATATCTTGAGCTAACTGGGAGAAAAGCCTGCTTGACAAGAGGGAGTGATTTCATCAGCACTTGATGGGAAACCGAAGTCCATGGTGTAGATTATTCCATCAAATTGTCTGAGCCGGTTAGTAAAGATTTCTCATCTGTGAACATTTCCTCAGTGACTGGAAAGGAGCCGCCGGCTATTCTCAGCATTACAAACCCTGAAAACTGAAGAATGGAGCAGTCCTGAATTTGTTTGTGCAGTCAACACTAATGTATTGCTTACTGGCTTCCATGAACCTGCCTGAAATCAGATCCAGGTTATTGCCTTTACCTGGAACAGATGCACACGTGTCACTTTTTTCAGATTGTGGAAAATCTCATAACAATATCATCCCTCTTCTGTCATACATGCTTTGATCGGCAATGCGATAGATAAAAAAGGCATTAAAATTGTCACCGTTGGGCTTCTGAGTCAAAGCACATTATAATATATTGAGCAGATACCCCATGTCTCAGAAGCATTTGTTTGAAGATGTCTGTAAATACATGCACCACAGAATCTGCTTTATGTCTGACCACTACGTATAACTGTGGTCTTAGCATCAGTGCTTGGCATCCTGTGACTTGTGGAGGAAGATTAGTCATTTAAAGTGTCCTGCACCATAGAAACCTGAACTGAACAACTCTTCTTAATTCAACTTGCATAGTTTCTAGCCAAATGTGTACAACAGAATTGGGGTGAGAGGTGGGGGGGAATAAATTTAGCATGAAACCAACCCCACACATACCTATTCAGTGACCTTCAGTTGTTCTTTCAGGGGGAGGGACTTGTGGACTGTAGCAAGGCAGAAAATGGGCTTTATCCACCACAGCAAATTTCAGTGAACACATACACAAACAGAAAAAGAGAGAGATGTTAAAAAAAACCCCCCAACAAATGGAACATTTTCATACACAACTTAAAACTTTTCAGTTTTCGAAAAGTGTGGGGGTGTAGAGAGGGGGTGTTGTTTGGTTCTTCATTTTTTTGCTGAAATGTCAAGATTTTCCATGGAAAGCAAACATTTTCTTGCAGAATATTTCGTTCACTGAAAACCTGTTTCTCCAATGAAGCACAGTTACTCTGGGGAATTTTCCTCCAGCCATAATATACCAGCAGATTTGCCTGATCTGTTCAGGAGGAGGCAATAGCCGGCATAGAAGAGAACAAACTGCCTCCTGGACTCCCGTTTTTCTGGGAGAATATTTCCTCTCCAGATCCTTGAAAGCATCCAACAAATTTTAATGAGTGTTATTTAATTCTGATTTTATGATAGTTGAATCATATTTCTATGCTACGCAGCACCCTGCATTCTTTAGGGTATTTATGAAAGCAATTCATTCTGATTTTTACCATTCCTTATATTCTGGAATCATAAAGATCAGTGACTGAAAAGACGTATGAGGTCAGAACCGACTGCCTGTTTCTGCTGTATCATTCCCATGTGAGAAGATTGCCATCAGTAAGATCTTCCAACGAATGATTTTACCGTGTCAGCTCAGTTTTCCAGTGGTCATAGAGATTATTCTTTCTTTAACTTGTATTTACATGTGTCTGCATTTTATGTACATTTCTTGGGCAAGGGACTGCGTCTTTCCATTGTCTTTGTACAGTGTCAGACACGCTGCACCTCCAGAAATAAGAATGGTTTTGAATACCTGGCATCTGCCTCTCTCTTCTGCTTTTTACAAAAGGTAAGATGTTTGCTTGATTCTGGAATAATCTATTCCAGTTTTCAGCAGAAGGTGGGGGAGAAAGAGCCGTAATCTGATTTAAGACCATTTCCTACATAGCCAGGAGAATGTTCTGTGTAGATTGCACTCTTATGAATCCCCACATATATTTAACAACAGTGTCCTCTAGTGGAGTTAACCCTAAACTCTTAATCAGTACTAATAAATTAGCCTTGGACAGAGCCAGGCAGGGCTGGATCTAAACTGTGTGAAGACTGAAGCACTGAGATGCTGCTTCCAACCCTGATGCTTCCAGATAGGCAAAATACAGTCCTTTCTTCAATATGGTTGTAGCCCAGACATCTCTGTGCTGCATTCCTAGTCACTCACTTGGAGATTCATGTGGGAAAGTGCTGGAATTGGCTTCTCTTCCCCCTGCAAAAATATGATTAAATAAGAGTATGAGGTGAGCTTCATGGTCTTCCAGAGTACAGTAATCTCTCCCGCTTCAATTCGGCAACCAAATCTATTTAGCAAAGCACATAACCAGGTGCCTAGAGTTACGCATGTGTTTGAATCCCATTAAACTCAAATTAACCTAGCCTATGCACTTTGCTGACTAGGGTGCACATTGGGCAACTGCATATGCTTAATGCTTTGTTGGATTAAGACCTAAATTTGTGAAACTTGTTCTGAAATTCAAACCAAACTCCAGACCACAGCAATTTCAATTCCCCTATATTTTTCCAAGGGTAACTCAGTTTAATATTTTGCATTAACAGCACAGGAAACTTCACCAAAGACTTGGCTGGGTCCCTTGATTTCCCCTCTCTCTGACGCCTCTTGCAACAAAATTGCAGATAAGGAGTCCAGAACATATGTATCACAGGGCCATTTAATCATAGATGTTAAATAACTTCATCTGGAGAGCTGGAAAACCTGGGGAGGATCCTAAGATCACTCAGCAAACAGTGACATCTGGTGAGCCCTAAACACAAGTCCAGACTGTCTTTTTAAATGGCCAGGTTTTGTTCAGAACACATTATGGCAATGCTAGATATAAGCAGAGGCATAGCCAGACAGTTTTATGCTGTGGGTAGTGGTAGAAGTGCACAGGACTGTTGCAGTGGCAGTGGCTGAGCCAGGGGTGCCAGTAGCAGCAGGACTGCAATGACTGCTATTTTTGTGCCCCTCCTGAGCCGGTATCTGGGGCTGATACCCCGCTCACGCTCCATAGTTATGCAACCAGACATTAGTATGATCTCATCATTGCAAGATAGCTTTAAATGGCTGATCAAAGAAAACTTGCTCTGTTTCATTAGCTTCTCTAGTAGCCTGAATGTGCTATGATAAAAACCTATGGTGAGTCACTGAGGTATATATATATATATATATATATATAGGGAGAAGGATCTGCCTCCCCACTACGGGGACATCATCAGCATTCATCCTTGAGCCTGGCAAGCATCTGGGAAGTGGAAAATAAACCCTGTTCTTAGTATGTAATTCTTTCCTCAGTCAGCACTTAATGATGGGAGCTTCAGGCCAGATATAAGATCCTAAAATGAGGCCATCGACATTCTCCTATTATCATTATTAAAAATGCCAAGTGTAATCATAATAATAATCAGGTGCTTATTATTTAGTGCTGCCTAAGGAATAAGTAGAGAACCAGATTATTATATATGTGAGATATCACATAAGCCTTGGGTCCCAAAATCTGTTCATGATCCATTGTAGCTCTCCTTAAATTACCAATGGGGACAGAACATGCAGATAGATTGCAAACTGCTCTTTCTCCTGGTTCTGCAATTAAGCAGAGTGCGCTCCCATGGCAGCATGGAGATTTTTCAAGACAACCATACATCTGTCAGCCTATCGCATCCCACTCGTGCACAGACAACAAACTTTCTGCCCTCTCCACTTAAGCCTTTCTTCAGATGCTAAGCACCCTCTTACTCTAAAGAGCCAACTGCAAACAATCGTCAAATTAGACTGGTTCACCAACAGTCAGATGATGCCTTGGAGTATGGTCCAGTAAAAAACAATCAATTCTGGGTTCTTTTCACAGATCTTTCATGGACTCGAGGCACCTTAGCAAATCACTTCACCTTTTTGAGCCTCAGTCACCATATATGTAAAATGGTGAAATACTTTTGGGAAATACTTTTGGGATCCTTATGTAAAACATGGCGTAAGTGTGGTAGACTGTCATTGTATCCTGGTTGATCAGTTGCTTTATACATGTCCAGTATCTTATGCTTGATGTTCCCTTTGTGGTTCAGGCTGTGCAACACTTTCCAAATTTATTGTGAAAAGAAATAATCACAGGCCTCCGGTGCACTGTATACAGCAGCAGTTTTTCTGGCATCACAGCACTTGAGCAAAATCACAGCTTTTGCAACAGTTTAAATATCATAATCATTCATATCCAATAATCGTTTACTCTCAGCATCTGTTTTACTGCTTCATAGAATATGGAGTAAGAGATTTTCTCTTAATTATCCCATCTTGTCTGAAAGACAGATACAAAAGGAGACTCATGTTTTTATCAGTTTCTTGCCATTGTCTTGTCATGCTCCAATAGTTTTCTGCTCGGTATCCCATGTTGGGATTGCAAGGCTCAAGAACGTAAGGTTTAATGCAAGACTATTCATAGCTTATACTTATTTAAAGGAGGTCCCTACCTGTCTCTTGTACCCATGCTAATGACCAAAATTTTGTTTCCAGGCAGAGGCTGTTTAGCAGTTTCCATGAAGGAAATTTGTGGTTTCAGTGCAGGTATGGAAGACTGATGAGACAGAGAATCCAGGATGCATCTATTGTGGGGATAAAGGCTGCCCATGGATGGTAGTTTAGTGACTTCCATGAATATATAAAGAGACAGGACTACATATTCATCTCTGAAATCATGATGATGTTGGCCTTCAATCTCTACACAATATCCATTGCAAACATCTATTTTATAAAATGGCCTTTTGAAGTTCACCTTCCTCAGATTTCACAAGAAGCTCATTATAAGAAACTCTGTAAGGGTTTCTCGGTACTTCACTGATTGTAAGAGGGGTGGGAGGGATACATGTATCCCAGCTCTGGAGGGCAGGGAGTGTCCATGCATTATTGAGCCCTAATCCTCAAAATAGTGATGCTTAATGAAAGGATGGGAACCAATTAGTATGCTAGGTGCTCCACCCAGTGAGCTTCATATCATCAAACATTGGGTGGTGATGAGCAGATCTGTAAGTGCACCAGCAGCAAGCAAAGGAGTGCTGGCTCCTAGTGCAACACTTTCATCCAGTCACAAGGAAATCACTTGACGCTATAGCAAGGAGAAAGATGAGCCCAGGTGAAATACCTGAAGCCTGAATAACTAGTACTTGTTTAATACTAACACTTAGAAGTTAAAAAAAGATGTATGGCTGCTTTCAAAATGTACTTTAAGTTGGATTTAAGTATTATATAGCTCTGAGACAGGTCTTGATGTTTGATTAGTTAAATAGTTTTTCACTACTAGAGCCCTGTGTTCAGTCCCTGCTCTGAGTATTCCAAAGTGGAATTTCATCAGGGTATTCATCATCTACATCACTGAAAAATCTAGATCTAAATTAGTTAATGTATGACAGCATAATGAATACTAGTAATAATCATGCAAAATATATCATCTAAAACAAATTGGGCATTTTTTTTTGATGAATTAAATGTTGGATGATAAAAGTCTAATAAAAGATATCAGATTTACCCGAAGAACCTTGTCTGTCTGTATCAACATAACAGACTACTGAAAGGCCTCAGATTTAGTACTTCATTAACTGACAATCATTGCTACTAAAAAATCAAGGTAACACAGAAGTTATTGGCATATGTGATGCAGGAAGTCAGGCATGGAGATCCTAACTGTCCCTTCTGGCCTTAAAAATAGATGAACCTACTGATTCACTGTGATCGCCAATGTGCCAAGCCTGGAAGGGCAGGGTGGGTTGCAAGTAAAAACAGAGGTGAAGAACGGAGTAGCAGTGACTGCCACTACAGATAAGCACTAAACTGCATGGACAGAGTTGAGAGGGGGTCACGGAGGGAGAAGCAGGGCATCGAATGAAAGGTTCTTTGACAAAAGTCTGTATGGGGGAGCTCCTAGATCAGCCATCCACATTTTTGGCACCTCACGACTGACCAGCTATGCTCACACCAAACCCCTACTTTAATGCATTTTATTTGCACCTCCTTTGGAGGTTAAGATAATAGAACAAAATGAAATATTATTTTGTCAGGCCCTGCAAGGTTGTGGCAGCAAAAAGGCTTTTGGTTTCAATCCAAGCTGCTCACTGAGGCAGGGCTCTCTGCAGATCGCTTTGTGTCAGAGCCTGTCATTGCCAGTCTCATTTAGGTTCCCTGTCAGAGTCTCTAATGAGTTCTGTTGCAAAGGACAATGGTCTCTCTCTCAAACAGCTGACTTCTAGCCGAGGACTGATCTGAGCCTAGAATAGACTCTTGACAGGTTACAAAATAGACCATTTCTAAACAAGCATTACTGGCTAGTGGAAAAATTACTCCTTGTTGACATCTCCTTGGATCAGACGGGTCTATTCCTCTTCATAGTGAAGATAAAATATCATCGACATTTTAAGTATATTTGTCTTTTTTATTTCTACTACAATGTTGTCATCTTTTTTAGTGCGACATAAACTGGATGTAAAATTCACTAGTACAATATAGCATTGAAAGTAATAGTTTCATGATTTTCAAAAAGGATGAGGCAGTTACATGAATTAGCACCTCCAATTGCACTGGTTAAGATAAAATCCATGGACCTGTGATTTAGCTTATGCCAGGCTGGAACATGCCATAATGATCACCTCCTGTGATCTCGAGTATAACAGAGGACACAGAATTTCACCCTCTGGTTCCTACATCAGACCCATAATTTGTAGCATCTCTTTAAAGCTGGTCAATTTAAAGAGTGCAAGAGATAGATTATCCACCATATCCATGGGTAAAATTTCCCAAAGTTAATTACCATCACTATGAACGAATTCACCCTTACGTCTAGGCTGACCTTGTCTAGCTTCAGCAACTAGCAATTGGATCTTGTTATACCTGTTAACCAGATTAAGAATCTTTCTACTTTTGGAATTTGTCTCTACATATAGATACCTATAAATCTTGATTAACTTACCTCTTAACATGCTTTTGCATTAGGCAAATGAATTGTGCTTATTTGGTCTCTCAGGATTTCAGTCCTCTTGATAAGTGCATAAACTAAGCTTGGATCAAGGACATTTTTTCTCCATGTTATAACATTATCTCAATTCACAGATATTTTGGAAACAGTATAATAAATATCTTCTGTTGAGCCATTTTTATCCAAATGGACTTTAGGCCCACTCAGCCCACTAGAGATGAGCAAACAAGTTGTAACCAGCAGTTTAATGAATGAATTTGGTCTTTTTCACAAAATATTTGCAAACAGACTGGGTTTTCTTTCAGTTATTCTGAAGGTTTCAAAATAATTTAATGTTAAAAACCTCCCAACTGTTTTTTTGTTATGTCTGCTATGTGACTGCTTAATAATCTAGTATTTTTTCTGTTCTTTTATTGCATGAACACAGAAAGTCCCTGGCTTTGATCTCTGGTGATGCTCTTGGGCAACTCTAAATCATCTCTGCACAAACCATGGGAGATGTGGATAGTTGATGCACAAACGAAAAATTAAAAACTCTCCTGTGAGCAACTGTGGTCACCCAGAGCAGACCACGGAACATATAATGACTCAAAGCCTGATCCACAAATATGAAGGAGGTATCACAGCAATATACTCTGCTGCTCCTGATGTAATTGTCTGGTTCAGCCACCTAAATATAAAATTATAGTTGCTGTTCTGTATCTATATCAGCCATATGAATAAAGAAGAAGATTGCATGATTGAAACCATCCTGAAGACAGATGGGATGTAATTATGTTCCTGAGACCCTGATGGTCCCAGAGAGAGGATAGAAAAGACTTGTGGTGTTAGGAGGAGCTAGACTAGCATCAAAGAAAGTATTTAGGATATTTTAAACATTTTCTTTGCTGGGCCACAAAAATTGGGTTTTCCCTGAGATATCAGGGATGAAAAAACATCTATGATATTACGAGCTGAGATTGGAGCTGGTAATCTGCTGCAAAGCAGCAATAATTGAATTTTTTACAAAGTGATTTGGAAAATTAAGGGTTAACATCCTAATCTCATTGAAGGTAGTGGAAGTTTATGCTTCTTATGGCATTAAGGAATTTTTGCTATTCATTTGTTTACTAGGGAACAAAACATCACTGCATCTGTATTCACAAAAAGTGCACACCCCCATTAAAATTTGACTGCTGCTTTTAACTGCAGTCAGTACATGATACAGCAAAGTTCTGTAATAATGCAAAGAATCCCTTATTCCATGCTATGCACAAAAGCAAAATAACTTCTTATTGTCCCCTTGCATGTGATCAACATCTGGCCTCCATGATCTTGAAATAAAATACAATCTACATGTGAAAAGATGTGGGGACAACCTCCTCACTGTTTTCCCCTGGCCCTCCCATTATTGTTGAAATAATGGAAAATGCGTCGGATTGTAGAGAACTGCTTTTACTCTTTTACTGAACCAGTCTGGCTGTCCTTGAAGTATGAGAAGAGATGCCATTTCCTGTCCTATAATAAAAAATCAGTACATAATGAAAATAGAAGTGCAAACATCTGTTTTCAGGTTAGGTCTTTCTGGAGAACTTAAACCCATAAGTAGAGGATCATAAGTAAGTAGACACAGAAGTGGTTAGCCCTTTTAGTCTGATAAAAGTATCGTAAATGATAGGCAAAGAGCATTGGAAATTACAGTAGAGATGGAGATATCTGCTGCAGCTTCTCTTTGAGGATCTCTGATTTGCCTTTTATTCAAAGAGTTTGGCTTTCAGGTAGGAAGAATGCTATTCAACATAATGCACCATAGCCAGCTGATCTAACACAGTGTAACTCCTGGGCTAAGTACAGACAATCAAAAAGCCTGAGGCTGAATCAATTCAGTCTTTGCAGGTCAGTCTAAGCTCCAGAGGGAACTGAGAAACAACTGGACACATATTCACTTTTGATTCAGGAAACACAGCCACATACCTTCAGCATGTGTTGTGTGTTCCCTTCCTCTTCCTGCTGCCCCCAAGGTCTCTGGGATTTGCAGTACAGAATTACAACAGCAGGACTCTGCAGGGTTGCTTGTCATTTCTTCTTCTTGCTTTCAGGTGCCTCTGGGATTTGTAGTCCACAGTTGCAGCCAGCACTCAGTTTCAGTAAGTTTAGCAGGACAAGGCAGCTCCCTACTCAAGGGAAAGGGGGTTTAACACCCCTTCCTGACCCCAGACCCCAGCTGGGGTTTGCCTTGGGGGGCAGTCCCTGCCCCCCACAACCCTTCTCGCTGGAGTAGACAGTACAGCACAGCCCAGGGCTGGAAAACATGCTGGGATGCTGGGGGACTCTGGTTTAACCTGAATCAGGAAAGTGTCTGGGACAGAAGTTCCATAAACAGGTTTGACCCAAATCAATTAATTCTGATACTACATTCAACCAGGTTTTATCTTAAACCATTTTCAGCCACTTTGAAACTCATTTATGTGCACTGAACTTCTATTCTGTTACAGGTTTAAACCAGTTTCTAATGACTTAAACTGGTTTATGTGTAACTTCTGTCCCTATCCCTGAAGGGTATAATAATAGTTGAGGTGTCCCATCAGGAATGTGTATCTCTTTGCTCTTCTCTAGCAAGCATTATAAGGCCTTATCTGATACAGAATTTTGTGAAAGCAAATTTCCATTTTTAGTTCAAAAGTTTATACTGAGTTTTCATTCTCTTTCTAGCTTTCCATTTTACCTGGAAGGATTTAGAGAAAGTGGTGAACCTCCCCACTGCAGGAGTACCTATTAACAATGTCAGCTTGTTTTCACTATGATCCTCCCCTGGTTGCAGAGAGCAGTGGGAAATGGGATGCTTGCAACTGAAATAAGATCATCATGCTTCTCAGCTGTTGAATTACCAAAATACTCAGAATCCAATAAAGCCAATGGAAAATGGCCTAGGCTGTGAAATTTTAACAGGGGCTAATGCAAAGAGATTTTTGTTCAATACATTTTCCCCTCACTTACATCTGTAAATCAATGCGGTTTCATGACTGAAAGCAAAATGCAGGCTGATGCTGTAAGTATTTTGAATTTACGTTATACCATATGATAGCAATTCATGTGTAACTTACCACTTGTCCCTTTTAATAGGTATTTTCTACAAATGATGAGTGATACCCTGTGTTATTACACTTGTGAAAAAAAGAACTTGTGGTATTCAGCACTAATGGCCCCAAATCTCTCATCTCTCAACAGTAATATTGAAAGGACGTAGACAGCTTCCACAGAACACTGCATTATATTTTTTTTCATGAGCATAGCTCCATTATGTTTCTTGAAGCCTGTGATGGGCTTGATTATTCTGTCACTTCAATTTAAGTCCGGTAACTGCATTGAGAAGAGAACTTGACTCAGTTGATAATTAACTTCTGCTTTACACATTTGCTTCGGCAGAGGGAGCTTCAGTCTGTAGCAAACAGCTGAGTAGCCTTTCATTGACACGCTTCCCTTAGCCTAGTCATCATTAGAGCACTTACTACCTTGTTCACTGCCACAGAGTTTTCCATATAATATGTAACTTATATATTGGTACTTGCACTTGTATAGCGGTACAGAACTATTTGCACTTGAGGAATGGGTATTGCATTGTGCCAAAAACACGCCAAGCAGAATAGTGTAAAGGATTCAGGATTAGGCCTGAAATGTGGCGGGCCTTTTTGATGGGGTTCTGAGCTAGTTTCAAGTGACAGTACCCAGTTGTGAGGTAGGTTCTCCCACCAGACTGTTGTTGGGGAAAGGCAGCTCTAAGTTAGTGCCCTGATTATGGGCTTGGAAGGATAGTTATTAACCCCCCACTCAAAAAAACAAAAAAACCCCAAAACCAAACAAAAAAAGCATGACACTGAACAGCCTAAGGACTGCTCTCAATTATGCTCCTTCTAGCAGTCCTTTGGGGACCAGTTTAAGATCAGACTGGGACTGTGTGTTCTACCCCACTCTTCTCTGCCCAGGGAGACTTAAGAGATTTAATAGACTTCTGCCCTCCTCTATTCGGCTCTGCCTGCAAAGGTACCTTTACTGGAAGAGATGGGTTGGCCATGCTGAAGGGTGTGCACAATGACTAAGCTCTGAAGAGTTGGGGGCATTAGAGAGTCTTTCTGGATATATACTTTCATAATCCTACTATATGGTTGTTTTCCAGAATGTCATGTGAATCTTTTCCCTCGCTCTGGTGACTGACTTCTACATGGTACTAGCGCAGCAAACAAGCTATGGTAAGAGATTATGGTGCCTCATTCTGCATTGTCTCCTGCCTATTTAACCCAGCACTGAACTTGGCCTGTAGAGTTTTGAAAACGGGTTTTTTGTTTCACACAAGGACAGTGAAGCATCATGACGCCTCTGCTACATCTCCTCTTGAAATCAAAGGGCTCTTCAGGTTCTCAGGACCAATGAAAATCAAATCACTTAGTTGTTTAATTGCTGATTTGGGTGCATTATTTTGGGTACTCAAGTGTGCAAAGATTGGCCTAAGTATATTTGTGGTTGTCAATGCATCAGTAAATAGTTAATATTTGTGATGCAGTAGTTAAGCAAAGTGAGTATGATGACATTCATTGTAGAAATTCATTGACTTAACTAAGGCTATGTGGTGAATCACTGGCAGAGTCACACGTGGCAGTCAGATGTCTGGATTCTTAGATCTGTGCCCTAATCCCTAGAACAGTGTTTTGTTGATCGTGCTAGTCTAATGGGCCGGGCTCCATGGGAAATAATTCTAGAAAAAAGTTGCTTAATTATTAAATAACTTCCTGGCTACAGTTGACCTCAAATAATCCTTTCTATTCCCACACAGTCAAATGGTTTGACATTATGTATAAAGAGTGATGCTAATCTCAGATCCATCTAAAGAGCATCTTAATCTGCAGGTGGAGGGGTAGGGAGGGTGCTAAAAGAGCTATCTGCCATCACTACATGTATTTGAATTTTACTCAAGGTAATTTAAACAAATCACAAGGTGCATTTACAGGGTCTGATTCATAGTCTTATGGAGATGAATAAGACATTTTCCACTGGTTTCAGTGGAGCAGGGCCCAAATGCATTATGTTTGTACATTTCATGAGCAGACGTTAACATGTGTTTTTAAAAAAGTTACTGTCAATGAATCCACCTTAAAGATGATTTTATTCACATAATTTAATACAGATGCTCAACAATGAATTGGTAGAATATGATGATATGGTGCTGCAAGCATTCAAAATAAATTGGTGTCTGTTGGTGTAGGAAACATACTTAAAGCCTATTGCTTTGAGGAAGGAAATCTAAACTGTATTCCCAGGATTGCCACAAGTTTGTGCAAGTCACTTAATCATCTCTTCTCCTTCTCTTCCATGGTTCTGAAATGGAGAAAATAATTTTCCCCCAGCCATTCAGCCATACTGGAAGCCTTTCTTCATGGATGGTTGTGCACATCTTTTGGACCACTGGATGGAAGAAGGTACCATCACACAGTTACCATTGGACTCTTTCCTATAGGTACACATGTATGTGCCGTATACAGATCTGGACACAGTACTCATACCTATCTTCTTAGAAAACATATTTTCGCTCCGTCAACCCTATTCCTTTTCCATGAGCATTCCTAGTCCTTGCTCCCAAGAATATCTCCATCAAAAGGATGGTGTCTCCAGAGAGTTTATTTCCCTGGCTGCCTGGGGAAGCTGCGTCATACTGTTCGTGTTTTATATATTTACACCAACAAGGGGGCTGTGGACTCAGTCGTTTATGTGAGGTTCTGCGCCACAGGGGGTATTTAACTTTCTGCCCTGGTTGCTGTAATTCTCTCTCCAGTGGATATACAGTTCAGATCAGGTTCCTATTGCTGTGATGACAGGCATTCAGCAGGCACTGTAATTGCAGAGTTAAAACAGCTCATTTTCTTACTGGCAAGCTGTAGTTAAAGAGGTGCTAGGAGGCAGCCTGGCTGTCTGCAGAGAAACTGATCAAAGCACTGAAAGGCATCTGGCTTGTCTCTGTTTTCTTTCACCACCCCCCTCACTGAAAAAAAAAGAAAGAAAGAAAACGGGGGAGAAAAAAAATGAAAAAAGAAAAACAAATGGTTTAAAAAGTAATTTAAGAAAACGAATACCCATCCCTGTCCTGAGGCTAAAACTCAGCAACTTATTAGACATATTAAACCTATTTGATTTTCTTTACACTTCATTTTTTTTTTAATTTGATGAGAAAATTGGGGCTGGTGGATGGTCAGATATGTCTATATCTATTAGCTCTAACTTGCAAGATTTTGGAATTCTTGAATAGCATTTTTTATTTTTTTACAATAGAAGCATTTCCTACAGGATTATTTTCTTCATCTCTCCACCAGCTTCAGCCTTTCGCACCAAACCCAGTCTTTTCTCTGACTGTGCTGCATCCTGCCCTGAAATGCAGTGGACAATAGGATGCTGTCTCCTGAATTCCCTGAAAAAAGAAAACTAAAAACCCCTCTCTCATTTCTCCTGGCTCATCCAATCTTCTGTTAGAAATGTGGCAAACCCACAGAAAATGGAGGGGAAGGGGATTTCATAAACTACTGGAATGCTCATAAGAAGGACAGAAGAAGGGAAAGACTGAAAGCGAGGGGGAGTGATATCCGAAGAGCAATAGCATCTGCAAAACCCCACAAAACCAAGGAAAGACTCTGACTGATGGGAAGGACTTCGTGTCATTTCCCAAAGCAAGACATGAATCTTCAGGAAAGGGTTACAAAAAAGTAACAGTCAGTTGGGAGAATAAAGCACTTTCCAATAAAATGGGCTTTCTAGGAGAAAAGGCAGCAGAAAATTATCAGAGTGGTAAGTATCAGTGGCAGATGTCCCATATGAGCTTTAGCATGTTCCTCCCCATATTATCCGTGTTTAAAAGGTTTTTAAAAGGTTTTAAAAAAGAGGAGCAGTGTTCCATTTTATGCTATTTGACAAAAACCTTAAAGCAAGCACAGTAGAAAAGTAATCAGAAGCTCAGTGACAGCATACTTTCACTCTCTGTCTCTCTCTCTCTTATTCTCTGTCCCCTGTCACTTCATTTTTTTTCACTCACTATCTCCTGCCTGTGGCACCATCATCTTCCCACAGACAAAAGAGAAACCCGGCGTCTTTGAAAGAAGCAAACAAAGTTACTAAGTCCAAGTGGAGCCTAGACAGGCTGTGTTGCAAATTAAGTTGAAAGAGGCCCGGTTACTACACCATTATTTGATTTCCCCTCCTCTAATCCCTTGCTTGTAATTAGCATAATTTATTAACATATTAGAGCCATGCATGTGAACTCTCTTTATAGCTGCTGAGCGCTCCCTGAGGCTGCCTAGTGAAAGCCTTTCCCCACTGTTTAATAATATGCTACATAAGGGAAACTGGCTTCTGATATCATTTAAATTATGACTTTCCTTTCTGCCTCTGAACACTCATTTCCTTTAAACGAGGTTAATTTCCTTAAAGAATGAAAATCCTCCAATTTCAGTTTTCCATTCATTAGGCCTCTCAATTCTACATGACAAAGTCACACAGCAGAGATAAAAAAGGGAAAAAAAAACTTTGAACTTCAAACACAACCCCCCTGGGAAGAGGTTTGCTGTGATCCCAGCTACCCTTGTCCTATAGGGCACAAAGAATGACCATTCATAGACTCTCAGAAGACAGAGATGGAAAAACCTTATTACATCTCAACTAGACTATGTCAGTCTGTATAAGATTGTCCTCTGCAACATATTGACTAGTAGCCTAATGTTATTTTAAATATTATAAGGGAAAAAAGGCTCATTGGTGGACCACTCTATGATCTAATGAATCTATAGCCAAAGAAAGACGTTTCTTTTCTGTATTCAGCCTATTTTTTACTTGTCTCATTATTTAGTCCTCCTTATCCCTGCTTGTAAATAGTTCCTTCTCATTTCTTGCTGCTACCACTTTAGTAATTCTTATATTTAGATTTCAAGTTCTTCCTTAGTCATTGCCTGGCCAAGTTAAACATACTTAGCTCTTTTAATCTTTCCTCATAAATCAGTCCCTTCAGCTCTTAATCATTTTTGTTGTTCTTCCACCAATTTGTCTACCTCTTTCTGGTTGTGTGATACCCCAAACTGAGCAAAGTTTCTAAATGTGGTCTGAAATGTTTGTTTAACATGGAAATTATCTTCAAGCTCCTCTGAAGGCTGGGTAGAAATGAAAATAATTTCCTTCTTGAAGAATGGTTGGAGATTGACTATCCTATAAAATATGGAAATTAGGGCTGTGCAACTTCCGTTTTGCCGTTTCAACAGGACAGTGTTTTGTTTTGAGTTTCATTTTGTTTCGAAACCATTGCTGTGTTTCATTTCATCAGAACTGTTTCGCTGTTCGCCCATAGGCTATAATGGGGAAGCATGAAACTGCCTATAACTTTGTAATTTTTTGGTGGATTTGGATTAAAACAGCAGGGATGGTAGACCCTTCTGAGGGAATGAAGCCTGCCAAGCTTCAAGGAGATAGGTGTAGGGGTTTTTGGGAAACTGCACCTCAAAATCTTGAAAGTAAAACTCATGTCACTTGTAAGTGTGAAGGCACAGGGGGTTTAAAAAAAGCAGGTGTGGTGGCTCCTGATGAGGCCACAGAGCCTGCCAAGTTTCAAGGAGATAGGTACAGGGGTTTCTGGGAAACTTCACTTCAAGCTGCTGACAAGCAAACTCATGTCACATGTGCGTGTTAAGGCACAACAGGGTGAAAACTGCAGGCTCCTGCTGAGGCCATGAAGCCTGCTAGCTTTCAAAGAGATAGGTGCAGGGGTTTCTGGGAATCTGCATCTCAAGCTGCTGACAAGCAAAACTTGCACCCTCACTGACGCTAGTGACTCTACATGACAAGGTAGTGTGTCCCAATGAGGTCTCCTCTTTCCTTACCTTTCCTTTTTCCGGTCCACCACATTAAATGACAACAGGTAATAATGCAGTAAGCAGCACAGTAGCATCAGGAGCATCTCAGGCAGCCAAACAATCACAGTCAGTATCAAAGCAGTCCTTCTCCCCTTCCCCGTCCCTCTCCTTACTTTCTGTTTCCCTGCAAGTGATCCCAGCTTCAGCTTTGAAACATTTCAAAACTTTTGAAACATTTTGTCTGCCCTCATTTCATTTCGAGGCTGTTTCGAAGCCCTTTGTTTTGTTTAGATTTGGCTGTTTCGAGCTCAAAATGAGTCAAAACAGCACTGAAACAAAATAGCTGACGAAACTTTGCACAGCCCTAATGGCAATATGGTGACTAAGGAGTAGGTGAACTCCCTAATTTGAGACTACAGAGGCTAGAGCAAGGCTGTCATGCACAAGCCAAGATCTAGGTTTAATTCCCTGCTCTTCTATAGACTTGGAACTCAAGGCCCAGACCTTCAGGTGTATTTATGTCCCTGGGTCGTCCTACTCATTTCAATTGCACTCAGTTACTAATATCTGAGCCTCAGTCTCAATTCTGTAAAATGGGGTTCATGACACTACTCTGTTGCACAGGACTGATGTAATAGTACTCCACTAATGGATAGTACTTACTGCTATCATGGTAGCAAGGGCACATGGGTCTCCAGCAGTATTTCTAGTGGCACAGTGGTCTATTTGTGCTATAGAAGTGGGATCATTGATGGTGATAAAAAGTGTAGTTATGTTACTGTGTTAGCAAAATTGATCTTCAACTTTGTTAAAAAAATGTTTCCTTGCATTTAAACACATTATAAATTCATAATTATGTGGGGAAAAAGGAACTGGAAAAAAATCAAGGGCTGAATTTTGGATTATTGGTTCTACTGGTTGTCTCAAACTGATATGGCTCCCAAATATTAGCCATACAGTGAGGTGTGGGCAGGATTTCACAGAGGCTTGTATTACATGGGGTTCTGGGTACTGTTTTCCTGAAATTATGGCCAGTAATTTGCTTCAGGTCTTATATTATCTGACCAAGTTCCTTCATCCACCTGTAAATCAAGAGACACTAAATTCTAGAATAACTGTTCACATTTGCATAGTTCTTTAAGGGTTTCAGATTACTTTAAAAAGAGGAAATAAGTATTTCTTTTTTCAGTGATGGGGAAAGTGAGGCACAATTAAATTAACTTGTCCAAAGGTCACGTCACAAATCAGGGGTTGAGCCAGCGAACAAAAAAATAGAGGTCTCTTGACTACAGCTGGCCAGGATTTTATTTTTCATTCCCAAATATCAATATCTTGAAACGAAAACTGTTGTGGTTTCAACAGGAAATGTTTCTTAGGTCATAGCTAGGGCACTTTCATGGGGTATGAGAGATTCAGGTTCACAATCCTAATCTACCTGATTCAGAGCACAGACTCGAACCTGGCTCTCCTGCATGCCATGCGAGTCCTCGGGTTATTGCCTGTTCTGCGGGCTTGCGTTCTCATTCGAGTGCAGAATGGAAAAACTAATCCCCGCCTTACCTCTTCCCTGGCCTCCCAATTCTTGACTGAACTAGTACTCTATGCTTGCCTGAAACCTGATTTACTGTACCATTTGCCCAGGTTTTTTTCCCCCCTCCATAACAGCACTGCTATTCAAGATACTGAACCACACAAAAAGGTTTGGGGTGTATTTATGTGTTCTGAAAGGTACTTTGCAAGATATCACAGCACTCATCTTTCTCACTGTTCAGCCTCCTGGCCTATTTAGAAAACAAAGTCTTTGGAAAGCAACAACAAAGAATAATTAAAAACCTGTAATCTGCCTCAGGTAATGACATGACTGGAGCATAACATTTTGTCTGGCGGGTCACATGGCAGCTTTATGAGACAGCTTTAAAGCTAATTCGGAAAGGACCTTTGATATTTCACCTTTTGTTGTTGTTAACAGTCGCTGTTTTCTGACTCTTTGGAGGAAAACCCATGGGATATTCCCTACAGCGTTAACAAATCCCACACGAAACATTCTGCACCATTACATGGTTTAACAGTCTCAGGATACTGCCAGATAGAGACATGCAGATTTTCAAAGCCATCCAAATAATTTAAATCCCTAATATCCAATAATACAGAGTAATCATTCGAATCACTTAGCCAGTTTTGGGAACATAAACCACAGTGTTTCTTTTCCTAGGGAATGGTATGAACTAGATGTGGTGATGAGTTTCAGCTTTCAAATTGGGTAGATGAAGCTGAAGAAGACTAATGGACTGCTGTTTTAGCATGGCTGTCTGGAGTCCTTTTTTTTTCAGTTGATCACTGGAAAATCCAGGGTCAAAACACGCCTATTCAGCTGTATAGTACTAATTATAGTATACAATATGGACAAACAGTGAGCATCTTTCCATAAAACACAAAATAGTCACTCAAACTGAAAACAAACATTCCTTGAGGACTGCAAGAATCTACTTTACTTTTTTTGACAAACCAGAAAAATTGTGAGCATGTCAAAGGGCTTAAATATTCTTAAGAAACATTTCTTCAGCCAATGTAGCCCGTTTTTAAAAATCATAAATAAACACTTAGACCTGGATTTTTACAAGTGGGATCATTACAGAAAATTGTTTAAATGCTCTAAAAAAAACCCAACGTATAATTTATTGGAGGTAAACATAATAATTTTAACTATGTGTTTGACTACTTGCTATTTTTTGTTTGTGGTCTGTAGCTGGTCATCTACAAGGTATGGTGCTTTTCCATTTCTCCCTCAAAGGAAAGAAGATCTCATGATGGTCACAAGTTTGGCAGAGGCTTACTTGTAGGAGTATTCTCAAGATTGTTGTTCTCAAAATATATTGCAGAATGCTTCAAATGCTTGTAGTAAATGAGCAAGGTGGATTTTTAAATCTAATGGAACAATGTGGATTTTATTTGCATGGCTATTAGTGAAAAATTTTGAATAATTCCCTTATTTCTACTTGGGTGGGACTTGTGTTGAGGGAAACTTTGAGGGATTTTCAGACCCAAGGGGGTTGAATACATTTTGCACACTCTCTAAACCAAACTGCTCACCCTTTGTAACTTGTCTGTCGCTGGCTGTTGAGTCGGATCAGTAGTGACTAAAAATTGTTCTCATCATGGCTTTGTGAAGTGAATTAATGAGTCTCAGAAAGAGATATTTATCTCTTGTGGGAATCAGTGGAAATATTTATCTCCACACCAGAAAACCATCAGTGCAAGTAGAAGTTCTGGTGCTGGCCTCAGCTGAAATTTTGGCCATTTTGCCACATTTGAGACAAAATGGCAGGTGAGGTATGCAATGCAGCTGATGCTCATGCCTTTAAAGAGGCCATCCTTTTGTAGTGTAATGCAAATTCGTGACAACACTATTGTCTATGCATCCTGGGAAAACACTTTCCTCCTTAGCTTTTGGGAAAAAAGGCCTTTAAATGAACAGATAATTTTTTCCCCTTCTTTTTATTTGTGAACCCTGCCAGACTCCCAGAGGCTAATTCCCATAAAAGAGAGAGGTGCAGACAGACGTTGAAATCCTTTATATTAACTTTGTCACATACATTTATCAGAGAAGTGCCCAAGACTTTTGATGAAACTGGCAACATATTTAGAGAAGGAATATGGATTTTTCTCCATGTGGAAATCATTTGGTCCGGTTTCTAAATCCCAGTATCTCCTGAGATAGCTCATACTTGAGCTGGGCTCAAACTACAGAATTCTAATTTGATCCCTCCCCTAAACACCAGGATTTGGAGATACCTGGATCTGCGGTATCCCTGTAACCCATTAAGAAAAATAGCAGCTTGTCTGGATATGCAGGTAAGGAGCATCAGCCTCACTCCATACATAGGGGATGATGGAGGCCTGAGTAATGCTCCAAAATGTCAGACACCCCAGTGAGCTCAGTCTATGGGGCTTGTATTTTCATGTCGACAAATCACAACATTTTCTAGCCTGACTGCATATTCCCATGCACAAAAGACCATGTTGCATGGAAAAAAAGGTTGCTTGCTGGTTTTATACAGGGTAAAAATTAGTCTCCAATAATTATTCCTTAGAAATCATTGGGCAAAACATCTTCAAACACGCTTGTTTAATCTATCTGTTATATTCCTGACACCAGCTTTCTTCAGGGTATGTTTCTAGGTGACTTGCTTAATGCTTTATAAATGATTTACAACACTGTCTCTCTGCCCTGTTTGAGCTCTGCCATGGCAATAAAATATATAAATGAGAGGGAAGAAATCAAATACTCATGAAAACCAAATGGATTTAAAGTGAAAATGTTGTCAAGGTAGCAGTAAAAATAAAATTTCAGGTTTCCATGCATTGCAGGTTTAATCTCCCCGGAGCATCTATATCAAAATTATTTGGTACTTAAGTCAAAAGATGCTTCTGTCAGCCAACTATGGAATGAGAGAAATCAATTTTGTAACAATTTAGGATGAAGACTCTTTTTCAGTTCTATATTTGTTCACTGCCTAGCATAAAGGAGTCCTGGTCTGTGACTAAGGCTGCCTAGGGAAAAAATCATCATCATCATTTGGTTTTTGCCTTCTGCGGCATCCCTGCCACAAAGACACTGAAGGTGACAATCTGTTTCATGATGTGCAAGTAAGAATGACGACATACCAAGCAATGAAGAAACCAACTGACCCTCCCACTCCATGATTTCCACTCCCAACGGCAATAGCTAAAATGACTACACCTGCTTTCTCATACAGCCCAAGATCAGGCCGAAGAAATAAACTATGGTTTGGTTTTTACAGTTCTGGTAACACTCCAATACCAAAGGTCTAGGTGTATTTTAAATTCTTAAGGAAGGATAAATGACAATCCAGCTTCCCACACCTGCACTGGCTCTTATGTATGGTAATTACACTGGACAGGGATGTAGCTTGAATCAGTGCCTGGGTCAAATATAAACAGATGCCATTTCAAATATGATATCGATGCCATTAAGAGAATATATCAATTCTCTTTTATATTTGTACATACATGCACATGTGCACGCATGTACACACACACACACACACACACACCCACCCACCCATCATGGCATTTTCTGATCACAATTGACTTTGAACTTGAAATAAACCTTTATTCATGCTTTCCAGCATTCCCTCCGCTACCTTCACCTCATCTGATAAACGTGCAAAGGACTGAAAATGCAGAGAAAAGGACTTGTTCTTGGGCAAGGGGGTACCTATGTCCATTGAGTGTAATGGAAAAGAGAGAGCTGATATACAATGGCCCAGAACTCCACCACAAGTACATCACATTCAATTCTACCTGCAATACATCCACTGAAAATACTGTTTGTGATAGTATGATGCCTTCTTTTCAGAAAAAATAATCATCCATTACGAACTGAATTGTGTTTTGCTAACCAAACTGGCTACTGGTACCGTATTTACTTGAATCTAAGACAATGCTGCATTTAAGATGCCCCTCCCAATACAACCTATATATGGAAAATGTATACATTTGTTATAATTGTCAAGGTATTCTAATTCTTGCAGGGGTGTTTTAAAACCATTGCCCCTCCTCCCTAACACACGCTGCTACATAGCAGGGAAAGCAATGCCTGGGGAGGTCAAGTTGCCCATTTCTCCCCCACACACACACTTCTTCCCCCTGAAGCCTTCTTGCCTCCCTACCCCCAGCTCCCCACAATCTCTGCCCCATTCCCCACACCCCACAGTCTCTGTCTCTTCCCCCTCCCCCCTATACTTACTGTCAGATGCTGCTTGGGCTCTGTTTCTCCCCAGAGCACATATGGAAACTCAGCCTTTACCAAACCATGCAGCAGCACTGCTGATCGGCCTGGCATGGGGGCAGAGTTTCCCTGTACTCAGTGCCTGGGACAGAATCCAGCCAGAGACTGAGCTGAGCTGCACCTGACAGTAAGGGGAGGGGAGGTGGAAAGGGATGGGCGGAAGCTGCAGAGAGCATGTGGAGAGTGGGTCAGGAAGTTGCTGTGGGTCTGACTCTGGCTTATTGGGGAAAAAAATAACCTTATCTTATATTTGATTAAATATTGTGGATTGTGATAGTGCTCAGAGTGAGCTAGGTATTTTTTAAACACACAGCCCGTTCTGCACAGAGCTCACAAAGCACCTAGTTTTCCAAGTCTCTCATCTTCACTTATATGCTAGATGCTGCCCAGATGGAAAACTGCCCTCTCCGGCACTCTGCATAGGAGGCTGGAAAAAGGGTTTGGTGCATGTTGAATACAAGCACACGCAAATTAGCAACATACCTTCAATGGCTTGCCTAGGGTCATGCAGCCTGTGGCAAAGCAGGGAAATGAACTTGGCTCTTCTAAACCCCACTGCAAAATGTTAAACACTGAGCCATTCCCTCCATATGTTATAGGCACTGAGGCCCCGCAGGTCTTAATTAATACTAATTGTTAATAAATTATCTGTCTTTGATATAGGGGGGAGGGGTCAAAACTTTTGTGTTGATGCTAAATCTTTTCTTCAACTCTGTCTCCTGTACTCTGCCTCTTATATTCATGAGAGATTTGACATTGGACCAACTCCCACAGAATAGAGCCAGGGTCCCATCATTTAAACTGATGCAAAAAAGTTTTTCCAAAGGGTCAAAGTGCAGGAAGATCTTGTAAGCAGATTAAGGAAGTGATAGAAAGGCCAAAGGGACCCTAAGTCTTTACATTCCCGAAGTACTATGTTAAACTATAGCCCAAGGACGTACTTAACCCCACAGAGCAGAAAGGTCAAGTGAATTTGCATTGATTCAGATGTAATAAGTTTGGTTAGGTAGTATATTGCGAAGAGATATATTTGGAGACATCCTAACATTACTATTCCCTCTCCATGAATAACCCTGACCTATCCCTACCATTGTCAGGGAGTAGCCCTGTTCTCTTTGGTAACATCAAACAAAGAAACTTTATTGCAAGTTATCTTAAATTGGAGTAAGCCCTTTGGCCTAAGGCTTTTTGATTTCTTTTTAAAGAGGCATAATGTTCACTTGTTTTCTTTAAAGTAATGCAGTCATGCATACCGGGCCGTTTGGTCCCTCTAAAATTCATCCAGCATATGCCTTATGGCTGGTTTCTTCATCTGTCAGCATTCAAGGCAGGATTGCAGCATCTCTTGTGCAAGATAAAGAAGCATCATACTGTGTGGGAGCACAACATCTCTTAAACAAGGGGCCTTAGGGAGAGCAGCTTCAAGACATCAAACTGCTTTCCACCTTCAGCAGTTCTCAGCCACTGCTCCTTTTGCTGGGAGCCTTTAAATACAGCACAGTGGCTCAGCAACATTACGGCAAAAAAGATCATGATGACTGGACTTTGGTGTTTGCTAGTCCCTGCTTTGTTTCACCTTCAATGGCTAACTACATTTCAGTGATTTTCAACCAGGAGGTTGTGTGACACCCTGGGGTGATACTGCATCCTTTGAAGGGTGCTGTGAGATGTTAGGAAATAAGGTAAGTATGAGCAGATAAGCACAGCGTCAGGCTTTACCTCGCCTCGCTAACCCTCCAACCCCAATTTCTGGCCCTTCTGCAAAGAGGTAAGCACATGAATATATACATTTCTTTTTGAAATTGGGTGACCCTCAATTCACAGAAGTCCAATTTAGGGTGCCTCAAGTCCAAAACAGTTGAGAACCCCTGCCTTTGACAAAGATGGGAAAACTGTTGCTTTATGTACAACATACAGCAAAGCTAAAGTCTCCTGAAGACAGAGCATATACATCTGTTGCGGGCACACTCGGATAAATGGCCAGGCTGCGTTATAAGTCGGCAGTGTGCTAGGCCTCGACGCAAAGGCCTCTGGACGAGTGGCGTCTGCTACCCTCGCGTAGCAGAAGATCACCTGCTTCGAAACTGCCTGACAAAACAACTGGGAGACGAATGTGGAGCTTCCTCCATCTCCTCCACGCATCGGCCTGGTATTGCAAAGTAACAATAGCTGGTGTGAGTTGAAACAAAACACTGCAGCCCAAAGTCTTAACATGGCGCACAATTGGTCACCGGGAACAAATTGCTGAGGGAAAAGATGACTGATTGGTTGCTGGAAATAAAACGCTACAGCCAAACAGTATAAAAGCAGTTGCAGGAAAAGCCCTGACCGGGGGACACGTTCGGAACGAAACTTCAAGCGTCAAAGGGCCTGTGGACTGATCACCCGCCAGGGCCGCCCCTCCCCGAGCACTATCTCGGGCCGGTTTTTGAGGCCTCCGTGAAGTGACTAGTGTTCCCCAGCCACGAAGCTGCTCCTGTTTGCCTTTGTGGTAAGCATGTAAGCCTAGCTGTTTGTAACTGTCTTGAAACCTATGAGCGGTTGACCAGGTCTGAGACTAGGGCCCTGGCCAGCTGCAACAAGACCACATGTGGTTTTGAACGCAAGGGGCCTTGGCCTGAACCTCATGATCCAGCGGACACGATTCCCTGTTTGTAATTGTTTTAATTGTTTATATATGTAAGTCGTTGAGATTAGCGTAAGTAATAGTAGTAAAGCATTTTGTACATTTTGTTAAGTAAAAATAAAAAAGTTTGGTATAATTCCAGCTGCGTCCTTGTCAGTCCCAACCCCTCCGGCCTGGCCAGCCCTGGGCATCTCCAGCCTAGTGCAACAACATCAACTCTTCATAATGGCTCAGAGCTCACATTAGGCATATTATTTTTACTGGGCAAGTGATATGGCACTGAGCAGCTCAAGTCACAGATAAGGACCCTCTTAAAGTAGGTGCCATTAGTACAGCTTACCAGCATCTCAGGCAGCATGGAAAACTGGGAAATTATGTCATTTTGCCAAAGACTGGTCAGCTTTTGTTCTGGGATAGCAAGGCTCAGAGGCATCAGGAATGATGTAGGATGGGGTAGAGAGAAAAAGAATGAGCCTTCCTTCATCAAGTAATGCGTTTCCAACTGACCTTTCATATGCTTTTGCTGTCAAAAGCCACTTGTCGGCATGGTGATATGTTAAGGATGATATGTTGGTGTGGGGTATCCCAACGTGCACACAGAGAACGTCCACCGTAAGGTACACAAATTTAATTGGACCCTTCCATGTGGGAACCCAGACTCGTGCTTTTTTTTCTTTACCTTCTCTAGGCTGGTAAGTCAGCCTCAGGAAATTTTATTTGCAGGCATTAATTTTAGTAGTAACAGTCCTACATGAAACTTTCCATAATTGGAAACTAGAAAGCTTCCCAGAGGATGCACAGAAATACGTTGTGGAATATCCACAGCCAATGACCAAAATGGCCTCATCCACATCATAAAGTGAGAACTTGGAATTGGTGTGTATAAAAAGACAATGCTTTTAATTCCATGACAGCATCAGAAAAGTTTTTTCAGGGAGACTGTTTTCCTTTTTAGCATAGGAACCAAGAGTTAATGTAGATACTTATTTCTAAATGTAGATTTTGTGCATCTCCAAATGGAAAAAGAAAGGCGATCAAATCTCTTTCTTTGGTCCTGATGATCCTTTGATATCCTTCCAGGCCTACATTTGTATGAAGATGCATTTCAAATTAGGAAAAAAATTCTGTCCAAGACAGCAATATCTGCTTAGTTTTCCTAGGACACCACATATCTTGTTCAGAGTCTTATCTGTTGAATAATCCATTAGGAAATGTCTGCAGTAAAGCACTCCCAGCTCTTTGACTAGTAATTGCCTAATTGAAATAATATCATTTATTAGCTTCTTAGCCTGAGGCTTTGGATCCAGCTTCTGCTCATGAGCAACCTACTTTGAGGGTGTAATATATGCCTCAGCTAATTATAATGCTGTGTCACCTGATAAAGTCAACTGAGATCATAGAGGGAAGATACAAAAGCATCTGCCAAGGTTTAAGAACTGGTTTTCTCTTTCTTGTGGAGCCAAAAACAGGTTACCTGTAATTAGTTCTAATTTATTAAACAGTATAGACTGCACTTCCAAGAGATACACTATTATACAATGGGTTCCATTTTAAGAAAAAAAATCCAGAGATAGCTTACAACCATATGTCTCTTTCAACTGCATATTCCTTTCAGTGGTGTAAGGACCAATAACTTTGTATGAGCGGTAAATTAGGCAAGTTAGATAAGCACTGTATAAAACAACTGTAGAATTGCCAACTACAACTGATTTATAATCATGACTCAGCTCCGCTGCCTCCACCTAGCCCGAAAAAGCAGCCAGCTCCTATTATAGAAATAATGAGACTTAAATAAATAAATACAACAAAGAGTGGGCTCTTTTTATTTTCTTACTTTGTATTTTGAGCATTTTTATATTTTCAAGCTTTTCTCTGCCTCTCTAGGCTAAAAACTTGTTAAAACCTGTAAACTGATATTCTCATATAATCCCAGGATTCCGCTAACAGGAATCTTGTGACAATACCAAATATTATGAGAGTTGCAATATTACAATCATGTCTATCCTGGCTTCCATCATGTGCGCAATGCAATTCAGCAGGTCTCCACTCGTTTGTACTTAAAGGATCATAATCCATTGCACATTTGACCCAACTGGCAGTCTGTACTCAGAAACAATTAATGGCCAGATCCAAAGGCTAACATTTAGCTGGACAAGTAAAGCGGTGTGGCAATACCAAACTGGAACGTCAATGCTGTTCCTGTTCTATGGCAGGATTATTATATTTTAGAAAGAGCCATGTATAGAATTTGGGAATAAAGTATGTGGCAGGTCAGGACTGCAGTGCTTTGGCAGAGCTGTGCATAATGAAAAAGCATAGCTAGGTCACTCATTGTATTGTCCTGAATATAGCTAGTACTGTCAGTACTTTTGTCGAGTGCTTTCACTGACAAAGATTTATGGAAAAAAAATTACATGGTAACCACTGATACTTGACATTTACCTGCTGTCTACATCTAAAAGTAGGTGCTGCAGAGAAACTGTATAGGATATGAGTAGAAAGCACTTCTCATTTTACAGACACCTTCCTGTTCTCCAAGAACCTTTTGTATTTTTACATACTGCATGATACATTTCCTAGAAGGCACCCAGGCTTTTGGCCATAAGCAGTATGTTCATTAGGATGGCCAAGGCTGAACAGGCAGTTAAGTTTGAAGTGATGACTGCTGCCTCAAGTTTGTGGCATCCCCTTTGGTCTGTTTTTAGAAGGTTGCAGATAAGCTGGTTGCAGGCTAGTTTAGAAAAAATTACAGATGTGAAGAAAGAAGCTGGAAATACCGAGGAAGACGCTAAGCGGAAGAAAAACTCAGACATTAGTTTTAAGAAGGGCAAGTGCCCTTTCTTAGATTAAGTTTGTACCTCCAAACATGTGACTGTGCCCAGATAACCAGCTACAGAACCAAATCTGGTTGCATGCACTTCTAATGACCTGATTGTGCATATATGGCAATTATCCAAAGGGGGTAACAATACAACAATAAAACAAAGGACACAAGGGCCCAGGTAGAGAAGACAGAGTCTGAGGCTAGCCCTCAAGGTCTGCCCTAACATTCAAAAACAAAAACAAAAAAATCCAATACCACTAGAGCTGGTACCCCAGGAAGGTGGCAAGGGGGGCAGTGTCAAAGTACAAGGACCAAACAATCACCCGCAACTCTGCAGAGCATCCCCTGAATGGCCCAACATGCCTAGAAGGCAGGTACTGGAGAACCGCAGATCTGAATCCCAGTGACAGGCATGCCTAGACCAAGAACTGAAAAGAGTCAGAGGACAGCATCAGAACCGGCCCCAGGGAGCAGGTCCCTGTGGCTCTTGAGGGTGGCTGTCTTGGCCTGATGAGTAGAAAGTTGGCCAGGCAGATGACACTCCCCTCAGGTGCCCATTATGGAAAAGAAAACAAATAGGTAGTTTCCAAGAGGTCCAAGTATAGTGCCTCAAACAAGGTGCTGAGGTCAGCAAGGAGTGGTGGCAGCCAGGGGCACCTGAGGAAAGTGTGGAAGAAATCCTTGTCTACTTCCCCAAGGTAAAAATAGATAGGCCACCAATGCAGCTGGATCCATGTAGTTGGTATGAGTGCCATTGGCCAGTATCCCATGCAGCGACTGTCACTGGAGGGCTCTGGTCTGTTTGGCAATGGGTGGCTTATAAAGTGCACACCATGTAGGGGTGAGCTGGTGCTAATGTTGGTGCCACGAGGCACTGTTGCCACGTTGTTCAGGACTAGCGGCAATGATATGGGCATAGCAGACATGAAAAACCCATGTTTATGGGGCTTCCAGAGGAGCGCATCAAGGCAAACCCTGACATCACTGTCAGGAGGCACAGGAAGAGTCAAGGAAGTACTGGGCCCACCACCCGTGGGCCCACCACAGGCCACTATCTGTGGCCTGTGATCTGAGAGTCTAGACAGAATAATGCAGCCACCCCGCAGGGCTGGCAGGCAATGCTTGGCAATGCACAAGTAGCCAAAGCGTGCCATGGAAATCCCACCATCAGTCACCATCAGCCAAGTGTACTTTCTCGTGTCAGTGTGGAAATGGTGCCAGATGTTAACAAAGTTTGCTGCCTCCAAAGCAGTCTGCAGCTGCCAGGCTGAGAACAGATGGGGTTCTGGCCCATTCCAGTCAAGCTGCTTGTTGACTGGGCAAATAAAGTCCCACCCAGGAGGAGAAGGTTGTCGCTGGCAGCTGCACTCTGCAAAAAGTCAGCCAGGGTCTCAAAGAGGGCAAGCTGTTCCTGCCCAACAGTGGGCACATAGACACCAATGAGGAGGAGGTGATGTTGCACTACCAAGATACAAACAGTTATCGGGTGACCAGGGCCACTTGGACTACTGCCGAGCCAGGCATCAGCTGTGGTGGCAAGAGAATCATGACCTGTGTGCTGAGGGAGGTGCCATGACTCAGGAACGTGCTGCCCTTCCAGGCGTCATGCCAGTTGTCTGGATTAGCTGCAGCAGTGTGCATGCCATGCAGAAAGGTGACATCTGGTGCGGGAAATCAAAGGAAGCTGTCTGCTTCACAAGAGCTCTGCAGCCTTTGGCACTGAGAGAGTCAGAGGCCGTAGCAGTCATGTATGAAGGGTGTAGAATGAGGGACAGGCAAAGCCAAAAGAACAGAGAGAAACACCAGAGAGGAGTAAGCATGCGGGACAGGGGAAAAAAATGGGTCTATAGCTTGCCAGCGTGCAATTCACGCAGGAAGCACCCAACATTGCCCGTGAGCTTGCTCAGGCTGAAACTATAACACTGCATCCCTGGAGTGGAGTGCAGCGCCGCTGCTGTGGCCCTGGTGGAAAGCATGAATGTCTCAGGTTCTGGTAACCATTTATGAATTCACTGTGCAACCTTCCAGTGCTGCTTGATCTGGTCAAGAAACTCAATAAAGCATTCGACAGAGAAACCAGCACAGGGAGGTTTCTCAGAACCAGGAACAGGTTCCACTGCTGGGCTAGAAACTCTCCCCATGGAGGGGGGCACTTCAGCCAAAGCAGGTGATGCCAGCTCCCGGGACAGGACTTCCATCAACTCGTCCTCAGAGGCAGAATCAAAATCAAACCCTCAGGAGAAAGAGCTGTACATGTCCTGCACCGAAAGTCACTGAGTCCTGGGGGGGATACTTGTTCCCTTGCTAGGGCCCTCACCATCAGGTCCTGCATGAGCAGCAGCCTCTGAGGAGTCTTGGGTGTGGGAGGGGAACATCAGTCCCTGAATTCTTGGAGGGGTGCACTCTCTTGGGCTGGACACTCTTGCTCCTGGAGCCACTTGCGGCTCCCAGAGAGCCCGACCTCCATGTTGACCTCGTTAGGTTCAAAGAGCTGAGAGGTTGGGGGAGGGCCATCAGACCCCACCGCCCACTTTCCCCACCCCCCACTTTCCCTGCTGCCAGGTTACCCCTGACTGCCCCCCCCCCCCCAGGGTCTGGGGGGATGCCAAAGAGGTAGGCAGAGTGGGGGGATCCCACTCACTAACCTCAGCTCCCCTCGAAGTGGTGGGGACATCTTGAGGGGAAAATAAGCCTTTTTGGAAGACCCCTTCTGTTCCTGGGACTTGCCCTTCCCAACAGGAGGGGTCAAAACCTCCCCTGTGGAGGGGAGAAAAAGAGGGGGCCAGGTCCACTGCCACAGAGCTAGCTGAGTCTGACAAATTGGGAAGTGGCTGGGAGGAAGGCCCATCCCCACCACCCACTGGGACTGCTGCACCAGAGGTGGATAAGCCACCTTTAGGTGCAGCTGCTGGTGGCTCTGCCATGGCCGGCTTCTTCTTTAGGTACTGGGTAGCCAAATGGGACCTGCTGCCACAGTGAAAGCACAAGGTGTCCCCAGTGGTGAGGCAGACCTTGTAACACTGCCCATCAATCATGAACAACATGGAGTGGAGCAAACCCTGACTTTCCCCATCAAGAAGCATGAACATCTATTATTTAAAGGACAGGACATGCCGGAGCTCAGGGACCTTGCTGCCAAGCAGCAGTCTACGGCCTGGGTCTGTCACCATGCCATAAGGGCATAGATGGCTTGTGAGCTCATTGTCCAAGAGAAATGGGGGGACATTAAAGGCTACCACCCAAATGGCTGGTGTTACCAGATTTGCCCATCACTTTGGGGTGTGCTCATTTATTAGGGACACATTTCTAGGGTCTTTGTAATTCTATCAATGTGCTGCTTGTGTTACTTGTGTTTTTTTACGGAGCTGTATAGGCTCTGCAAGTCCTCAACCCCAATGGAGCTATCTTGCAGGACTCGGTTTCAAAGGGGCTGGGTTCCTCCAGTCACCAAATCAGTTACACACACAGAAAGAGATTAACGTGACACACCTGACCCAGCCGGGCTGATCAGCATAGACAGGCTGACACCCTCATATGCCAAGAATCAGTTCATCAGAGCAACAATAAACTGCAGTCAGACAAGCACGCAGGTAAACAGAATACCTCTGAATCCAGCTGGATGTCTAGCTGATACCCTCATGGGCCAGCATTCAGTTCATTAGGGCACATCTGAGCCAGACTGGGTCAATCAGCCTGTACAAGCTGATCCCCTTATGTGTTTCAAACTCAGCACGTCCCAATCTTTCTGTCCTAACTGTCCTGTCTTGATGAGCAGATCCCACAGTATTTCTGGGCTTCACTGGGATCTTTAGCTTAGGTAAAAGAAGCACTGCTGCAGAGCAAGTGGGGAAGGAGAAGCAGAGAAGGAAAAATATACCCAGCTATTATCAGTTTGACTAAAGAAGTTATTTATTGCTGAATATATGAAATATATAATGGTACTAGTAATAATGGACATGCAACAGAAAACAAACACAAACAATTACAATGCTACCCTGGTTTCACTAAGTATTTGAGGAAACTTAGCTCAAGCTTCACTAATACAATTCAGGTTCAGAAATCTATGCCTAGAGAGAAAAGAGCGAGAGCGAGAGCTGCGATCTCACCAGTCCAAGGCACTTGGGTTCCAGTGCTGACAGGTAAAGTTCTTAGCACAATCCTTGAAGGGACACAATCTGTTTCTTCCAGCTTCTCGAGAACAACAGCGGACGGTGTCAGAGAGATTTCTCCTCTTGAAGCACACAGGTTGCTGCTTTTTTTACAGATTTTTATACCCTCAGTTCAGCTTCTTCAAAGCATTCTTTTAATAGCGTAAATAATTGTCTTTTCTATTGACAAGGAGTTATCTGGTTTTTAACATCTCAAGAAACTGATTAACAACCAGGAAAAAACATAAGTTTTTAAGGAGTAACCAGACACTAAGGAGCGAGCTTGAAATTATTATGGATAGACGATATACTGGATGGGATACCTCATTGTTTTTTCAGAAACAATAGATAGCTTGTAGCGTCAGCATTTTGTATTTTTACCTGTTGTGAATAAGCCTCAACTTAGCATGACTTTTCCAGATCTTACTGAAAGGGATTGATTACCTGAAGTGTTCAAAAACTTTGTGGGGAGGACTTCCACCAATCATCCCAGGAAAAGTATGGCAACACTTGTGGTCAGGGCTCCAGTAGGCTGGATGCTATGATGAACCCTTAACCCTTGTTCAAATGTCGCCCATACCCCCTCTGACTTGGTCTCTTGCCTCAGCATTCCCTAACCCAGCAATCAAGTTTTAGTCATTCAAGTTTAAATAGGACTCCTATAGTGGGACCAGGGAATGTACGGCCCAAGAAGCCTATTAAACTTTACTTCTGCTTAGTTCTGGTTAGATGGGGGTGTGGGGGGGGTGTGGGGGGGAAATGAAAAAGTCCTTTGTAATCCAGGTTAGAACTGGTCTGATAAATGCTGAGCTGGGTGTGTGTATATGTGGGTCGATTAGCATTTGGAGCACAGACTCCCCATCATGCAGTGCTCCCCTGCTTCTCTGATCCCAGAATTCACTGCGGTCTTTGCTTCCAGCTTTCTGTCTCCATCTCCCATGTAAATGAATTGTCATCTGGCTCCATCTCAGATGCAAATGAGACCTAGGGCAGTTGCTCCCTTGTCTGGAGGGCTTTAGGTGTGTCTCTCACTGCATCTTCATTGTCTTTTGTAATCAGTTTTTGTTTAGGTCGGGGTGCGGGGGTGGGAATTCTTTGTGAGTCAGACAGGCTGCATCTTGTGCCAGGGTTCCCCAAGAACATGGAGCTGAGACGTAACACTGCTGAGTCTAAGGGCATCATGAGGCAAAAAACACCCTGGACAGACACATCTGCTATCACAGTATCACCCACCAAAGCAGGGGAGCTGAGGAAAATGATGGGGACCGAACTCACCCGGGCAGCATAAAGGACATTTTTGCAGCCTACTGCTGCCCGCACAGCACTGGTGCACTCCTCTGCTCCAGTGGCAGGAGGGGCATGAAGCCAGAGACCAAAACTCTGGTCCATAGGGGCAGAAGCCCCGACAGAGGGCTGCTGGGAGCTGTCTTCCGCCATTCCAACAAAAAAAGGGTTAACTATACCAGGAACCAGAGGGGTGGGGGATAGGCAGCCATCAGCAGGGAACAAAGAAGCTGGAAAACAAACTAACGAATAAACACCAGAGGAGAAGATAAAAGTGATTAGTACAGTAGGGAAGAGAAGGGAAAACAGAAAACAACAGAGCAGCAAGGATGAAGTGTGGGGGAACAAAATAAACCTGGGGGCAGGGGGGAAGCAGATTACTGCAGGAGAAAGGGCTTAGAGAAGGTGAAAAGAAACAAGAAAAAATAATAAAAAATGGGGGACTATGGTAAGAAAGGGGTCAGACTGTCTGGGGGAGGGGGAACAAAGCAAGAGAAGGAGAAAGGCTCACAGAACAGGCACAGGTGCTCAGAGCTCAGAGGGGACACCGTTGTTGGTGGCCATTTTGCAAGAAAGAAGGAAAACAACCAACCAACCCCAAGTAGTCAGAAATTAGCTTTATTTCTGGTTTTCTTTTTCTTCTTTCCCCCCTGATTTTTAATGATTACTTTGTATTATCAGGTTTCATTTCAGATTTTTGATCTGCATATTTTTCATATTTTACTGAATAGTAGCTCATGATTCGGTTCATCCACAAAAGAAAAACAGTGCAAGTCATGACTGTGTAATTATGCTGCTTCTTTAGCTTTCTTGTTTCTGTAGCATTGATCAGTACAGAGCAGCATTTATGCCTCCTCTTCCTTAGCACTCATTTGGAAACTCCCATTCTGCAGGGGACCCTATTATGTATTTTCTGCAGCATGAAGTTGTGGCTTTTTTGAGGTTGCCAATTAACAACAACCATAATGTTGACTTGTATTGTTCAGAAACCTGACTGTACAAAACCAACTAATTTCACATTAGCTGTTGATAACCTATTTACAGCTTTTAATGACTATCAATATGATACTCATTAAAACCAGTTACTAATCTACATCCAAACACCAGTGTCTTGGGCTGTCCAATCATGTTGTCTTTATATTGCGGAGGTTTCTAACATCATTGCTGGGGATGTGATTTGGAATTGGCCCTATGATGAATGTAAAAGGATGCAGTTATCCCAGTACACATAAGGATTCTAAATGCATCATTCAGTGCAAACCATTTTAGTCACAGGGTTGTTCAGACAATATTGCACCTTTGTTGTTTGTGTTGGCTGATGTGGCAGTTTTAAAATATTTTCTTCTGGGCACTGTATTTCCATTATTCTGTGATACTGTCCTATAGTAAACATCTGAGAAGGCCAGTAGACAGGTTTAGCCTGCCATCTTCAATGCTTCAAGCAGTGGGAACCAGAAACTTGAAAGGTGACCTGAAAAGAAGCCCAAACAGGATGTTCTGTTCTCTGGTTAACACCTGGAACTTCCCAGAAAGAGTCACTATACAAAAGGCCTAATATAAATATTTAAACAATGGATACCTTATGCAACATAATTGGCACAGCAAAGCTCCAGTGTAAGAAATATATTATTATAGAAGTTATGGGGTTTACTAGAATGCAAAATTAAGCCCACATTTATATATAATTTAAGCTCCCGATCAGGCCTTCTGGTCAATAGGTCTTTGTGCCTGTGTGGAAGATATGAGTCAGCATGTGGCGATCCCATGGCAGGATCAGGACATAGGTTTGCAAGGTGGTTTGGGATCCTTCAGTGTAAACATTGCTATGAAGTATAACTCTTCCATTTGATTCCTACTCCTTTTGTTACATTCGCAAATTTAAAACCTTGATGTAACACACTGGTGTAACACACTGGCTAATTTTTTCCCATTATAGCAGAGACTTTTGCAACAGGGAACTTCATCAAAAGCAATACCATCATGATGAGGTGGCAGGAAAATAATCTATATTTCTATATAAACATAGGAAACTTTAGGTTAACTTTTAGCTAATCGTGATCTGGACTATAAACAAGAAGTATTTCTCACCATCACGGCTATTAATGCATTATTTCCTCTTAAAGATATTGCTTATGCTTGAGCCAACTAGATTTTTTAAGTGATGTAGAAGTGGATGTATACAACAAGTTTTATAGTCTAAAGAAATGAAACTCTGGGTGCAGACAGAAGTGACAATTTTTGCCTGATCTGGCCACAGAAAAGCAGTTTATAGCCGTGACAAAACACAAGTGCATGACTGCAGCCAGCTTTAAAAATGACTGATTAGGTGAAAATTTGACCCCTCATTGCAGGGGTCAGATGAAGATGTTTCAAAACAGCATTTTCTGTAACTTCTGTCTGCCTGCCAGCCTCAAGCTGTTTTCAGAAGGGAAGTGGGGAAAGGGAGCGGAAAGAATTTGGTCTGGGGGGTTTTCAGCCCCTGCTGGAGAGTGGGGCAGGTATACTGGAGGCCCCCCCAAGGTGGAGGATGGAATTCACCCACCCCACCCTACACAGCCAGCTGGGGAACCCCTAGAATGAGCTCCCTCTGCTCCCTTCACCCTCCCATTCTGAAATAGGAACAGGCTGGGAGAGAGGAGGGGCTGTTGCAAGGGGAAACTGCCGGTAGGGTCCCAGCCAGCACCTAGATTTCTCTCCCCACTGGAACAAACAGTGAACTTCTGTTTGGTCTGAGGGATAGCTGTAACTCATGATGCCTCCTGCAAAGCCAGTGGAGGGCTGCACTTCTGTCTGTACCCTGAGTTTCATGAACTTCAGGAGCCATGAGCTCCATTTAGACAGGGGCCTGGAACAGGACACCAGGACTAGGGACAAACATTATACATAACCTGGTTTAAGTGATTGAAAACCAGTTTAAACCTGTAACAGAACAAAAGTGCAGTGCAGTGCACATAAACCAGTTTCAAAATGGTTGAATGTAGTATCAAATTTAACTGATTTAGGTTAAACTAGTCTATTGAACTTCTATCCCAGATCCTCTCCCAGCTCAAGTTAATTCACAGACCCCCAGCATCCCAGGATGCTTTGCACATCTCAGGGTGGGCAGGCTAGCTTTGGTCTATGTTGTCTCCTCCAACTGAACAGGGCTGGCCCCATCCCTGAGGGCTGAGGCAGCAAAGCCTCTGTTCTGCAGCCCCAGTCATGCCTGTGCCTGTCAGCTCGATGCAGGGGGAGGGGGACAGGGGGAAGCAGAGGAATGGAGCTCCCCTCCCCAGTCCCAGCCCAATCTTTAGTGTGTGAGGGTTTCCCCCTTGGCCTGTACCAGTCACTGGTGCAGGTGGGAATGGGGAGGGAAGCAGTCCCTCCAGCCCAGGGCTGGCCTGGTTTCCTGCCTTAGTGGGGGTTCCCCCACCCCCTGCCAGCATAGGCCACACGTAGGGTGGTACATGTGGGTGCACATTCAACCCCTGAGCTTGGTGGTACACCCCCTGCAAAAAGTGCCGCTGACAATGCCAGTGGCACCTGCGGGCGGTCGCCACTCACTATCCCACCCCTCGCATCTGCGGGTGGTCCCTGATGGCCACTGGCTGCTGTCAGTAGCATTTGTGGGTGGTCACTGACAGCCGATCGGCACTCACCACTCCCCCTGCCACCAACACTGCCACCTGGGGGGGGCTCGCTGCTTGCCGCCACCATGTCATCATGACCGCCACTGCCTGCAGGAGCTCACTGTGCCCCCCCAGCCTCCAGGGACACATGGTGCTCATGCCTGCCAGTGCAGAGGGGGAATCCCCACCTCCCATCCCTCTGCACAGTCCAGCGACAGCTTAGTCCTGCTCCCACAGTTGTGGAGGGAACAGTTCCTCTAGTTGCAGGCCAAGCCAGTGCTGGACCACACTAAGGGGTGGGAGGGGGAATTCTCCCTCTGGTGGCAGGGCTAGAGGGACTGTTCCCCCCCACCCCATCCCAAGGGGGGACAACAGGGAGTTGGGGGGCATGTGATGGGCAGTCAGTCAGGAATAGGCCCCCTTTTGGCTGCAGTTGGACACCCTTGGCAGTGGTCTGCAGGTTGGGAGGTGTGGTCTAGCACCCCCTGGTTTCAGGTCTGGGGCACTGCAGGCATCTGGCTATCTTTTCTGATTCAAAACTGAACATCAGTTCACTTCATTAGCAGTTCAATCTACACAGCTTAGAGAAACCTGAGAAGATTGAATCGATTCAGCCTCAGGTTTTTTCACTGTCTGTACTTTGCTCAGAAGGCTGGGCTCTTTCTATGACCTTAGACAAGTTACTTCCCACTTTTTTGATTCTGTTTTTCCTCCCACACACTCTCTCTCTCATCTTTGTTAGACTTGTACATGTTTGTGGTGGGGGTTGTTTCTTACTATGTTTTTTTTCAGTGCCTGGCTTTTAATGGGCCAGTCCTTGTGCTACAATTACAGTAAATCTGCTGAAATAGACTCCTCTATCTATTTGCGACCCCAAAGGCAATTTCCTTATTTCATTTTTATACTGCATCTAGTATCCATTGAACAGATTTTTTTTTTATGCTGAACATGGAGTAAATGTTGTAGAAAGTTTTTTAGTGAATTTATTGTAGCTGTCTTTACTAGCTTTAACAAGTTTGAGGCCCCACTGTGCTAGACACTATACAAAACATATGATAAACATCAGTCCCTGCCACATTCAAAATTCCTTCTGACTACATTGGGAGCTTCACTGAGATCTGCCAATTTCCTTTTTTCCACTAATTTAATTTCAAGCATAAAGCCCTAAACCTGTCCTAATTATCTGATTTATGGAGCTGGGTTCTCTCTTTTTTTCTTATTGAAGCATAAAAAGATTTGAATCAAGGAGTTTGTTCTGGTAAATTTATATTTTACATCGAAGTAGTTAATAGGAAGCAAGTACTCAGGGCCAAAAGAGATCAGAAGATTTAGATTATTGCCTTTGTTTGTTTTGTTCTGTTTTGTTCTATTCCTGATTAGCTTTTTATGAGCTCTGAGTATGTTTACAGAAGTACATAAAGGAAAAAGTGTATGAATAAATGGAATACCTATCATAAACTCAGTACCCTAACCAGTAGATTAAATTATCATGGTGCATTTGTTTGCATTGTCTAATAGAAGCAACCTAGCAAAATTCACAGTGAGAAAAAGTGTTCACCCTGCTGTCTAATATAAGCCCAGGCTTTCAAACAATCGGTGGTGAATACTTGGAAGAAGGGAAGTCAACTTTACTAATGGGTAGATTAATACAGGAGTATTCATGCAAGAATCCATCTCACCTGCTGCTTTTGCATTCTGTTGAGTTAAGCAGTGCATCAGAACAATACAGGAGCACAGTCAAGCAGAGGAGTGAACAGGCTAAATTAAGGCTAATTGAAAGAGCATGGTTTATATATAAGATTCTCAAAAGTGCTGTCTCAGATCAAAGGAACTGCAAAGCAATTGAATGTGGATGTCATAAATATCTACTGCAATCCAGTAGAGATGGGCAACAGTCAGACTTCCATTCTGGCATTGTATCTGCGCTCTTGGCTCATGCCAATGTATGTAACTGGCCAAAATCCTAGTATCCTGCACCCTGGGAACATTTATCTCCAAGGCTTTATTTGGAGCGCTTGCTAGAATGAGAACTATTCATGGAACCTTCCGTGGTTTCTGATACAGGGATAAATCCATTCCACCATCTCCATGGTTTGAGTTGGCTATTTTACAGCCCCATCACTGGAAACCTAGAGCTGCTAATGAACTCCCACAAACTTTCTCCCAGCCACAAATGGAGGCATCCCACTCATGTCCCGTTTAATACAGTAGCAATATTGGATACTGCTTAACCACATCCCCCTCCTTAAACCCATGTCTGCAGCTCAGATTGGCATGTTTAAGAGATCTGGATTCTATCAGCCAATCGTATAAGGGGAATTTTTCTTAAATGCCAAGTGAAAGGCTGAGGCTGTTTATCAAAGAACTGCACACTCAAACTCTTAGAAACATTAGTATTACGCCCATGGGATCTGCTTCGCTAGTGTTGTGTTTTTAGACTGTCTGTCACTCTGCCCTTGAAGAAAAGACAGGAAAAGAAAGATGTGGCCTAGGAACTGGAGATGATTGTATAGTGTGGTTAAAATCAAATATAATCTGGTGCTGAACAAAAGAGATTATGCTTTGCTGCCTTTTTTAACAGAGAATATGAGAAACTTGCACATATATTTCTGATGTACTGTATTCCTGTAATGTGAGAGCTATATGCAGATGAGCTAACCTGTCCTACGTGCCTAGGGTACAGCAGTAACAACAACAACAATAAGAAGAAGCATCTAACTTCCGCTGATTTCCCACTAAGTAACTATCTGCTTTTCTTTAGAACTTTTTAAATCACCGACAGGGCACTGAATGGATCAAGCATGCCCTGCCCATGCCCTTCCCAACCAAACCCACAGCTATGCTCCAAACCAGAAATGGCAGTAGCAATGGCGGGACATTTTAGAAAAATAATTCTAGTATCAACAACGTGCCAGAGGGAGGATTTTGATCTATTATGGACAAATACAGCTACATAGCCATAGGGTCAATAGCAACCACTGATTGTCCTTCTAATACAGGAGAAGTGGATGATGTTCTATATTTTCAGGTGATCACTAGAGACTATTGCAAACACACCACCTAAACTGTGAGCTGAACATTAGGGCTGTGTGAAGCTTCAGTTGCTGATTCGATTTGGCAGAGATTTGACCCAATTCAGCGGCTGAATCTCCAAACCTGAATCAAATCAGAAGACCTTTTACTCTCTCCAAATCGAACTGGAACCCTCCAAAAAGATTTCCACCAGAACCCACTGGAAAGATTCAATGATTTGGACATAGACACAGCTTTTAATGTTTTTCTACATACCTCAAGGTACCAGGCAGCTTGTGAAGGCTGAGATGCTGGAGTGGACAGAGCATCCCACAGGAGCGTGGGTGGGGGTCCCCCGCGCACTCAGCAGCAGACCTGAAAGTGGACCAGAACCACTTCCGATCCACTTTCAGGTCCACCAGGGACCATGCAGGGGACCTTCCCCCTACCCCCCACACACTCCTGTGGGATGCTCCATTCGCTCCACCACCACACTATTCACGAGCTGTGCCTGGTACCTCAAGGTATGTAGAAAAAACATTTCTATGGCCAAATCACTGATTTTCTGAATCAGGATTGACTCTTCAGATTCGGATTCAGCTGAATCAAATCGGGACAGTGATCTGAATCAACAAATTGAATCACTGTCCCCGATTTGGCCCAAATCTGAATCGAATATGGCTCATTTTGCACATCTCTACTGAACATGCTTTCTTTGCTTGTCTTTGTTGGCTCTTGACTAAATCTAGGCCCTGAACTCAAGGTCTTCCTATGGCAAAACTATTTGGGCAATGTCCAATCTTCTATTTTTAATGTTATTTGATAATCTGGAGAAAGCTTGCCCCTTTTGTTCATATTTTATTTTCAGCCTTTTCAGCAAGGGGTAAAAACAATAATTGAAACTGGTTTATGTCAAAGAGGGCATTTCAATGTGGCATAAACAAACAGCCAAGCAGTTATTCTGTGTACATGTGATCAGAGAAGCCTTGTAAATTTAAGTCACAAGGGAAATGCACACAGTAACAATTACCAGACTTCCTTCATGTGGGCTCCAGAATAACAGGAGAAAGGATATTTGCTGATGCCCCATAAACACAGTGGAATTAAAGGAGTTTTAAGAGTTTTCATGAGAAATTAATTTGTCTATACCACTGATGTGTTTGCAGAATGTAACTACTTGAAAGCCTCCTCTTCTGTGTTTGTTTCATTGTTGACATGAATATTAATGATAATATTAATATCTTTTCCCAACAAGAGATTGAAGCAGACTGGGATAGGTTTGCCAAATTGCATTGCAGGAAGTATACTTAAGTATTCGGTCAAGCTAGTGTCTGGTTTTGTCATGACTAGCTTCTCCCGTTCATCAGCAATAAATTCAACTTTGAATTGTGACATAAAAAACAATGAACTCTTACTGGATGAAAGTGAACTGTTCTTGCTTTTGTTATAATATCAGTGCTGGTAGCTGTGGTCTTATGGCAGCCCACTGTCTGCTTTTATTTTTGGAGGGCACTTGTTATTGGATGAATTCCTTTACTACAAGATAGCATAAACCAATGCTAAGGTCAGGTCTTCAGCAACAAAATTGGTTTGCTCTGCTCTTTTGTAGGGTCTGGCCAGAAGTTTCTAATGTGGTCTAGTGAAATAAATGCCATGGACATAGAGTAGATAGTTAAGCTAATGATAATATCATGGTGGTGAGACCTCAAAACCACTCTTAGACTGAAATCAGTGGGGAAAAAACCCATTGATTTCAATGGAGCTAGACTATCACCTTAGGCTTTACTTTATCATGATTTCCATTTTACTTCTCAAACGGATTCAGCTATATGCTATATGGTGTGGTAGCAGGGAACCCCGTTCCCCATTACTGGTGGAGCCAGAGAGGGCAGAAGCAAGTAAAGGTAGCAGAACAGGTGGGCTGAACCTGGAACTGATGAAGGCAGTGGATTAATGAGCCATCAGCTGCACCTGGGTGAAAAGTGCAGGAGGCCTGATCTGGTGACCCAAAGTAAGCTGGGTTTTGAAACCCAACTCGAGACTATACCAGGGCAGGCATGGGGGGAGGAGTGCATTGCATTGTGTTGTAGTGGAGCAGACAGGCATGTAAGCTATCCAGGGGAACTGGGAGAGGAAGTCTCGTAGGCAGGGAAGACCTGCAGGCTGCTTGGACTAAGGAGGAGACCTCTTATTTCTTTTGCAGAGCAGACAGTTTGATCTACTTTCTTCTGATTTAATTTGGACTTGCTAATTGGAGGACCAACTTGTGATGACAGAGGTGGAGGAGGCTTCAGATAGGGGGCCCGATCATGTCCCCTATCCTTTTGTCACAAGGGCTAGGGGAAAGCCAGAAACAGAAGGGCAGACACCAGCATGTGGAGACTGAATTCGAAAAAGTTGTGAGATGACTGCTGATGCCAGGCCTAAGCCCAGGAGCTTAGGTCTTTACCAGTGGGTCAAGGTGAGTGTGGCCAGAGAGAAAAAGGCACCTAGGCTTTAATAGGTGGAGCCCTAACAAGCCCTCAGAAACCTCCAAGGACAACACTGTGAAAGGAGAGAGCCTGTGTGGGTGCACAGGGCCAGAAGGACCTGAGCAGGGTGATGGGTTTGGTGGAGCTGGCCAGGTGGCCTGGACAGCTGCTACCAGTCTTAGGACTTCCTTCCTCTTCCCAATATCCACTAACATCAAAGTCATGGCAGGAAAGTAGAAGAAGCATCAGGAGGCTGGAAGAAGGTAGTGGCAGAGCAGCATGGGTCCTACGTACTGTTACAGGTGCACAGATAGCAATATGATGTGGAATTCAGTTTCCTTGTAGAGAAAAGAATGAACTCCCTGGAGGAAAATGTTCCTACTGCTTCAACTGTAAAAATGAACTTTTGAACTAAGTTGTACTAGGTCAGTATTCATGTTTCTATCACACAACACAAGTCCATAAGCTGAAGTCACCAAGGCTCTGAGTTGGGGGTCATACCACAGTGGGCCCATGTGCTCTTTCCTTGATCTGACATACTTCCTGGTCTGTTATCCCAAAGGTCCCAGGGCCACTTCTGGGGCCTCAAATTCTGACTTACACTGGGAATTCTTCAAGAAGGACAGAATCTTTGTATGTGGAATTTCATTTTCTCTCTCTCTCACCTTCTGCAACCAGTTTCCCTTTTCCATCTTTCTTGATTGGTTTTCCAGTTAGACCGGACTCACAAAAACATGCCCTTCTGCTCCTCTTCTTGCCCAGAGTCTTCTCTGGTATTGTGAGACTCTGAGTTCTCTCCCCTTCCCAGCCCTTGCAACCCCAAGTCTCTCAAGGTTAACACCTGGTCTCTTTGTTCTGCCTGCAGGGGAATTCCATTGACCCAAAACTTCGATCCAAAATTTTCAAGAAAATTTAGCTGGAATAATTTCCCTAGGCTTCACTCACCCCATTATCTTAAAGTGCTCTCACCTAAATGGAAGCCAGAGTTGATTGGCATTATTTCCTTCCCAGAAGATGTTATGGAACCAGATCAGGACTGTAATTCCATGAGAATCACAAGTTGGTCCTTGTTTTGCTCTTGAGGCAATGCAACTATGGGCATTGGCTTTTTTTGGGTTGAAGTGGAGCTGCTTGTAGTTTTTATCAGTTTCCATGAGACTGAAATCAGGACCACCATCTCTACAAGATCTTTTGCCATTGGCCTCTTCTGTCACTTTGTGTTCATGCCACAAACTCTCACTTGAAAATTCTGAAACTTTGGTGGCGGTAGAAAATCCTAGAGAAACTTTTGGAATTGGAAAGTTCTTTTGACTAATGAACCTTCTTTGAAGCCTATCTGATCAAGGATAATGCTTCTCAAAAGAAAAAAATGTCTCAGGACATTTGTGTAGGGAGGTTTTAAGGGGAAAATCATCTTTGAAATGCCTCTATCATTGCTACTCAAGACAAAAAAATCAGTAGGGATCTGAAGATTCCCTCCCTTCTCCAACTCTGCTTTATGACAGGAATGAAAAAAAATTCTTTTTGCTTTGCTGTTTATTGACTCTCTTTAGTGTTCTCAGATGGAAACGTTATCAGACTTATCACTACAGTATAGATCAAAGAAACCAGATCTGACTCCTCCCTGTGGTGAAGATAAACCGCTGTACTTGACCCATGCCTGGAATGTCTAACTGGGTCAAAAGGAAGAGAAAGGGAGAAAGAGAAATAGATTTTTTTAATCTTTTTTTTTTCACAAAAGCTATGGGATAAAACAAGGGAAAAGTTCGAGTTCCTCACAAACACAGGGAGAACGTCTGTGCTCTTTCAGGCAAAAATCTAATCAAGGATAAGGTTTGGTCCATTGTTTTGTTTTGTTTTGTTTTATTTTATTTTTGTTACACTCAGCTAAGGTTAGGACTTCATTTAAATTCAGTGGGAGGGCCTTATATTTTCTTTAAGTTCCTTTGCAAATTATATCCCAGCCAGAGTTTTCCTTCCAGTTAACAAACTGCCCCCATTTTGCAAAAGTGTAGATTTTCTATTTTCTTTTGTTCTCAGTTTTCCTCATTTTAAAAAGGAATTTTTTTTTTAATACAAGGGCAACAAATTAACATACCCACCCCGCAAACCTATCCAATATTTACAAACACTACATTATCTCAGTAAAATATAAAAAAAACACCAAAAGATTGTCCACCCTAAGCTAATTTTCTTCATCTGCCTAGTATTATGAGGATACCAGTCACAGTTGGCAAGATAGGGCTTGGCTGGGTTCTGCATTTCAGTAATTTTATGTTATTACCATTTTGTCTCTGTGGAAATAGGGTGTGGAAGTGAAACTAATACCAAACTCTAAAAGAGTTGCTGTTTTACTGATTGTTGTCAGATTGAAGTTCAGTTTCACATTCATGTGATAGGAAAAAGGGACAAAAACGTATTATATTAGGTAGTGCATGCAATACTGTCAATGCATTTAGGAGCTGAAATAGAACTGACATCCTACCTGCATTAATTCAAAACCATTAGGAGTAAAGCTTAGGTAAATTATTATTTCCTTCATCACCACCACTGTGAATGAAATCACCGTGCAATTAAAAAGTGCTCTAGCAACAGCGTCTTGGCTAGAAACCTTCAGTTGAAAGGGAATGACTCTGGGATGTAAATGAATTACTTGTATTAGGAACAAAGCAGTGAAGTCAGATTTCTGTGCACTTGTAATAGGCTTTGCAATTGAGTCTACAGGGCTGAGTGATCAGCTGGCAATCTCATGCTCTGTACAACAGTAACTGCTAGAGTCACTGTCACAGCCTTATTATGTCTTCCCTGTTGGCAGCCCCTATTTAGCTTTCAAGTTTGTAGCAGCAGCTCCCAGTGGCTGTGTAGAACGTGTTCCCTCCTTTTGTTGAGATTATGAACCCAAGGACTCTGTTAGTTTACAGTAAATCACTCGTGGCAGCCAAAAATATTAATAATTTGGTCAAGTCAAGCAGCAGCTGGTGTCCTGTAGAGAATTTGTCTACAGACACCTTTGTGGGCTGCCTCTTCTATTTCCTGAGCGCAAGAAGCCCTTATTTCAGATTCTGAGTTTATTACAGCTTCTGAGTGACTTCCATGACCTCATTTATAACACTGAAGGCTTACATTGATTCATCACTTCAGGAAATACAGTCTCGCTAGGCTTTGTCCAGTAATATAAAGGACTAGCCCTATCTTCATAGTAGGGAAAAAATTCCCTTATTGATGGTTCACACTCAGTGCTAATATGGTTTCTTGAATGATTTTTCTGGCTTGTAAGATGGGATGACATCTTGATAGTAATAATTATTAGTAATAATATGTGACTCAGGCAATTTTGAAAATGAAGGACAGATAGCAACTGGCTTGAGCTGAGACTTTCTCACTTACAGCTCTCTCTGCTAATTCATTTCCCTCCTAAACTTCAATCCCCAATGTTTTCCCCCTCACACTTCTGCATATTTCTTGGACAGAGAATAGAACTTTTACTTGACTGTAACAAATGGTACATGATGTGTGCAAAAGCTCCCCAGGGAGCGGGACTAACAATAAATTCATTTCCCCAGGTGACCTGGAGGAATTTCAAACCATCTCTCTTCTACAGGTGAGTACCTTCTTCTCTATCCAACCCAGTCATTAAACATCACCAACCCAGTCATTAAAAATATACTGAGTATGTCTTCTTAAAGGATTGACAAAATCTAATCTTTTTGCAATTTCAAGTGACCGAGTCCAGGAAACATGAACAGTTTGAAAAGTTCACGTTCGGTGGTTTTTGTAAATTTCAACGTGCCCTGCTGATGCAAAAAACGTAAGTTTGCAAGTGATGTTCTGATGCCCGGATGTACATTTGGAATATTAACTTAACAGTGGGCATTTGTACGCCACAGTACAGAGGCATGAATAAATGCAATGGACTAGAAGAGGAGCACACCCACTTCTAGAAATATTCATAGCAAAGCTGTTGTTACTTGATTTCAATAGCTTAAACATTCATAATGTAGATTTGTATTTTGTTACATTCTGACAAATCCCCACCTGTCCACCTATCCCTTCCTTTGCTTGTCTCTATACTGGGTGTCCCTGCAGGGGCTCAGTGGGAGATTTGGGAAGACTAAAACTTCCATTGGGAATATCTAAATATCATCAAGACTTAGAGCTAGGTTGCCAGGAGGAAATATACCTTATCCCCCCTACCCTTCCCTATTATCCAGCTGATGCCTGGGTGGCAGGAAGATACATCCATGGTGAACCGCAGGGCATTAGTAACATCAACCAGCAGGTACAAAAGAGATTGCACTCCCCATGGAAATGGGAAATATGTTCCTGGCATTAGCTCTCTAAACACAGATTTGATTTATTTGGGTTGCCTTTGATGTTTTAATTACAATATTTATTTTTTCTCAAAGCAGTAGGTTCTGTTTATCTTGCCCATAATTCATATGCATTTTTTTTTATTCTTGGCATCTCCAAACTACGTGTTTTCTTTTTCTCCTTTAGGACGATATTAAGCAAGGTGAACAGTGCCTCTTGACTTATAAAAATGAGACTTCAGCTATTGCTATCGTGTTGGAGAATTGGAGTCTATTCACTGTTTTGGGACTTTTTGGCTTGTGATGCAATTTCCATTTTCTAAACCTGGAAGGATTTCCATGCAATCCATGTGGGCTAACTTGGAAAGATCTCTGTGTAAGCTCCAAGACTTCTGACATTTTCCCAGAATGCAGTTTCTATTATAAAAAAGCGGGATGATTAGAAATGTGTTAGAAAAATCTGATGCCTGAATTCTAATTTACACATTATTATCTAACTCCTTTGCCTGGTATTGTTGCAGTAGGCATGGTTGTTTTTTTAAAACCGGGGTAGGGTTTACTAAAGTCAAGATGCAAGAGTGGAGGTGTTTGGTCTGCTATCTTGTGAGTTCATCACGACCATAAAGTACCTTCCTTACTTGGTAGGGTCTCAAAGGAAAAATTGTAAGTGGAATTCAGTGGGCTGAATTGTGCAAGAGATCAGAAAAGCTGATCATACTGGTTCTGTCCTAATGAACTGAGTAGTTGAGTTCTCACTGCCTTCAGTGTGCCAAAGATTTGGCCTCATGGGCCACGTCCAGATGAGCATGGGTCTGCGATGTCACATGTCTGTCTGCAGTGCCACACACTGCACATGCAGGTATTCCCCGCGTTGCTGCCTTGCAGCATGGGGTGTGTGTGTGTGGGGGGGGGTTGACTGTGGGAGATCCTGGGGTCACAAAAAAAACCCATGCAGAAAAAAAGCAGGTTGGCACACATGGCAACAGTGTGCGCCGCCCAAAACTGGAGCCTGGCAGGCCACTGCCACATGCCAGCTGCCAGCCAGTCTTCCTGCTACAACTGCAGCCCCCGGAGGCCCCCAGAACCTCAGGTACAGCTGTTGGGGCCAGCACAGTTGCTGGCTCCAGCCTCCCCTACCCCACTGGGGGTAGCCTGCTACATGCCAGTGTGTGCACAGCACAGGCATTCTCTGGGGACAAGCAGCAGTGGCGCAAGGTGTGCTGCTGCTACGTGTCCCTGGGGAAACAAACACCCATGCTTGCCTGGATGCACCCATGAGTGCACAAAACAGTCCTGCACTGTTTGAGATTTGGCTAAAAATTGATGGATCTCTAATCATTACCACTCTGTAATCATCCTCAGAATGGCTAAATTAATATATCTTAACACACTAAGCGAAGGCATCTGAAAACAACATACACTCTTTGTTTTAATAACATTAGTTACACTTCTCATTCATCTTTTGAAAAGAAAACTCAGGGGGAAATGCTTTTAGGGAAAATGTGACGTATTTTGATCCTCCTAATGATAGTTGAAAGAAGTATAAATCTAGTTGCTTCTGAACATAATGAATAAAAATAAGTTGCAGAGGTCAGGTTTTGGTTAACCAAAGGCAGGATTGGTTAGTATCTGATTTCTATTTTGTCTGAATCGCCAAAGTGCAGTGATGAGAGAAGAGGAAGGTTTTGAGGTTTGGCCTCTTTCTAGTTAAGAACGACAGCCAGCGTGACTCAAAGCACACTGGCTACCAACAAGTACCCTGCAACTTTTTCATTTCATGTAAGACAGACCCTAAAGGGTCCTGAGCTCATTATACCTCACATGCCTAGACCAAACTCCCTTGAATGACCTTCTGATGAACTTCAGATTACTCTGTCAGGTATTTATTGTCCTTGTAGCATGGGTTATACAAAAAAACAAAGAAGTGTTTTATTGCTCATGTCAGATTCAGCCAGGACCATCCTCCTCTGCAACTGAATGCAACTGGAAAAAAAAAATCAAGCAACACACTTATTTGTCAGATGTAGCTTAAAACGCCCATTCTCTTAGCTCAGAATGAGCACAACGCTTTATCCAGATGAGTTTTCTGTAGCTTAAAGTGGCTGCAATCTTTTTATTTGTGCCTTTTAGTATTGGGTCATGTTCCCCATTTTTTTATTTTGGAAGCCATCTATTAAGCCTTGCAAGCAACTGAATTGCTGGTGGTTGTCATCCCCTAACAGTAGTATTCAAAGATCACATGTTCTCAAGTTAATGTAAACTCATAGTGACACTGGATAGGGGAAGCTTACCATTATCTGATTTGGTCAAATCTTCTTAGCATTGGAAAACATTTCATAACACCCAGCAAAAGCTTTTCCAGAAGACATTTGCTTGCTTGCTCTGCCAATATTGATAAAGGGAAGCTGAAAGGACTGTAGCAAGTAATAATTCTCTTGAACAGAAATAGAAGTCAGTCATTTGCTCTTTTGGTTTGTTTACAAGGAGTCTCAACATGAAACACAGAATTTTTTATATTAAAAAACTAACATTTTCCTGTCTCCTGTAAGACAAAGGATCTGAACCTACACATACATACACAAAGGCTTTTATCTAGACATAACGGACGCCACGCCTAAACAAAGTTTAGCCTTCTCTCTAAGAAGGAAAAAGCAGATATTTCTAAAGCAGTAATGGACAGAAGACCCAACTCTTCCTCAATGAAGCTGTAGCTGGATTTGGCTCCTAAATGTATGAGATGATTCAAAAATGGCAAAATGGCTGTCCATGCAATATGGTTATGACAAAATGTAAAACTACACCATAGCAGGGAACACTGATGGCAGGTGGCACTGCCAAATGCACCCCTGGTTTATGATATGGTCCAGTAAATGATCATTGCAACAAAATGTTTTTATTTTGAAACTGTTATTACTTTATGAAATACACTTCTACATGCCTTCTCTCAGCTCATTTCATATTCAAAGACCATTAAATAAGCCAGGCCTAGAAAAACCAGGATCTAGATCAAATCAAACTTGATTTTATTTTATATATATATAAAAATTTTACAAATACTTTGGAGGTGTCTTGACACTTCATAGTGCTACCCAACATCTTACACTGACATGGCTTTCTCACGAAAGGCTGTTCTCAGAGCATGCCTGACCCATTTCCAAAGCAACACATACAAAAAGTCTGTCTTAAAAACAAATATTTCAGTCTTAAATCTAGTCCAAATAAACTTCAGATGAGTATCCATCTTTCTCCTTACCACATTTGTAAGAAGAGGCAATTAAAACTTGTCTACTCACCTACAGCTCAGCTTGATATTGTAATGTATGTGTTTTCCATTTGTGGATTTCAAAAAGTCTAGGTTTCATTAGACTATCAGTTGGAAGTTTGTTCATGAAGGCATGATCCAAAACCTCAGGTCCATGAATCTCTAGCCCTTCCCAATCCAGATTTCAGCTTTATGGCTGGCAGACCCATCTAAAATAGGTGATCCCAAGGGAAACGAAAGATTGGTGAACCTCAGAAGACTTTTTTAAGTTTGGGGGAACTTGTGTTCACCTCTTTGATGAAATATGTGTTTATCAAAAACACGATGTCTGTTCATGAGTTAAGTGGGTTTTGTCTCTGGAATATTAGAATCAGACTTCCAGGAAGAGTAATATATAGGACAGTTAAATTTAATGATAACTGCAAAAATAATATTTATTGTGGGGGGGGGACAAGAGCACAATTTTTTCTTTCTTTATGAACTTTTGCAAAAACTTAACATTTTAGCCGTGGCACTAAGGCGACAAGAACAAATGGCATCAACATCTAATGATATTTTTGGAAAGAAAAATACTTCTCTGAGTCCTGGGGACTGATTTCACTGTAAATAAAAATAAAAAAGAACAATAATTAATGTTTGTGGTCAGGTCCCAACAAACACACTATTTAAAGGAAACCAACTGCATTTTTAACTGAAATATGTGACAGATAGCTAAGGCACTAATGTTTTTCTCTGTTAATAAGCTCGATATGGAACAGAGCTCCTTTAGAATATGTATGGTAAAGTGGAAATGCATGCTTTGGTGACTGGTATAAAGCAGGCCAAAGATATGTCAGGTCCAATTAATGTCAATAAGGAACATCTGTATTTAGGCACCCAAGTTACTTAATGCAAACATTTCATAATTATATACTATAGCACACATGGAGCATTATGAGATGTGGTGTCCCAGTGTGAATAATATTCACATTTTTCAGATCAGTCAGCAATCTTGGTCTGGCTTTGGCTCAGCTTGCCGTCTCCCCATAAGAGCATTTCTTTATAATATTGAATTAAGTACAATCCACATTTTTTCTCTTATCTGTGAAATCTTGTGGTTGTGGCTTGACTGTTTTTATAAAATGAAAGATCCAAGTGCATGTAAAGCTATTTTTTTTCACAAGACATCTGTTTTTTTTCTTATGTGCTTAAAGGCTGGGAAGCAAAGGTTCAAGTATACCACATCATAAAAGACTCTATTTCTGACTGGTTCTTCACCTTATTGAAATATATAGCAGCAAGGAGGAGAACAATGATAGAAATAATTTCCCTCATCTGAATTTCTCATCAAGTTATCTGTGGCTCAGGTTGTTTAGTCCAGGAGACTTCAGAGAGTTAAATAGACCTTGGTTTTATATATCATCTTTTATATTCAGGGTATCTCAAAGCACATAGCAAAGCAATGAGTTCACCACTGGCAGTGCAGTGACTATTTAAGAATATGGATCAGACATTTTCAACTCAACAATAACCCACAGACAGCTTTGTATATTAAAGTACATGTTATTGAGTTGGGCAGGATTAACTGATAGGATTATGAGAAAGGGCCATGGCCCTTTCACCTCTTTTTTGAAGCAGCACCATGAAATAGATGAGAAATTGGCCCAATGCTTCATCTGAAGGATGGCACCTGTAACAGTGTTGTGGTCGCACCCACTGTTGGACCACGGGGGACTTGAAAATAGGACTTGTACCTCAAAGAGTCATATCAACAGAACCAACCAAGGCTGAAAATGTTGGGATGCAAAAGAATCAACCAAACAGAATACTAATGAACTTTTGTGGACTACTTAGAAGGAAGAACCAGGAACATGTATATTAAAACAGGGTTATAGATAACTGGGCTGCTTTAATTCCATCTACCAACAGGTTGTGATTAACAAAATCCAAGAGGAAACAGATGTCAAGACAAGATCAATGAAAACTGGAATATCTGCCAATTTTGCCACTTTATTATGAGCTTTCCCAAGCCTTAGTTCACCAACACCTTTGTTTCCTTCATCCACTCACCTCTGTGCTTTTCACAGCCCCACCCCACATGCCTGCCATAATGAACTGATAATATAACCTAAGCTCTTTAGTAAGCAACTACTGAGACCCCGCCTATGTCAAAGAACACTTAAGCCTGAATGCCCACTTCCAACCCTGTATTTGTCCTGTCTTGTCTTGCTCGGTTTTTCATCACTTATGTCTTCAGAATAAAATTACTTCAGGGCAGGGACAAGTTACCTTTTTGGCACTTGACCTGCTACAGTGCTCTTCCATGTATATTTCCATATATATTTACTATTCAAAATTCCCATTGACTTCAGCAGTATCACATCCAGGTCATCAATAATGCTCATACAGAGAGTGGAAGGGACCACAAAGCTATCTGTTCCAACCTTTTGCCCAAGGTAGGATCATCTGTGCATAAATCATCTCTGACAAATGTTTGCCTAAGACAACCTTTAAAAAAAAAGGGTTTTCACAACATAATAGTCCCAAGTTTGACCCAGTAAGGCACTGGTACCCACTATTATCCATCACCTCTGCTTGCAACCCAGACAGAGATGCACAGTTATACAAAAACTCAGCCAAACATTTTAGATCTTTCACTCCCCAAACTAGTTAAAGTTACAGATTTGGCATTTTGGTAAGAAATGGGAAATGCTAAACATGTGTTGGGGGCCCAGAATCAAGGTCCGGATGTGAATCGTTGTCACTTGCATTCATCTCTGGTAAAGTCTGTGGGTGCACCTGCATGAGGTGCTAACTGCACAGTACAGTGTCACAGCACAACCTGTGCTAATACACTACCGCACAGTCGTATTAGTCTACTGCACAGTACTGTCACTAAAAAGGCATTCACCAGTACTACTGTGCAGTAAGTTTGGCTACTGAGTATTTATTTAGTCTTGATTATACAAGTACTAAATTAAATGCACAGTGACCACAGCGCATTAGTGAATGTGTAGACACGCCCTATAATAACTAATGCAATGTATTGCCACATCACATGGATGAAAGAAACATTATATGATTTAAACAGGGAGAATTGAGAATCCAAGAGAAATGGTGGGCAAGGAAAAGATATGTTAGACCCTACAATGCTGAAATGTTGCACTTTTTGAGGAGCCTGTGTAGAAACGAAACCCAGAGCAAATGGGGTGACCTGAGGGAAGGAAGTGCCTAGCAATCAATATAGCAGCATGTCAGAAGTAAATTGTCTAAGTCTTGGCTAAGAAATTTGCACCCAGATCTTTTTAATGACTAATGAGAGGTCATCATCTTTCTCCATACAGCAGTTTGAACATAGAAAAGTGTTTATGTGATTCCCCTCCCACACGCTGCTCCCTTCAATCCACCAATAAAACTTTTGGAAAAAAAAATAAAGGTAAATGAAACGTATACATTCTAATTATAAGCATACTGGAGTACAGCTTGCATCTAAGTCAGCTAACATCCAGTAATACCAACAGAAGGATAAAGACAGCAGAAGTGGCCCCACGCCAGAAGAAAGAGAAAGATAATTTGACAACTTTAAGGGGGAGAGTAATGGCAGAAGAGATTGCACCTCCAGTGATGCCTTTGGTGTGGGTGAAGGATAATCATGAACCCATGTCACAAGGTTAGGTGCGAGGAGACCTGGGTTCCAGTACTAGGTCTGTCACAGATTCTTCTTTGACTTTGGTGAAAGTTACTCTACCACCATATGTAGGCAAAGCATGGTGGCCAAGGAGAGGAAAACCTGTTCCTGAGTGGAGTGGTGACACTGATAAGGTTTTAAACAGTGACAGTAAGACCTAAAGCGAAGTAGTGATGCGCTACATCACTGCACAGTGTGCTGCGGCAACATAGCGACCATGTGGGTTTACGTGTGATTGCCAGCTACATCACCATAGCAGAGCGCTCCCCCAGTACAGTGAGTTGCTACAGTGATGTAGCTGGGAAATTTAGCTGTGTGCCACATGCATGGTGTAATAACAACCCACACTGCACACACCATGCCATAGCAACATCGCTGTACAGTGACGTGTAGTCGCACCCTAAATTTCCAGCATTGCTACCATGGGGCGTTAAAACCTTTGGATCCTATCCTGTCCAGTCCTGGATCACATGACTCCATTCTAAACCAGTGCCCAATGTAAGCTGGCACAAAGACCTGCTACATGGGGACAAAGATTTATGAGGAGGTTACAGTGCCTACAGCTTTCTTCCAGTGCTCCCACCACGGCTTATACATTATAGGGGGCTGTGTATGACCCCTCCCCTCCAGTTCTCTGTGAATTTACTCCTCTACTACTCTAACTTCCCACATGTACGAATGGAGATAACATGAATAAATAGTTACCACGAGGGCAGGGAGTGAATTAATGAAAACATGATGAGATATTATGAGCAAGTAGCCTGGGACAAAAAAGGTAGTAAAGCTTCCAGTTCTGTCCGCGTTTCTCTGTCAATGTGTGACTCATGTTATTCACTTCCTACAAGAGTTTGTTTTAAGCTTTCTGTCAGAGATTTTTTTTTCATAGTTGTTAAAACACCAAATTGCTTTTAAAAGTATCTTTGGGGACCTGCCCTCCCAACTCATTCATCTTCATTTTTAAGAAGGAGACAAACTTCTGATTTATGTTTCAAAGATGACATGACATCAAAGAGCTTGAATATTAAATGCCTTAATTACAGATGAGAGCCTGATAAAACAAAATCACTGCTGGAATTTTATTAAACAGGAATTAACAACTGCAGTCATGAAGACATAGGCTACAGCAGCCAGCCTAGCCCCATGTATTAAATGATTATTTTTGGCAATGGAGAATAATATTTTTCGCGCGTGTATAATTATAATGTAAAACTTCAAATTGCTAGCTTCAAAACTGGTAGCTTCACAACCACACTGAAATTACCCATTGTGCCAATCATTTTCATACTCGCTTTGGTATTTCCTTCTACCCTTGTTACAGGTTCACAGTGTTTTCTGTTGAAGTAGAATCCCTTTGGTCACAATGGCCGCATCCAGATGAGTGCAGACATTTGGTTCCCCAGGGACAAGTCACAGTGGTATACCTTGCGCCACTGTGATTTGTCCCTGGGGAATGGCCATGCCACATGGTAGGTTACCCCATGGTGGGGTAGGGGGGCCTGGGGCCAGGAACCGTGCTGCCCCAACAGCTTTACCTAGGGTCCTGGGGGCCTCAGGGAGCTGCAGCCAGAGTGTGGCTCCAGCCAGCTGGGCTCCGGTTTGGGGCAGCATGTGCTACTGCCATGTGCACAGCTCCGCTTTTTTTTGGCATAGGGTTTTTTAACCCTGGGATCTCCTGAGGTCAAATCCCACCCTTCCCCTCCGCCCCAGCTCCCCCATGCTGCAAGGTAACAGTGTGGGGAATGCCTGCATGTGTGGTGTGTGGCACTGCAACACATATCTCATGTCTGCCTTTATCTGGACACAGTCAATGATAGCTTATTGTCTGGCATCTTTTGGCTTCTACAGAGGTCAGCAGCAGCTTCTGAGACATGAATTGGTCTCATAAAGGGCACAACTTGAAGTCCTGTTACTTTGGCTATTGGAATGAGAGGGCTTGGTTCACCACTCAGTTAATCCACTTTCTATGCTGGTTTAACTCCTTGTTTATGTTATTCCAGTTTGGGTGGACTTAGGAGACTGTAGACAATACTTTGCATTACAGAATAGTTTTGCTCCAGTAGCAAAACGGGCTATATGATCTAGTAGACTTTTCCATGTTAACTTATGTGATTTGCTTGTCTCTGGGTAGAGTGCAAAAAGATGTCTCTTTAAAAATAGGGAAAAAAAGATTATTCAGACTTTGGCATTTAAGATAAAACCGCATCAGATGAGGACTTATGGAGTCATATTTGTACTAAACATTTTTATGATATGGATGTAAGTCTACCTATTGTTAACATGTGCCAAGTACTACAGTGAATCTCGTTAGCAAACTTTCCACTAATTTCTATCTAGTGGTTAGAGAACATCCATCTGGGTTTGGCCTGTCCATTACTGCATTTGACATCAGAGACCCTCATGGAATGAAGCTGGCAGGTTTTATAAGGGAGCAAGCTGGGAGTTTTCTGGTCAGGCCTGTTAGAGCTTGTGCTAAGCATCCCTTGATTATAAGTCCCACTTTTATAACAATACTATTGCTTTGGGTCACAGATCACAGAGGAAGTTAATGAAAGAGTTTGGATTAGGACACAGAACTGGCTTTGAATCCCTGGCTTTAACCAAGTCTCTACTTTTTTGTATTTCACACTGTAGGAATTAGTTCCATCACCCCTAAGAAGTTTGTATAGTAAGAACATATAGAAAATGGAGTCAGTAATAGCACTATGCAGACAGGTTTAGATAGCTTTAGAGGTCCTCCCAGCTAGAACACACTCCATGAGGTCTGGAGAAATTCAGGTAATTTTGACTCCCCTGTTGTGTGCCCTTATTTTGTCTGTGATCAAAAGCAGAAATCTTTTGGCATGTACCATCAATTCAAATCCAAGCTAGAAACCGCCCTGTTAGTTTTGTTCTGTTCCTTACCACTTCGCGCTATACACACAGTGTTAGGAACAATTCAGGCAATGAAAATTTATGAATAACTTGGTTTTAGCTTCCCAGTGATGAGGCCTGACTAATTTTAACCACATATGATGATAATTATTACCTAAAGCGTGTAATAGACCATATTGTTAAGCTCAAGGAATTGCTATATATTATTTCTGTTTGCAGAGTGGTAGAGTGTTTGGGTATGTTCTCTGGTTTAACATGGAAATATAAATAGCAGTTCTTTTTGTGCTTTTATTTTTTCTTTAAACCTCAAGGCTTGTTTGGAAAGGACAGCTTGTCAGCATAGTTCACTCCTAAACTCAGCGACTTTCTGTTTACAGCATGAATGAGACATACACAGTCTGCTGGAGCACATGAGTTTACTGCAGTTGAGAAATCTAGTGCATCTTGTGCCTCCATATACAGGTGTGGTAATAGTCACACATCTCTAGTGTTCGGAGCATGAGGTTTTATTTCCAGTGGAACAGATTCAGCCATTTGCAACTCCCTGTGAAACTGCACAGGTAACCGCATGAGAGATCTCAAATCTGAAATGAATCCAAATCACTTCAACTGCAGGTACCTTTGGTGTTCAGCAGCACACCTCATTTCTAAATCCTGCTTGGGTTTCACAGAAATTTCCATCCTGCACATTAATTCAGAGTTCACTTTATTAATCTCATCAGCTCTTAGAAGTTGGGAGAGAAAGGAGTTGGGATTAATAACTGATAGGAAATTTAGGACATTTTATCTGAGTCAGTATTGAGTCATGTCCCCCAGATGGCGCTAGGGGCACCTGTGTTGTGACATCTTTCAGGTAAAGCAAAGTTGAATATCCCTCAATACTTGTAGGTATTAAACATCATATGGCACAGTTTAAAAAAGCAGTTTACTCATGTATTTGTTTTAGTAATCCTATTCCAATTCTAATTCAGTAGTTACATTTTGCCTACTTTCTTCTGTATAAGAACTTGGATAAAGTATTATTCACTTCTTATCCTAGATTGCTGTTACTATTTGCTTTCAAATGGCTACCCTGTTCTACCCCAGAGCTGGCAACTTATCAGCAGTGAGTGAAATGGTTCTTATAGAGTTTGTAAAGTATTTTAGAAAGGAAGCTGTTACATAACTCATGGTATTAATACCTTAATAATAGAAATAAATCTGGAGTTTCACATAGCCCATAAACCTTGGAGCAGATTTACAGTGTTCAAGTCCACAAGGGCTGCTGTGAACCTGCATGGAGTTGATGAAGCCTTTATTGCAACAGTTTCAGTGATCTTCAGGCTCATGCCAGCTAGATTTAAGGTAGCTTGGCATGTCCACATGAACTGTAGTATAAGCTCCCAACTGAAGTGCATATCTTAACTGTTTTGAGACAGTACCAGTTCAGTGCCACCTCCAGAGCAGCCTGTAGACAGGAGGCAGGTCTTGAAGGATAGACCGAGAAAGGAATAGAGCATACTGGGATCTCAGGGGGATTATCAAGGCAAATTTGATCCAGTAATCCTGCACTCCTGCAATGTCTGATAGGGCAATGAGAGTGGGGGAATACATTTCTACCTTCTGTCCTTGTGCTGGAATGTGTGCAGGGTTGAATCTGCTGTTTAGGATATCATAACTAAGGGTATACTTATACAGTGCCATACAGTGCCATAGTGCTAGATTGTTTAGACTTAGTACTTCTCCACTGTACTGCAATGAACAGTAGAGATGTGCCGTAAACAAAAGGTAAAATATAGAAGAATCTGGTACTCTAATTGCAGCCAATTATTAATCACTCGGCACCATTATTGGACTGGGCATTTTACATGTCTAAAATACTGTAACTTTTCAAGGCTAGGACCTAAGCAATCTGGCAAAATAAATATGTTCAATACATAGGAGTGTAGAAACTAGTTGGAGAAGATTATATGAATGTAAAGGGGAAAATATACCTTTTAAGCAATGCACTTCATTTATAAAAGGAAGCCTGTAAGGAGCAACCATCAACCAAGTGCAGGTTTTATCTTTGTCCCACTGATGATAGTGTTCAGATATCTTACATTTTGGGATCCACCTGGTTGTGCTGTTGGCCAGGAAGCCCCAGCCTGTGCGATTCCATGGCAAACAGGGAATAGCTACCGACTGGTATGGTTGCAATTCCAGCTCTCTCTTCTCTGAGTCAGACAGCTCCTAGAGACAGAAGCAGTGAATAGTTTCATGTGATGGCCTAAACTGCGGTGGTGGCTGCAAAAAAAAAGAAAGAAAATGAATTTTCATTTCAGAGCCAAGGTGTTGCTGCAGAATGTCAAAGGCAGGTGTCACATGCTCCAAACACTATCCACAGGAGAGAGTTCACAGCCATGTGATAACCCACTGCTTCCCACTGGGTATTTAAACATGCCCATCTAGGCTTATTTAACTCAACAGTTCTGATTAGAAGGCCTTCCCAACCTGTTGATTTCCTCCTTCTCCATAACAAGTTTCTCAAGCAGGCTGGTAAACATTGGGTATATTTAGTTAAGATTCCCTCAGGGAAAATAAATGTCCTTACTTTCAAGTCCCAGATACTCAAGTGTTAGTTATAGATTCATAGATTGTAAGGAGCTGGAAGGGACCTTGGAAGATCATTGGGTCCAGTCCTCTGCACCAAGCCGGAAAGACAGTGGGGGTCTAGTGACCCCAGTGAGGTGACTGTCCAGTCTCCTCTTGAAGTTTTCCAGAGTAGGTGATTGCAGAACCTCTGGAGGGAGCTTATTTCTGATGCTAGGCCTACTTTTTCCTGCTATGCCATTCACTGGTAAAGCTATTTCATAGAAACGTCAAGCTGTGTTGTCATTTAGGTTAAATGTCAGATGTGCTGGTTCTCCACACACAGCTCTTACCAAATAGTGGTGTATTTGCCTATATGTTTGACTTTTATGAGGTATGCTTCACAGGGTACGTTGTAATATTCGAACCAAGAGGGAACAGGGTCTAAGATGCAGGAACCCAGGAGCAGGGATCGGGAATGGGATTGCATACTCTGGGTGGCAGAGAAAGGCTTGGGAGAAACACAGGAAGCAGTATGAAGAGCAGGAGGACATGACAGCAGAGATGTAGATAGGGATAGGAGCATGATCTTAAGAACGTAAGGACTGACATTTATTGGGTCAGGCTGTAAGTCCAGTATTACATGTCACACAGTAGCAGAGAGGGGAGAATGAACTGGGTGTGAGCAGGGTGAGCAGAATGTGGATCTTGGTGTATATAATGTCATGAGAAGCCAGTGGGAAGTCATTGACATGGACATTAACAAAATTCTGGTGGAATTAGAAGGCCAGGAAAAAAACCAGGTAAGCATGCAGGTCAGGGAGTTATAAGAAAATAAGACTAAAACTCCAAAGTGAAAGGTAAGAAAGAAACATAGGTGGTTTGGAGTGAGGAGAAAAGAAGAAGAATGAAAAGCAGAGTAAGAGAGTTTATTGGATGGTAGGAACTATTTTTCTTGGAGAAATCGCCAAGCCCTTGGGCAGAAAAAGACGGGGAGAGAAGACTAGACAGGGATCTGAGGAGACAGCCCTGAACGGAGAACAAACTTCAGGTACTGAAGATACAGGAGAAAATCACAGAGGCAGAACAGGGGCATTTAGAGCAAGGAAAGTGGCAGTGCTGCAGGAGGGAAACATAAATGTGGGGTGGCTCTTTAAAAGCCAAATGGAAAATGTTTCACACTCTTTTAGGCTGGGTCCCCATATGGTTTTTCCTAGAAAGCTCATTGCTACCAAAAAGTGCCAGGTGTAATTAAAATTCTTCCTTTTATCTGCAGTAGGAGCTGATGGACTGCTGGCTTGAGCAAAATGGCTGGAGTTCCCTTCTGGCTCAGTTTTCTACTTAGCCGGGGAACTCGGGGGGTTCAGAATTCCACCGCTGACTTGGCATTGCTGAGGTTCACTACTGGACGTCAGACAAGTCACGTCTCCCACCTCCTTGTGCCTTGCGAAACCTGGGATTTAAGGGGGAAATGCAGGGACTGCACTCACACTCTGCTCTGGATCTGAATAGAGTTTTTGTGAGTTAACAAATCAAATGCGTGGAGGTTTGCTGAGCAAGACCTACAAAGAATGGCCTCCAGTAGAAGAACTTAGCACAAGGTTTACTAGGGCCAGAGAGTGAGTGTCTTTTTCAGATCTTCTGGCAGGTTTGCCCCTCTCCATCTGTCCTGTGCAGTGGGAAAGGTCCTGATTCAAATTGGGCTGTGGAAACAGGAAAAATACACACACATGGCTATCCACTCGCCAGCCTGGAAACCACTCATTAGCAAGCCTGGTTTGGCCACCAGTCGTGTAGACACTTCTGCCACCTTGTAAATTCCTTGGACACTAAGAGACGTGGAAAGAGACAAACACTTTCCATTCCCCAATAGAAAAAAAATGGACAAACCAGCCATTATGCCCAACTTGTTACTCAGTAATGGGAATGGCATTGAATTGCACTAATTACAACATTCGGAGTTTGGCAGGGATGACTGGGTTTCCTTCCCAGCTCTGGCACTGACTGGCTGGGAAATGTGGAGTAAGTCATTTCACCTCTCTGCATCTCAATCTCTCCCAGAAGTAGATTGGGGTTAATGATATTTCCCCAGCCTCTCCACTTGTGAGCTATTCAGGATTTAACTAATTAGCATTTGTCAAAAGATTTCAAATGAAAGGTACTAGAAGAAGGGGCAAAGCCTTTCTTGTCAGAAATGAATCATGCTTGGCTTTGTACCATCTTTTATGAAGCCATTCAGTACATTGGGCAGAGCTTGGCAATTGCCTGACATTTCCATTGCCTGATTAATCTCATCAGCAAGAGGCCACTGGATCCATATCAAACAACCCTTTTCTTGTGTGCTTGTATATATTTATATTACATAGATTCTATGTATTTAATGAAGTAATTATGCGTGCTAACCAGATTCCTCGAGAAAAACCACATATAAAGTTTCCCACCATTCTTGCACTGATAGTTTTTTTCTTCCCTAACCTTATTAATTTATGAAGCAGCTAATTATGATCCCTCCAGGCTAAATAACTGTACAGTTAGAGATGCAGTAGATGACTGGGTACGGCATAGCAGTGGAAAGCATTTTTCTCTTTGCCTATTACATGTATTGTTTTAGGTAATTAACATCCACTTTGTAGTGGCAACACAGACGCCTCGCTGTCTGTACAGCTTCTTGGCTCTTATCCTTCACAATACTCCTGGTACACTCCTTGCAAAATTATGTGAAGTGTTATATAATTCTCCAGGTTGAAAGCAATTGTGCACATCCAGGTTAAACAGGGATGTGTGTGCGTGTGTGCATGTGTGCGTGTGTGTGTGTGTGCCAAATATTTCAGGTCTTTTCCCAGGGTACATTTTGCCCAAGGCCATTTCAAATAAATTTCACTGAGACTTCTCCTCTGTCAACCTACTTACTTGCCAGTAGCTTCTGGGGTTTCAGTACTTCTGAAAGTACCACTTCCGTGTTATGCATGTCAGGTCAGTGTTTGTTGCTATTTATTATTATTTTAATGCTGACAGTGTATTCAGTTATGGACAGTACAAAGCATGAAGTGCACCCGTGTCAAAAATCTCACAATTTGAAAGACAGACATGTATAACTGGTTGAACTTGGAAGTCTAGGAAAAGTCTAGGAAGAAGGGCAACTTAGTGTTCCTGCTCCTGTTAAATAAACTTCATTTAAGAAATCTTTCTTTAAGGGGGCCTTGAAAGCACTGAGCAGGGTGGCTTGGTAAGCCAGGATGGGAAAGCATTCTGTGCATGCATGGCAGAATGGAAAAATGTACTTGAACTTGAAGGCATTTAAGATCCGAACTATCTTAATATAAAGTCCTATTTGGAATCCTCAGGAACTGCAGCGGCGTTGCCGGTTACTAAGCCTCCGCTACGGAATATTTGGGACAGAAGCAAATATTGGTCCATGCTAAAACTGAGTTATTGGATTACTGGAAGGCTGAATGTTTCTTTTGCATTTCCAGGCTTTTTTAAGGTTTAATGTTTGAGTCAGTGAATGATGTCTCCCTGGATGGCCTGATTTTAATAAATGTGCACTCCTAATTTGTCGACATGCAAATTCTAATGCACACAGAGCTGCTGCTTTGCATCTGCAAAAAAAGGCATAACAGCTGCACCTGACTTCACTCTGTGTTTGAGTGCTTGCATCTGAGCTTAGGTATGCAAATACTTTGCTCGTGATTTTTTCCCCCTAGTCGTCAATGCTTTGTATCATTTCTGATGCTCAGAAAGCTGATGATCAGATGGAACTGCCAGAGCAAAGTACAGTGTGGGGTAATACTCTGTGGGCATGTCTATACGCTCATTAGTGTGCTGTAATTACCGCATATTAAGTTTAGCACTCAGTTAACTAAGTACTAAATCAATATGCAGTAACTCGTGCTACTTTGCAGTAGTGCCAGCGTACAGCTTTTTAGTGATGCTTACTGTGCAGTAGCCTAATACTACTGCGCAGTATCATATTAGCATGTTTTTTCCTGGCATGCTACTGTGCAGTGTCATTAGGTTACTGCGCAGTTAGCGTCTCGTATAGATGCACCCTGTAAGTTTCATTGCATAACTGCTCACGGCATCCCAGCCATACTATGTAACACTCCCTGTGATTCCAGATGTAAGCAGTGATTGCCAGCTTTGGCTCTCAGCCTCAAATAGTATCAATTAGCATTTGGTTCTGCTGGGTTCAGTGGAGCAGTGCTAATTCACAACAGGCAATCTACCCTACCATGTCTGTGCAGAAAGAACAGATATCACTGACCAGCGCTCAGTCTCATTTTCAGTTGTAACTTGAGATGGGCTTTCTGATACTAGACTTGTTAGTTCTGTATATGTCTTCCTTGAAACCTTCTTCCTTTTCCTGCTTAATACCTACGTGTGAATCCTGTGTTTGGAATGATTTACGGAGGAGACATTTAGGTGAGCTTGCCAATGTTTTCAGGCTCATCAAATTTGCTCTTTTTATTTTCAAGATATGAATCTATCCGTTTGCAGATTATATTAAATTAATAAATCAGCGAGTGTGTTGTAAGCCAGTCATGACAAATATTCAAATTAGATGGAAGTTAAAAACAAGGAACAGAATACATGGGAGATAAAAAAAGCAATGAACACAAACAGAGCACTGGAATAGTAAAAACGCCTAAGGGCAAATGCTTGATGGACAGTCTCAAGACTTGGATTTTATTGCTATTTATTTTTTTTTGCTACTGTAAAGCTGCAGGCATCTAGCTTTTCTGATGATAACTGATGATGTTTTTTATTCGGTTTCTTGATTAATTGACTAATTACATATGTATCAAAAGGCAAAGGGCTTTGGTATTGCTTGGCATTAAAAAAATCAGGTGGGTATGGGTGGCTGATTGTAACTTTGGAATAGCTCCGGTTGCTGTATTTACAAACACTGCCTTGGCACCATCTGGTGGTGAAGATTTCTGCTGGTCAATATCTGATGTACAGGTCGAAACGGATCTGAATCATCTGCTATATCCCCTAAGGCAGGGGCGGGCAAAATATGCCCTGCAGACTGGATCCAGCCTGCCAAGAAATGTTATCCTGCCTGCGGTGGGTCCCTCAACTCTGCCCGACCCAGGTGTGTGGGGCAGCCCAGGCCATGGCACAGGCTGCTGGTCCTGCTACCCCTGGGCATGTGGCAGGCTGGGGTGGTGTGGCGGCTGGACTCAGCCCATGGAGACCAGCCAGGACAGTGATAGGCTGGGCACACTTGGCTGGGTGGATGGGATGGAGCCATGGGTGGGTGCAGAGTGGCATCTGGGAGTGGGGCAGGCTGGAGGGACCAGAGCTGGGATCAGGGGCCCAGTGAAAATGTGGGGCTGGAACCGAAAGCAGAACCATGATCTGCTCCCCGCATGCTCCCCCATGGAAGTGGCACCCATTGCAGGGATGTGTGGGGGAGTGGATCACAGCTCTGCCCTGGGTCCCAGCCCCATGCTGTCACCATCCCATGGCTTCAGCTCTGGCCCCGCCTCCCCGTCCCGCTTACAGACACTGCTCCCCACCCACCTATGGCACCATCCCATCCACCCTGCCTGGTCCCAGCTGGTCCTCATAGAGAACCCGCCCACTTGCCCACCTACTCCATCTGGTCCCCCCCACCCCTGGTATGTGCAGGGTGGATGGGCCCAGGCTGGATAGGATCAATTGCCACACACCAAACCACGCTGGGTCAGCAATCCCCAGCCACCATGCTGAGCTGGGTCAGCACCCCCTCCCCACGCCCATTTGCAACAGCTCACCAAAACTCCTTAAGTGGCCCGCCAGCCCAAATAATTGCCTACCCTTGACCTAACACCCCAAATGTCACGGTTACCTTAAAAATTCTATATCTCAAAGATATACAGCTTCCCTGTCCATTTGCACATGGCTCATGTCTTTATACTTTTGCCACAATTGATGAGCGCAACTGAAGAGAGGATCACAAGTGGAAGAACAGGAGGATGAGGATGATAGGAGGCAGCAGTATGAAGATCTCCGTAACAGCGAGTCAGAATCAAGGTATATGAAGGAGCTAGGAGAGGACTGCAGAATAGATAAGGTGTATTGCAGGGCAAGACTGAAGAGTATTGGAGAAGCTAAGGAGGTTCTAAACGGAAAGAACGAAGACAGGCTTGTCCAACATACAGCCCGCCAAGCCATTTTATCTGGCCTGAGGTGCCACCACTGCCGCCGCAGAGCGCAGAGCCGGTGGCGGCAGCGAGACGAGGCGAGGTGAGGCAAGGCGGGCAGGGCCAGCCCGCAGGCCCCAGCCGGCAGTGAGGGGAGGGGAGCTGCTTACCCGCACAGGGCTGGGCTCATCAGTAAGCCGCCACTGCCCCGAAGGCTGCACAGCGCTGCCCCAGCCGCACCTGATTAGATGAACTGGGGACAGTGCATGCAGCTTGTTCTCTGGCTCTGCCCCTTGCCCCAGGGTGTGGCTGGGGGAGCTGCAGCATGGCCTATGCCCTACCCACATGCTTTGTGGACGGAGGCATGGGGCAAGTTGCCACGCGGAGCTGGGGGCACCTCGGGGCTGGGTTGGGGTGGACAAAGGCATGTGGTAAGTTCCTGCGTGGAGCTGAGGGTGCCT
>NW_017728914.1:21436875-21455077 GCF_001723895.1 Crocodylus porosus
AAGTTGCCACGCGGAGCTGGGGGCACCTCGGGGCTGGGTTGGGGTGGACAAAGGCATGTGGTAAGTTCCTGCGTGGAGCTGAGGGTGCCTCGGGGCCAGGCCGGGGCTGCGGGGTGTGCAGGTGCTGGAGCCAGGCTGGGAGGGAGGCAGGAGGAGCCCTGCCCAGGGGCTGCATTTGTCCCTCACGCTGGGACATCTAGGATGGAGAGATACAAGGGAGGGTATACATGTACACACACGTGCACATACACACATGCATGCACGCTGAAGTGTGTGGCAGTGAGCAGAGCCAGAACAGCTGTCAGGAGCACAGTGCCTTTCTCACCACAGCCAGGGCTGCAGACTGGGGCACTGGCCAGACTGGGGGCTCTGCATGGGTTCTGCCTGACTCACACCTCTGGCCCTGGCCCTGTCCCCATCCTGACACCTGCAACTGCATCCTGGCCATGAGTCCCTGGCTGGGCAGGGGCAGCCAGCCCCAGCCTCACACTCCCCTCTGCTTAGGGCAGGATGTGGCCAGGCCAGACTGGGCTCTCCACATGGGGCTGCAATGCGGCTGACTTTGACTCAGCCCATCAGCACACAGCCAGGATGCAGCAGCAGGTGCCAGAATGGGGCCAGAGCCACGAGTCAGAGCAGGGCAGACAGAGCACATGCAGCATCCCCAGCCTGGCCAGCACCTCCGTCCCCACCCCAGCCCTTGCTCCAGTGACAAAAGTACCGTGCTTCCCGGCACATCCAGACCCACTTCATTGTCACTTCCTGCACCTTCATTGGTGTCAAACGTCACGTGACATCACTTCCTGATGTGATACTACTTCTTGAGAGGTCTTTGAATATGGCTCACTGGCCCACTGGGTGATAAAAAGTTCGTGATCCAGCCCCACATTCAAAAAGGTTGGATACCCCTCATCTAAGAGATTGTTGTTACATGTTAAAACTAAAATGCTATGGAAAAGTTATGGGGGAGAGTTAGCATAGCACCAGTTCATAGCAAGTTGAGGTCTAGCCAACACCATTGGTCCTTATATTTGCAAGCCTTAAAGTCACTACATTAGTTTTTAATTATAATCTTAATCAGCTTTCCAAGTTTTATACCAAAATTGCAAAATGAAAGAAGACTTTCCTTTCATTAGCTTTGAACCTATTCAATTTGTGTTTCTCCGGGGGTGGAGAGGCAGGGGGAGGGATGCGGGGGCATTATTCCTGAAGCATTTGTTTTTCTGGAGCACAATGGAAGCATTAGAAACTTATTTGCTTATTTATAAAGCACACATACTTTTTATGAACCTATTGATAGTTCCTGTTGTCTTCCTAGTACCCTGGGGAGGCATGCAAGAAGTTTCCCAATATCTAACAGATCAATCAGCAGAGAGGAGAACTGTGTCACTCAGCAGTGACACCTGCTAACAGAGAAGCTGCACGTGGAAGTGGATTTAGTAGTTCCATAGAACCATAGAGAAATAAGGCTGGAAGGGACCTCAGCACATTACCTACCCCAGCTGCCTGCTCAAAGCAGAAACATTACTGTTTAAAACATCTCAGCCAAGTGTTTGTTCAGTACAGAAGATGCCATAACTTCTCTCAGCAACATTTTCCAGTCCTTAACCACCCTTGTGGGTTAGAAAGCTCTTCCTCATATTCAATTTATAGTTCTTTTCTTGCAATTTAAGACCAGTACCTTCTTGTTCTGTCCCCTGTGGCCACAGAAGAGTCTATCACCATCTTCCTTATAGCAACCATTTTTGTATTTGAAGACTGTTATTGAACTCTGTTCTCCTGCTCCCATCTTCTCTTCTTCAGACTAAATAATCCTGGTTTTTCCAATCTTTCTTCAATTATCATGTTTTTTAAGCCCCTACTCATTTTTTTTTTGCTCTCCACTGGGCCCTTTCCAATTTGTCCATGTCTTCCTTGACTTGTGATGCCCAAAGCTGAATATTGTACTCCAGCTGAGGCCTCAGCAGTATTTCCTTTTTTTAAAAAAAACCTTTTAATTAATTGTTTTCAGAGATGATTATGCAAAACAATAGAACTACAGCAGTATAGGGATTACACCGAACCGTGTGGGGTGACTTACACAACACACTCCTATCTATGCCAGTTATGAATAATGCAGCCATCCCAGATCCATGCCAGGAAAAAACTTGATATCAAACCAGCTTGCATTCCCTAGATACACAAAGTGTAACCAATAGATTAAAATTCATACTCTGGAGCTCTCTATAAAAAGCATCTATTAGCTGAGAAATTGAAAAAAGGTTGGCACATAAGAAAGAGCTGTTAGTTACCAAGTTGTATCAATATAAACAGCACAGAGAACAAAGTTTTATTTTAGATCATTGTATAAAAATTGCCACATGAACCTTTAGAAGAAAACAAAAGTTGTTCTACTGACTGGCTTTTTTTTGTGCATGTTGGAAAGCTTTATTTACTAATGTGCACGCTCTGTTTCTCTGCTCACATGATCACTTCAAAATATATACGTTGATATGGGAATGGTAAACTTTTAATTAAAATTCCCTCCTTGCTACCCATCATTTCTGTTAAAAGCTTATTTTATGAGGAAACAAGGCCGTATAGGGCTTTATATTTGTTTTTCACACACTATGCAAGTAAGCACTGTTTCTGTGAACTAAGCTCTCATTATACATGTAAATAATCCTTTAAAGCAGTAGTTCTCAACCCTTTTCATACTGGGTTCCATTTGCCAAGATCGATGGCTTGTCCTGACCCACACCCTGCTGGCTCTGCCAGTGCCTGACCCACAGTCCCTCCCCCCTGGGCCATGCTGGGACCTCTTACTCCCAACCTGCAGCCCCCTGCCCCTCCCAGCCCTGTTAAAGGGGGCCCCCAGCTGCCTCCATCCCAGTCAGGCTGGAGCGATGTGGCTGCAGCAACTCTGGTTCATGTAGGTGTCAATAGAGCAAGTCCAGCCCAGCATGGGCTGGAAGGAGGAGGAGGGGAGGCCTGTGGCACGCACACCCTGGGTTGGGGCTCTTGTGCTACACCAGGCAGACTGGTCACGGCCCCTCCACCCCCCAAGCAACATCTCCCAGCTGCCCCACTCCTCTGAGCATGGTACCAACCCTGGTGTTGCCAGCCTGATCATGTAGCAACCCCCTGCCCCTTCCCCTGCACTTGCTGATGACCCCTTGAAATATTTTTGCAACCCATTTTTGGGTCATGGCCCATCGGTTGAGAAATGCTGCTTTAAAGGGCCAGATCAGTCGGTGTAAACTAATGTAGCTCCAGTATAATACGTCTCAGTTGAAGTTGCATGGATGTGTGCTCCAACATAGACAGGCTCTGTCTGAAGCATGTATGTTTCCCATCATATTTTTCACCTCCTTCCCTTTTTGCTAATCCTCTGTACTGCTCTTCTTTTTTCTGGTGGTTTCACGGAATATGTATCTATTGCAGAAATGCTGAAGGGAAGGCAACCAGATTGGAATTTTTGCCAATTCTTGTCCGCTCAGCACTGAGGTTGTAGTTGTATCCTAGACTAAATATGAACCAGAACTTATATTTTTTTCCTAAACATTTTATAGCAATGGAACTGTACTGCACGCAGGCTGATCATATTTGAATTTGAATCCTATTCATAGGCTGAATGCCACAGAGCATTTCAAAAATATTGGTTAACATGTTATGACACCATCTTGGAAAGCTCATGGCGGTTTTAAAAACTCACCTCTATATGTATAATTGCCAAATATATCTTCGCATTGCACAAAAAGAAATACATAAAATTAATGTTAACACCAATCACAATTTCAAGTCAAGAAAGGCCCTGGATCTGTGATGAGAGCAATACCCCCTTCATTTGAAATCCCTCTTCAATTCACAGAAATCTACGTACATTTTGCTAATTTGTAGGCTTGGCATCTAGGAGTTTCGATCTGAAAGCTCAAACTGAAATTCAACCCCTATGTGGATGTTTCTAGTCCACTTGTCCTGAAAGTTCCCTTGAAGTTCAGCTCAGGTTTACAAAAGCTTGGTCAAATCCAGAAATCCAGACTGGCTTTCTGATTTGTAGGACATTTTTCAAATTGGGAGAAATTTGTGTGGTGGTTTGGGATTTTGTAATAAGCATTTCACCAGACTTTACTGCAGTATTGTGCAAATAAAGAGCTTTAACCCTCTTCCAGCCCCCTCCCCCTATCAACCACACACACACACACACTCCTGATAAAACAGCAAGTAATAAACAATTCCTGTAAAAGTAACCTACATCTTGGCTTACTAGGAGCAGAGAGAACATAGAACAAAATACCTTTTTATCTTTGCTCTGTGGGCCAAATATATAAAACAGAGTTGCCAAACACAAATTAATGTGTAATTATTTTTCTTGCCTGAATCATTTTCTTTCATGTGTCATAACATGCAGGGTAAATAGCGCCACACCTTTTTACTTTAATTGTAGTAATCTGATCTCTCAGCCACAAGAAAGCCTTTTCTAATACCTTCTTCAGAATGGACTTTCAAGGCAAAGCAACAACAATCAGCTCTTCAGTAATCTTCAGTAATCATCTCTACTTTTGTTTTAGGGGAAAGGGTTGTGTTAATAGTGCCTAAGTGCCAGGACCACATAGTACAAACGTAGTGCTCTAAAAGACACAAACAGGTACATTCTTGACAGGTGACTTAAGGTGATGATGGATTTTTTTTTCTTTCTAATTCACCTGGTGACTAATTATTTGCATGATAAATGTAAGGCTACCTGGCTTTATGTTAATACTATAATGGGAAATATGTTATATCATTTATCTGCTGACATTGTCTCAAAGTTTTGAGGAACACAACTTGAGAGGCAGGTGCCTTCATAGCTTGATCGTCAAGGATCTTCTATGCCTGAAGGATCATTAATACAAATAGCTTTTCATTGGCTGGGTCTAGCCCATGACTCAGATTGAGCACTCCTGTTTGTTCACTAGTGTAAATATTCTTTCTGCTCTGGAGACAAGATATTTACTCCAATATTGATTTTGGTAAATAGAAAAACAGATCACTTTTAATAAATATTTAAATCTCTTGTTAGCAATGATATATTATTAAAAATAATTGCATGAGAAAGTAAAGAGAGGCAGGATGTAAATCAAAAGGTTCTGTTTATATACTTCAGAGACCTGCTTCAGAGGGCATTGAAGTCAATGGGAGTCTTTCCATTGCTCCAGTACCCAAAGTGAGGCTTTGAGGATCCATACCTACATGAATGTTTCAGTTACTTGAAATCAAATGGATATTTGACTTCAAGCTTTCTTAAGGCTATATAAATTCTGTTTTGACACTGGCCACCAGTAAATGCTTCAGTGTTTGAACATGATGTATGTGGGGAAGTTTGGACAGAGGACTGTCATCTGGACATTTTACATGCTGAGTATCTACACAAGACTCTTATTACACATCAGCCTAATAAGTGCGCAGTAGGGTGTCACAGCAAAACCCCTGCTGCATGGTGCTGCATAGGGGAAAAGGATGCATGCATCTGGCGTCCGATGTCCAGACTCAGTCCAATTGGACCCATGTCTCATGATTCCTGTTTCTGAGGGGAGGAACCCCTCTGGGTTCCCTTTGCGCTGGCTTCGCAGACGTTCTTCAGCATCCCCATCGGGCCCTGCTGGGTCAGTGGAGGAGCTCCCTGCTGTCCATGCAGCTCCTGCTCTCTCTTCGGCAGCTGCTGCTTGCTGGAGCTCCTGACACCCTTTTATGGTGTCATCATCAGTGCACCCTCTCACACGCAGGGGAAAAATACTTATGAAGCAGTGCAAGAGAGACGTGTGCACGCCTCCTCTTCTAGGGCTTGGCTAACTGCAGGTAGGTAAAGTCAACCCTTAGCCCTTTTTGGGCCACGTTGCCCTGTCAACCAGGGGCTGTTGTGGGAGAGCCTACCCCTCTCCCAGGCCACCCAGGACCCTCATTGCCTCGCACAGTGACACAAACAACCAAACATCCCAACTCTGCAGCAAAAGGATGTAAATTGTCCAAACCAGCATCAAAATCTCAAGATGTAGATGGTCCTCAGGTTTTACCTCACTTGTCATTTCACTCTTCTGATGACTTCCACCAGGAAAGATAGGGGCCTCATGCCAATACATGGCATGGTGAGCTGATGCTCATTATTCTTCACTAAGAACATCCTAATTACTTCCACAATAGCTATTAATGACACAATAAAATGACAAGAATGTGATAAGTATCAACAGAATAACAATTCTGTTATTGGAGAAACATCTCACCTTAGCAGAGGAAAGATTGCAGTAGCACATATTCTGATCTGTTTCTGGCCCACTTCTAACAAGGTTTGTTACAGCAAGAGAATAAGAATCAGAAGAGACAACAGGAATAAGAATCAGAAGAGACAAACAAAAAATCTGCACTGTCTAGACAGAAGCAAAACTGTTTCTAAATAGCTTTCCTTTTAAAGATTTTGTAACACGGTTGTGGCCTTCTAGAATATACAGCCTGCCTGATTTGGTTTTAAAATGTACAATAAATAAATATTCCAGCCTCCATCTGTTCTGGATGAATATTTAATATGGATTATCAGATCCTTAAGTTTTGCAACTATTGTCTTATAGTTATTTTCATATACTGACAATATTGTCAATTAGAACAAGACACAGTATTATAAAAATAGAATATATCTACACTATGGCTCATTGAAAGTTAAAGTAAGTAATGGTCAGTAAAAACAGCCTTCAGAAGAATCTCCATAACCCACAAAATGTAAATAAAAAAACCCCAAAGTTACTAATTATTTAAATCTGAGTGGCCAAAATTTGAAGGACTTTTAGATGATGTCTAGTTTGAAACAATCTCATACTATAGACTGCTTAGAACTTAACATATCCTACTTCAGGCCACAAAGCAGGATCAATTTTGAACTGAAACCGAAAATAGGACAATTGGTCCAATAAAAGATATCATCCACAAGGGTTCTTGCTTCTCACGTAACTCCTGGACCATCATGGCAACAGCATAACCTCAACACTACCAAAAATAGGATAAAACATTTCAGACTGCTGACTTTAAACATCATAACCCTATAACTATAAAACTAGTTTCCTTCTGATATTTACTCCTTACAAAAGCAGGTCAACTTGGTGCTTTAGTGTAGTGGAATTTTTTTGTGGTTACATTAGTGCAAAAGTTTATGAGCCTACCATACCTTCTAGATGATGGTACCATATATGAAGATATAAACACCTATGCACAGAAAACATAGAAAGTTGTTATAGTGCACAGGAAATACTTTGGGAGTCTAGAATTCCTCTCATATTTTAGGAAATAAAATGTGAAATGGAGCCATGTGTAGGAACTTGAATAGGACATTTAACCTATTATCATAAATGAATACACTTCCTGTAACCTATTCATTATAAAATGAGTATACTTCTTTTTGTCATGCTGCCTCCTGTATATCATAGGTTCATGGCATTTTTTAAGTATTCTAGTGTTTTTTAATTGTAAGTATCTTACTTTTTAAGTGCCCAGAATGGCCATTTGCATTGTCTTTCCTATTCACTGCTAGGATGTAAGCAGATGGGGCACATCTACACAAGATGCTAAATTGATGTAGCTCATTGCTATGGCAATGTAGCATTGGTAGGCACTAGCCATAACCCCGCCACTGCTGTACAGTAGGGTCAAAAATGGCCCATGTGCCACCAGGACTGTGCAGTATCTGCAGGTACTGAGGACAGGAGGATGATCCAGGCGGATCTTGACAGGCTCAGCAAATGGGCAGACGAGAACCTGATGGTGTTCAACACCGAAAAATTCAAGGTTCTACACCCTGGGAGGAAAAACCTGCAGCATGCTTATAGGCTGGGCAGTGCTAAGCTGGTTAGCACTACAGATGAAAGGGACTTGGGGGGTCATGATTGACCACAAGATGAACATGAGCCTTCAGTGTGATGCTGCAGCTAGTAAAGCGAGCAAAACACCGGCTTGCATCCATAGATGCATCTCAAGCAGATCCCAGGTCATCATTCTCCGGCTGTACTCAGCCTTGGTGAGGCCGTACTGCGTCCAGTTTTGGGCTACACAATTCAAAAAGGATGTGGAGAAGCTTGAGAGAGTCCAGAGGAGAGCCACGCGCATGATCAGAGGTCAGGAAAACAGACCTTATGACAACAGGCTGAGAGCCATGGGGCTCTTCAGCCTGGAAAAGCACAGGGTCAGGGGTGATCTGGTGGCCACCTATAAGTTTATCAGGGATGCTCATCAGGATCTGTGGGAACATCTATTCACCATAGCACCCCAAGGGATGGCAAGATTGAACGGTCACAAACTCCACCATGACCAATTCAGGCTGGACATAAGGAAGAACTTCTTCACTGTCCGAGCCCCCAAGATTTGGAATAGACTGCCACCAGAGGCAGTTCAAGTACTCACTTTGAACACCTTCAAGACACATCTGGATGCTTATCTTGCTGGGATCCTATGATCCCTGCCAACTTCCTGCCCCTGGGGCAGGGGGCTAGACTCGATGATCCTCCGGGGTCCCTCCCAGCCCAAATGTCTATGCAATCTACTGCACAGTCAGGGGCACATGTAGACATGTCCACTTTGTGCATGTAAACTATGGCTACAAGTCTAGGGAGTTTTCTAGGCCTTAAAATGGGTGAAACAGAGCAAGCTATATGGCACAGGAAGCAGCAATCACACACTGGGCATGTCTACAAGTGATGCCATGTTGCCATAGCAATGTGCTGCAGCAACATAGCATTCATAGGCAAAAACTGTAATGCCGCCACTACGTCACTGTAGCAACATACTACTTTGGTATAGTGCATTGCTATGGCGAGGTAGTGGCTAAAAATAACTGTGTACAGCATGCATGGCACAGTACAGGCTGTTACTGTACTGTCTTTTAAGTATTTCCAAAATGAAGTACTAAATGATGGTACAGTAACAATGTCGCCATAGCAACACATGTAGACGCACCCTGTGATTACTTGTTGTAACCATTATCATCAGAACTCTTGAGATTGGAGTGGAGGAGGGGGTACCAGGAAAGGATCACCATGTGGAGCATGTTGGTATTGTTGGGTTCCTGTGGTTTTAAGACTGACTGCAAAATCAGCCGTGAAACAGGACTGGCAAAGTTGGGTAGCAAGGTCATACAATGTGCCAGGATGAATTGTAAATGAAATGTTGTGTTCTGTGGGTATTTCTTCCAACCACTGTGTACTTGAGCACAGGAATTGCAGACTAGTAAATTGTTGCAGGACATTTGGAAGATGTACGTTGTTACAATGGAGAAAACACAAGATAAAAAAAGATACCTAGTGCTGGCAACACAACCCTACTAACAGAGCCAGAAATGTGTGCTGAAAGACATCCCTATTATTGCCTACCCCTTTTGGTCTTCCTCTTGACTTAGACTGGACAATGTCCTCACTTGTGCCTCATAGAAGAAGTGAAAAATCTAAAGCCACTTTGGGAAAGGGAAAACACCTTGATTTACCTAGGATATCAGATTTTCACAAGTTAATTTTTAAAGTTAATTAAGAGTAGGCAAAAATTCATGGTTTGCTTAACTCAAAAGTAATAAGTTTATTAATGGTTGGTGGCAAAGCCATGAATTGCAGCCTGAAGATGCTGAAAGGGTGCGGCTACACATGTGCATTTACTGCACAGTAACCAAAATTACTGCTGAATAAATATGGCAACTTGAGTGTAAAATGCCTTGAGCATAAATTTGATACCTGCATCATAAAGATATCAAATGTACACCCAGTTAGTTACTGTGGAGTAATGCATGTATAGATGTGTTACTGCGCAGTACCCCAGGGGGCCTCCCTGCTGGGTCTGCCCAGTCACTAGGGGGCTGGTCTGAACCCAGCCCCAGGGCTCCTGGCTGGCCATATCTCCTGGCTTCAGTTTGGGACTAAAGTTAGTCCCCAGGGCTAACAGCCATGCGGACAGAGGCTGGAGCTCCTCCCAGTGGCCAGAGGGGCACATGGCAGGCTGCTTTGACCTGGGACTAAATTTAGTCCCGTGTCGCCTCCATGTGTAGATTCTGGCTTATTCCCGCTTACTGTACAGTAACTTACTGCACAGTACATTTAAGTTGGTGTAAATGCATGTGTAGGCATGCCCAAAGAGTATGTACTATACTATAGGTCTGTATTGTATTGTAGAGTGTATTAAGACTTGTTAAATATATTTAAAGGTTGTACTGTTCTGAGAAAGGAACTCTATCAGTAAATTACAGATACGTGTAAAATGGTACTACAGTATCATTATGGTCAGTGCTATTCATATTTTTAGGGTTCGGCTATTAAATCTTGTACCTTTTTAAAAAAAGAGAGAATTACTGCCTACTAAATTTGATATTAGCAATTCAAATGATGTTTGAGGAAACTTCTGTGTCATAGAAATGTAGAATGAACTACAGTCAGGGCAGCACAACTGTCATGGATGTTCCTGACATAAGTGTCCAGAGTGGACTCCAAGGAAAGAATTCAAGTACTGAAATCACAACCTATGGATCAGACATATAGAGCCATTGTAGATACCCAGCACTGGAATACTGCTCCTGAGTGGGAAGCTGGGCAATCAGGTTTTTTTAATGCCTCTGGGTTACTACCATGCAGGAAGAGAGTTAGCACTCTCTTTCCCTAATCTGGCATCATAATTAATGTATCATCCTTTTTGATGACCCTTCATAAGAGCTCAGTGATCCCCACAGTGCACCCATCCTGCTCACTCTGGCTTCCATACCTGCGTGGCATTCTAGAGGGACAGAATCCCCTTTCCTGTCTAGTTTAACGGTCTCTCTCCTTTACTGATGGAGACTAACTTTGGTGGACATGAATTGGTAAAAGCATCTGAAGGTGAGAAAGAGGAGGGTACAAGCATGGGTAAAGGCAATGCAAGTCCCCACTGCCCAAACAGAGCAACTCAACAATAATCTTTCAGAAGAGTTGGAGCATTCATTTGTTTGTCACCCTATCCATTTCTTTCCCTCTCTGCATGTGCATATGTGAGACTATGGTAAGTAGGGTGATACGAGGGCACAGATAGATTCTGTAAGAATAGTACAGGTATAAGCAGCAAGTGTGACTGCCTGGCTTTTGATATAAATACCATCTAACAGCTTTCAGGCCCTTGCAAATTTGTTGGGATCCTCTGGATCACAACCATGGAGTGTTCTTGCCCCCCCACCCTTTTTTTTTTCAAGTACGGTTGAGGGTGAATCATGCTGAAAACATCTTTGACGACACAAATGCTGCCATCAGTGCATATAAAGCTATACACAAACTATGACCCCTTTGTTAAGTAAATGTTTCTCTGACATCATCTGTGCTGAGACCTCATTATTATTCTCTGCTGTAGTGAGATTTTGTTTCTTTTTTTGGAAATCATCCCTGAAGACAATGTATGATTAGATGTTGAATGTTTAAAGCTTCCATGAGCCTTTAAAGTCCTGTTTTGCAATTTGGGCTTTAGCCCTGGGAGGTCTACAGTTCAAATCTCAGCACATTCTTTGCTCCTGTTTTTAATTATGATTTGATATGGACGTTATTACTGCAGCGCTTTCTCTCATACACCAGAAGGCACAGTTTACTGAAAGTCAAGAGATGTCAATTAAACTGGGTTCTCATGCCAAAGGAAAAAGCTTACAGCTACTTTATTTTCTGCACATTGTTGTTGTTGTTCAAAATTGACAGACATGGAGGGTGAGGGGGAGAAAAACGCAACCCCCAAACCTTCTGTTTGAGCTTGATGAGTTGGTGTCCTTGGTAAAATTCTGCATGGATGGCTTTTAAATAATTTCAGCCTCACAACTCAAGCTCCATGCAACCCTGAATGGGGTTGTGTTGATACAGTTTCCTTTCTGCAATGCCCCAAAACTCTGAAGGATTAAAAAGGAAGTTGAGTAAAAATCTTCTGATATATTTGTGAAACTGAACTAATAAATTAGGTAGCAAATACATTCTTGAAGTATTTGCCCAGCTCTAAGAGACAGGTCAGTCAAGAAAAATACTCAGGGATTAATTTACTCCAGGAATGTATCAAAATTCCTGGACTATGTTGCTTGATTATTACTTATCCAGCTTGTAATAACTAAAAGATCAGATCCTTTGAAGCTCAGGAGCATCACAAGAGCAGAGCTCCTAGGAGAAAAAATGTCTTTCTCCGCTTGTGGTGAATGCATCAGAGCTGTATGTGCATAAATCTTTCTATCAGTGGAAACTTGGTTATTTTCATAAGTCTCAGGAAGGCACATCGACCCCCGGGGCTCCCACTGTCTGTAGTGTTTAATATTGAGAGTGTGGAAAAGGTGTCTCGATTGTCCACCCAGTTTTCAGCTTGGCTTTAGTTGACTTGGGGGTGGGTCTGAGACATCCCAGCTTGAGAGAGAAAGTCCTTTTCACCAAAGCATGCTGTCGGATTGCTGATGACTTTGGCTGCGAAGCAGCTTTGATCAGGATCTCTCCTCTGGTTTTGTATAACCACAGACACTTTAGCAAAACTGCTTTTTATTATGTAAACTACACCCACGGCTGCGCTGAATTAAAACAATTTTCAGATGGGGGCTTTGCATGAAGGCACCGTTTCATTTGGCTTTGCTTCTTTTCTGGTTTCCTGCATTTTTATTAAAAAAAAAGAGAGAGAGAGAAAGGGAGTCTGCACCATGAAAACTGTTTGAAATATTGCATATTCATTTAAAACTCTGGTAGTGGGTCATGCTGGTTCAGCATATTTTGTAGCCATCAAGAAACTAGACTATGGTTTTATTTGTCAAACTTTGATCAAGTTATGTGGTTACAACTGACAAGAATGGGGAAAAACAAGACCTAACCTATATATTTTTAAAGTACCCTGTCTTTGAATATTTAATACTCATCAGAAGATGTGTTCATTGGCTGAAGGACTGAAAATAGACCTTTGTCTAATACTGACATTATAGTTGAAAGGAGTTAGGCAGGCCGGCAGACCCATTCCTCAGCTCAGCAGAGATCATCAACCAAATGGAAGGTGAAGTCTGGATTATCTTCTCACACCCTTCAAAATAACTATGATTTAAGTTCCAAGTTGTTGAACATTCGTTTTATAATTCTTATATCAGGAGACATTTTTACTCCGGATTACTCTCCAGAATGTCCTCTGATGAGCTTTTCTGTTCACGGTGTTTTCTTTGCTATTACAAGGACAGAACCAGGATCATCCTTAGTCTCAGCTAAGAAAAAAATGGAAAATGCTCATGTACTCCCAAGCATCCGTAAACCTTCTCTGTGTCGTATTATTCATTATCTTTAACATTTCAGATGGCATAGGAAGATCCCACTGGCAAGTACTTATTGTATGTCATCCACTTCTTCTTTTGTATATATTTTACAACCACACAGGACACTTTTTTTTTTTCCAACAGACTCTGGAAATATTGCTCAAAGTGCTAGAAACTGGGAGCAGGAACTCTGCTTTAAAGTGAAACATTTGGGAATATACAAAGTGATACAGGACTATGACTACAGAGTTTGGAATATGAAAACATACAGGATTTGTGGGTAAGAACCTTAAGCATAATACTACCTACCAGACTTGCCAAATCCCTTTATGCTAGTCAGAATCTGGGCATGCATCTGAAACACAAGCCAGTTTTCTTAAGGAGTTTGGGCAGGGTAACTCATCATCTCTTAAATGCTTACAGCATATGCAATCTGTCAAAGATAGCAAGGCTCCTACTTGAAGTTCCCCCTTGTAGATGGAAAACTAGCTGAGAACTTTGAAAACAATGAATTAACAAGTCAGTTTCCTGCTCTGTCATTTGCTGAAATACTAACAAGTAGGCACCTTTTGTTATCCAGGACAATCCAGGCAAGAAGTAACATCATCTTGGAAACACATAGATTTTATTTATTTGGTTTTTCTTCTCTGGTTTCTTTGGCCAGGTGCAGACAGTCAAAAAGCTCAAGGCTGAATCAATTCAGTCTTTGCAGGTTAATCTAAACTGCACAGATTGAGCTGAAACCATTAAACTAGACTGTGTGGCCAGATTGCTCCCAGTCCCCAGAGCCCCAGCCTGAATCACTGCCTGCCGGGAAGAGCCCAGCCCCTGCAGGCCAGCCCAGGCTGGCCCCTCCACCAGCTCAGCTCAGCCCGGCAGCCCCAGCCCCAGCCCTGGGCAGATAGCAGGGCCGTGCTGGGCAGCTCTGGCCAGGCCCCCCACCTCCCAAGCAGGAGCAGAGGGGGAAATGGCTGCTGCAGAAGAGAAGGCAGGGTGCCCCCCGGCTTCTAGCCTGAACCACTGCAGGCATGAGCCTGCATTTCCAAAAAATCAAGAAGTGAACATCTATTCACTCGCAAACAGGTTCAGTCTGAAACTGAATAGTTTCAGTTTAGGCTAACTTGCAAAGATTGACTCAATTCAGGCTCTGGTTTTTTAAATGTCTGTCACTAGGCTAAGGTTTCACTCTGCTCCACCTTCTGCCTGACTTCTGCCATTTCATCTCCAAATGAAATGGATTATTTAAATCGCAAGGTATTCTTTAAACAAGATTGACTCATATTCCTGGGCATGAGTAGAGACAGCTTGAGAAAAGATTGAGTATTGCCAAGTATTGGCTCAAAAGGTCTTTGTTGGTACTGGAACTGGCACAACCTCAGGGTCCTAAAGTAGCAGCTATCAACCAATAAGAACATAGAAATATATATGTAATCAACCAAGTACCCAGCGTGGCCCTCTGTCCCTCTCCGAATGACTGGATAAAAGAGGCCCTGAGTCTGTATTATTCTTAAGTTAATAGACTTTAGCTCATGCAATAGAGACTGTTCTAAAAACTTTTAAGTTCCATTTGCACTGCTGAAGTCCCATTCCCAGGGTGCTGTATACATATGTAACAGTAGAGGAAAGCAGCAGAGTAAAATGTAGAGCTGAGTACTAAGGGAAAATTCAGTTTGGTACCCACTACCCCTTTTATCTGCCTACATGAACATTTACTGAGCAGTTTTGTTTGCAAGATTTTTTTGAGGAATAAGAACGTGTCATGAGATGCATTTAAAAAGTATTTACAATGGAGCTGTTCCATGAGGCCACCTTGGGGATTTCACATGTCACCAGTCAGAAAAAACACCAGGTGACTTAAGTAGCCCAGCCACAAAGTACAAATAGTGGATATACATGAAAACTAGATAAAGCAAATAATTCACTGATACAGAAGTGCTTCTGTATAAATAAAGTGACCACATAGAATCATAAAATCGTAGAAAGTTATGGTTGGAAGAGACCTCAGGAGGATATCTAGTCCAACCCCCTGCTTAAAGCGGGACCATCCCCAGCTAGATCATCCCACCCAAAGCTTTGTCTAGCTGGGTCTTGAAAACCTCCAAGGATGGAGCTTCCACCACCTCACTGGGTAACCTGTTCCAGTGTTTTACTGCCTTCCTAATGAGGAACTTCTTCCTAATATCTAATCTAAACTTCCCTTGCTGCAACCTGAGATCATTGCTCCTTGTTCTGTCATCTGCCACCACTGAGAACAGTCCAGCTCCATCCTCTTTGGAACCCCCCTTCAGGTAGTTGAAAGGCTGCTATTAAAACCCCCTCACCCCCAGTCTCCTCTCCTCTAGACTAAATTAGCCAAGTTCCCTCAGTCTTTCCTCACAAGTCATGTCCCCCAACCCCTGAACCATTTTTGTTGCCCTCCACTGGATCCCAATTTGTCCACATCCTTTCTGTAGTGGAGGGCCCAAAACTGGACACAGTACTTCAGATGTGGCCTCACCAATGCTGAATAAAGGGGAAGAATCACTTCCCTTTACCTACTGGCAACACTCCTACCGATGCCACCCAGGATGCCGTTAGCCTTCTTGGCAACAAGGGCACACTGTTGGCTCATACTCATCTTATTGTCCACTGTAACCCCCAGGTCCTTTTCTGCAGAGCTAATGCCCAGCCAGTCAGCCCCCAGCCTGTTCTGGTGCATGGGATTGTTTCATCCTAAGTGCAGGATGTTGCACTTGTTCTTGTTGAACCTCATGAGTTCCCTTTTGGCCCAAACCTTGAATTTGTTGAGGTCACTCTGAATCCCAGCACTACCCTCCAGTGTATCTACTACTTCCCCCAGCTTGGTGTCATCTGCAAACCTTCTGATTGTGCACTCTATGTCATGCCCCATGGACTTGTACACATCCAGCTTTTCTAAATAGTCCCTAACCTGTTCTTTCAGCACTCCTGCTGTCCTCCCCCATTCAGCAAGGGACCCACACTTTTCCTGACCCTCCTCTTACTACCAACATACTTGTAGAAACCCTTCTTGTTGCCTTTCACATCCCTTGCTAACTACAACTCCAATTGTGCTTTGACCTTCCTGACTTCATCTGTGCATGCCCGAGCAATGCCCTTACATTCTTTCCTACTTATTTGTCCAATTTTCCACTTCTTATAAGCTTCCTTTTTGTGATTTAGTTTACTGAAGAGTTCCCTGCTAAGCCAAGCTGGTCTTCTGCCATGATTGCTAGTCTTCCTGCACATCAGGATAGTTTGTTCCTGCAATCTCAGTAAGGCTTTTTTGAAGTACAGCCAGCTCTCCTGGACTTCTCCCCCCCTCAGTCTGGCTTCCCAAAGTATCCTGTCCATGAGTTTCCTGAGTGAACTGAAGCCTGCTTTTCTGAAGTCTAAGGTCCTTACTCCATCTTTCCTTTCCTCAGGATCCTGAACTCAATCATCTCGTGGTCACTGTTGCCCAAGTTGCCATCCACTACTACATTCCCCATCAATTCTTCCTTGTTTGTGAGCAACAGGTCAAGAAAAGCATAGCCCCTAGCTGGCTGCTTCAGCCCTTGCACCAGGAAATTGTCCCCAGCGCTCTCCAAAAACTTCCAGGATTTTCTGTGCACTGCTGTACTGCCCTCCCAGCAGATGTCAGGGTGACTAAAGTCCCCCATGAGCTCCAGGGCCTGTGACCAGGAAACTTCCACCAGCTGTTTGAAGAAAGCCAGTCCACCACTTCCTCCTCATCTGGTGGTCTATAACAGACCTCACCATGACATCACCCTTGCTGCTCTCCCCTCAGGCCTGTTGAGTCTCTGGGTTAGGGTCAATCTCCAGCTTCATAGTGGAGCTCTGAGCAATCATACAGCTCTTTCAGATAAAGTGCAACTCCTCTTCCTCTTCTCCCGTGCCTGTCCTTCCTGAACAGTGTGTACCCACACATGACAGTGCTCCAGTCATGCGAGCTATCCCACCAAGTCTCTGTTATCCCAATCACATCATATGTCCTTGTTATCCCAATCCATCATATGGATTTCAGAGGCTGGTCCTGGCTGGCTGTTGAGAATTATAATGGGCATCCTGAAAATGCAGAGGTGTGGGGCACAGACCGGCCTGGATTCAGAGTAGCATGGAGAACCTTATAGGTGGGTGGGCAGGCGCTGCTGCCTACTTGGCACGATGCCTCTCCTACACCAGCTTGTGAAAGCATGGGGTGGGGAGAGGGGGGCAGTGTTACAGCTCTCCTGGATGAGTGTCTTTGATGTTCTGTATGGTCCACCTATATATAAAGCAATGTTTGAATTAGTTCAAATAATGAAAAAATGTATAGTTACATCGCTGTGGATAACTTTCAGGCAGGATGAGGGATTAAATCAACTGAACTAGTTTGCTTTCTGCAACAATAAAGATAACACTGGACTTTTCTGGCAATGTAGAAGCGTATTTTATACTTTTCAGTCTTGGTGTGAACTGTCTATTGCTTGTGACAGATGTCAGCCTTTGGAGACATCCATTCCTTGTCCACAGAACTGCAACAAAGCAAGCTTCCCACCATGATTATACTACAGGGAGGGAAGTCTTTGTGGCTATGTGATCGTTAAGCTGTCTACTGAGATCATCACTGATGATGTGATATTGACACCAGCATTTTGGGGGTGAAAGTCTTTGCAGGTTATCAGCTACTCTTAATGCTCTCTTATCATACCTTTATTTCCCTTCTTTATTTAGATTGTGAATTTTGCATTCATTCTTCAAAAAAGATTGTCCCTCTCTATGTATGTTCAACAGTTCACATTGAATTAAGATTTCAATATCAATTGGAGTCTCTAAGTGCTACCGTATGGCTGCTAACACTGCTACCAATATATCAAATAGACCATCTCTTATAAATCTAGCTTGTTTTGTATTTTCTGTACCTGAAACGCATCTAAACAATGTTCTGCATAGATTTTTTTTCTTTTAAATATTTCA
>NW_017728914.1:21456487-21479940 GCF_001723895.1 Crocodylus porosus
CCCTGCCCTCTTCCGGCCATGTGACCACCTGGTTGTCCTGGCAACCAGGCACCTGAGCTGCCTGGGTGATTGACAGCTCTGCCAATCACCCTCACAATCACGGGGCACCTCTGTGACTCCGTGACAATTACAGTTAATTTACTATGCTACTGGGTGCCTCCAAGCTCTTCACACTGATGATGGCATCACCTTAAGGTGGCTGAAACAATATGCCGAAATCACATATCCTAAATAAACAATTAAGTGTAATTTTATCTCCATGTTTGACACATTTGTTATCACTTAAAAATGTCTACATTAGCATATGCAACAAGTGAAAGTACTATATGAAAGTAAGTGTAGGATAGACCCAGCATATCTGCTTTTTTACTTTCCTTTCTCTACTATCAAAATCTTATACTGCTTCTTGGAAAATCAAAGAAGTAAGATGCTTTCCTGCCCATGTGTGCTAGTTTTCATCCTATATCCTAATGTTATTTCAACCCTGGCATACAGCATTCATACTGCAGAGGGGCAGAAAAGGACTTAGTTTCTGAAACATAAGCTCCCCTATTTGGTGGCTGAGGAAAAATCCAGTTCTGGTGAAGTGAAAATTCAACAACTGAATCACGAAATGAAGCAAAACAGGACAGCTGATTTTTATAATTTGGTTTATATGTTCTGTGAATAATCTAAAGACAAAGTTTCCTGGAACTGAATAATATGTTAATGTTAACTTTATTTAAAGCAGAACTGCAGTAGTGACCTACTCAGAATAGGCCTGTATTTTCCATACATGCTCTCTACTTACAATTAAAAGCATTGCATTTAAAAGACATATATCATATACGGGAAACCCTCACTATTCACGTGTATGACATTCGTGGTTTTGAATATTTGTGCTGCTGCACCAGTCCACGCTCTCTCCCCACTGGCAGCGTGATGACACAGTTACAGTGCTGGCGGTGTCTGCAGGAGCTCTGCGCTTGCCACCCCGGCGCTCTTGGCACTGCCAGCGCAGCTGTGCCCCCCCAGCCCCCGAGGCACATGCCACTTATGGAGTATTCATGGATTTCGCCATTCACAGGGGTCTCTGGAACATATCCCCCGTGAATGGCGAGGGTCTCCTGTACAGCAAACTACAGGGATGTTAGTTACATTACAGGAATTCATGTATTTAAAAGTTTCTACAAAGAATAAAGGGGGAGAGGAATCCATCTAAAAACTTAAGTGACAGGGCAATTAAAAAGATCTATGATAGATACTATTTATAATCCTTAGGTGTCAAATTTGGCCATGGGACTGTATAAACAAATGTTAAAACCAGACTTTTTTTTCAACAAGTGACACAAAATCTAGACAGATCATTCAAAAAACCACAGACAGACCATGAGGGAGGTGCTACTTATGGGGAGAAACAGAAAAATTTCACAATAGGTTAATTTATAGTTAAATCGAATGAATAAATGTCATAGCTGGCAGCGCACAAAATAATTGTATTTAAATCTGGGTGGAAGTGTAAAAATTAAAATCAGGGATGGTGTTAAAAACCAAAGGGGCTTAGACAGGGTATGGATTCAAGAAAAGGAGATGTGGCTGGGTCCTGGCCAGCTTGTGTCAATTCAGAACTGGTGTATGATGATACTATGAAATATGAGGCAGGGCATAACAACGTCAAGTGCATCATAAATTGAAAGTAAAAGAAAATAGTTGCAGTAACAAAAAGAGGAAAAAGTCAATTTCTTTTCCAGTTTTCTTTTTTTACTAGGTTTAGTTTTTATACATGCACACTGATACCAAAACTATTCTCACATATTACCTACAGACAGAGCAGATTTATATTTAGAAGGAAGTCTTTAGATGCACGATAATTAAGCTTTATGCCCAAAAGTCCTTATGTAGATAGAAAGATAAAAAAATCACTGATCTCAAAAGGAGTTTTGCCTGAGGAAGAACTCAGTAAAAACTGATTAGGAACCTCAGGATTTGTCCTAGGATGTTTAAGAAGGGATAGTCTCTTCCACCCATTTATTTTTTTTCATATTCATCATAAAAGCTGCTTAGTGCCATTATTGTAGCATAAGAATTAAACAATAATCAAAAGGATGTATTAGGCTTTTGATTCACCTGTGGAAGAAAAACAAAAAAAACCACGCAGTGCACCAATTCATACTTTACTTTTGTGTGATTTTATAAATATGAGACAGAGAATTACACTTTGCCCCCAGGTCCAGACAGATTGGTAAGAATCTCAGACACTTTAAGTAGGCGCCACAAATTGTGTAAGCTTCTGACCTGTTGGCTTTCTGCCTAGTGCACATGACAGAGATATCTGATAGTTTTGGCAAGGCAAAAAGAGGTGGAAAGGTGCCTAGATACCAACAGAATCGGAGAAGCCTTCCTAAACTTTTTGAAAGGGGGAAAAATGACCACATGGGGTGCAGTTTATTACTGTCTACTATTTCTATTTTAACTTACTGCCTGTTGTTTCCTGCCTACCAGGCAAAATATTCATAAGGGGAGGAAACAAAAGTAGCATGTGTCATATTTTGAAGATAAGGCCATATATGTCCTCTAGGCCATATTGCAGGCTTTAAAGCACTGTGATGACACTGAGTAGGTCCTTGGCCTGGGCTGTAGCAGCTTTACTCTTGTTACTATTGCACCTGTAACAGGTTTGTTTTGCATCTGTGATCTCAGAATCTGTAAAATGCAACAGAACTGAATACATCCATATAAGCATATGTGAAAACATTGTTCTGTTGATGTTGAATGGTAATATTATGGGAGTACAAGGAATTACATACATGTCATATCACCCTGAAGTGATTTGTCCCTGTCCCTCACGAGCAGAAGCATTCCCATGTGTTGCTCAACAGCTCCCAGGGCTCCACTCCAGGGGTGGCTGTGGTGTCCCTGGAGCCCCCTCAGCCGTGGCCTCCTTGCCTTTCTATAGGCAAACTCCCCTTCACCTCACCTGCCGTGCCTTGATGAAATGGTTCTTTTAGGAAAGGGAGGCTGCCCCAGGGTTTCCCAAGCCTGATCTTACTCTCATGACCATAGGTGTCTGTAACCATGGCCTTAGGGGCTAATTACATGACTCCAACCTTCCCTCTACACCATGCCCATACCTTACAGATGATACTTCTTCCTGGTTAACAAGCCCCTCCTGGCCTACAGGCTCCCAGCCCAGGTCTTCACCCCTCTTGGGCTATGGGCCCCTTAGCCCCCTCAGTCTCTGGCTGTGATCTTGGTCTTTGGCCCCTCTATCTGGGCCCTGGCTCCACTTCTAGGCCAGCCAAGGTTCCTGGGCTCCTCTGGTTCCCCTTTCCCAGACCCACTGGGACCTCTTTCCCTCCCCTTAGTCCCTTCCACAAGCCACCAGTTTGGCTTACCCCAGCTTAGATGTTACTCAGCAACCCTGATTCCTAGGAGCTCCTCTCTCTCTGGATCCCAGAGCTAGATGGCCTGACCAACTCAGGTCCTGGTCTTATATGCCTGTAACAGGGGTCCTTCTTGAGGCCGATTTCCCAGTGGCCCACCCACCTATTTCTGGGTGAACCTCCCACCTTCTCACCTGCCACACCTTGTTGTTAATTAATTAATTGATGTTGATTAAGCGGGAGGCTGCCCATTTCTTGCCCCGATTCCAGGAGGCATTATCTGTGGCTCCATTCCTCCCCTACACTGCAGCCCAGGCCTTGCAGATGGCATCCAGATGTTATCCATATCACCAGCCCTGCACTGGGCCCCAGAATCCTACTAGTTGGACCCCACTTAGATCCCACCGTTCAGGCAGCCTATTCTGCCTTCATTCCCAACTGCATAGCTCCCTGAGCTGCTTCCCCCTTACGGCTGTGGTCCGCCAGGACCTTTGGCTCTACTGGCCCTGACCCACCTCCAGGCCAGTCAGAATCCCAAGCCCTCAGCTCTTGGGCATTACTCATGGTGGGTCCCTGGCCCTTCGACCCTTCTGGTCCTGGCCCCAACTTGGACCAGTTGGGGGATGTCAAGATAGGTTAAGAGTCCATGACTCGACTCTCTCTCTCTCTCTGGGGTCCACCTTCTAGACCCTACAAAGGGAGTAACCCACCCTGTTGTGGGGGCTAGGGTTTAAGGCACCCCGACCCGCCTTTCACTGGGGTGGTAACTGGGCTGGCACTTCCTGGAGGCTCCTGCACCACTGAGAGCCCCACCAGGCCACCCACTCCAGGAAGGGTGCAGTTTTAGGACATACCCAGGACCAGGAGCCTCCTGACCATCCCTTACAGCTGCTCCCTTACCTCCAGATGGTACCTGCAGCCCGGCAACATTGTTGCCTGTTTATATGGGCAGCCCTGAATCTAAAATGGCTGCCCTAATCAGGCACTTGCCAGCTGCTGTCTTCTGTCCCTTAAAGTGGCAGACACAAACAGTGCCCTGCCACAATACCCTTACATGCCCTAGCCCAATATGCCCTTATACACCTTAGCCCTATACACCTTTATACATCCTGGCCCAGGCCTCAAGTTGGCCCCCTTCTCATCAGCTGACTCACTAATTAGCCTTGCAAAGTGACAGACACACCAAGCACCCTGTCATACGTTCTACAGCAGTTTTGTGGCAATCCATTTTCACAAATGATGTCAGAGTCAGGGTGCATACATATAAGGGACCTTGAAGCAGCCAATAAGTACCATTATAGAACCAAATAACCTCTTCCCTGCCTCAACCTCAAGGCAAAAAACATTGTAGTTCTCATCTCTCACATGAGTGAGTCTTTGTTTGAACACCAGAGTGATCTGTGAAAGAGGGGCAATCTTTCTTCACTGACACTGGATAAAGAACGTGTGGAGATTAGCTATCAAGACTTTCCCCTCAGGCTGCTCCCCTCTTCATCTGTAACCCTGCCTTTTCTCTATGGTCTTCCTGTTCCATCTGCCCTGTGTTACTAATAACTCCACTCTCTCCTTAAGCTCTTTCCTCAGAAGATCCTTTTCTTTGCTACATAATCATAGAATCATAGACAATTAGGGTTGGAAGGGACCTCAGGAGGTCATCTAGTCCAACCCCCTGCTGAAAGCAGGACCAGCCCCAACTAGATCATCCCAGCCAAGGTTTTGTCTAGCCAGGTCTTAAAGACCTCCAAGGATGGAGAGTCCACAACCTCTCTGGGCAACCTGTTCCAGGGTTTTACTACCCTCCTAGTGAGAAAATTCTTCCTAATATCTAACCTAAATTTCCCTTGCTGCACCAAGGAGCCCATTGCTCCTTGTTCTGTCATCTGCCACCACTAAAAACAGCTCAGCTCCATCCTCTTTAGAACCCCGCTTCAGGTAGTTGAAGGATGCTATTAAGTCCCCTCTCAGTCTCCTCTTCTCTAGACTAAATTAACTCAGCTCCCTCAGCCTCTCCTCACAAATCACATCCCCTAGCCCCCGAACCACTTTTGTTGCCCTCTGCTGGACTCTCTCCAATTTGTCCACATCCCTTCTGTAGTGGGGTCCCAAAACTGGACACAGGACTCCAGATGTGGCCTCACCAGTGCTGAATAGAGGGGAAGAATCACTTTGCTTAACCTGCTGGCAACACTCCTACTGATGCAGCCCAGGATGCCGTTAGCCTTCTTGGCAACAAGGACACACTGTTGGCTCATACTCATCTTATTGTCCACTGTAACCCCCAGGTCCTTTTCTGCAGAGCTAATGCCCAGCCAGTCATCCCCCAGCCTGTACCAGTACATAGGATTGTTCTGTCCTAAGTGCAGGACTTTGCACTTTTCCTTGTTGAACTTCATAAGATTTCTTTTGGCCCAGTCCTCCAATTTGTCTAGGTCACTCTGGGTGGGTCTATATGTGCCCTGGGCTGCGCAACTGTTACCGTGCAGTCATTGAGTACTTGCTTGTCCTGATGCTGAATGGGTTTTTCCTCACACTACTGCTTGTTGCTACTGTGCATTAGCATCGGCGTCATGGTTTGTGCCCTCCAATGCCATGTTGCTGTAGCAATGTGCTACAACAACGTAGCTCATCACTACAGTGATGTAGCATGTCAGGTAGACACACCCTCTGAATCCTAATCCTGGCCCCCAGTATCTACTACTCCCCCCAACTTGGTGTCATCTGCAAACTTGCTGAATAACTTAACATGCAATTGATCCAGGGCTCATTTTCCATTAGGAAATGGAAGACAACATTTATTAGGAATCCAAGTGCTGCAGAGGGAGGAGATTTACTTGCTGAGTGATTTACTGATGAATAGTTTTATGTTAATGTTGTTGCACACACTGAGGTCACAAGCACTGACAAGCACTTCACACCAAACTCACAAAGCAGCTTTCCCCTAATTACATTAGAACTGACACACGCTACAATGTAGGCATATCAGGTTGTTTCTTTAAACTCATTTCACCTTTTAAATTACCAGTACCATTGTTCCTCTTGATTATCTTCATGCATGCATATTTAATAAATACATTTCTTGAATATACTCAGAAGCATATTACAACTATGTACAAAAGCATTAACAAAATGTATTATCAAAGCAGCTCCTTTTTCTTTTTCTGATTTATATTACGGTAGGACCTAGAAGCCCATTTCAGGGTCCAAACAGCCTCTGCCTCTTAAGAACATATATTATAAACAGACAAGGCACAAGGGGCAGAGGAGACAGTTAGGAAGAGTTTTTCCTATTCCAAGCCTATTCACAAGACCACATACCTTGCTGAAAACTTTATATGAAATATCATACCCTGCCACTCTATTCAGGCAGAAGATTAAGGAAACAGATGGATCTTACACAGTGCTCCGAAGACTGAGTGATTCAGGCTGTGGACTATGGAGGGTAGCAATTCCATAGTCATTGACCTACCAGTACATCTTCATTTAGGGGCTATGAAGAAAAGCACTTAAGTTGATTCCAGCTGTTGCCTCATAAAAAAAAAAAAGAAGTATCTTAGATAAACAGGACCCAAAACAAATAGTGAATTATAAATCAGACTAGGTGATATGATCCATGATGACAATACTTAACATTGGACAGGGCTCCTCTACACTGTCTTCATGGGGCCTGATTTATACAGAGCTCATGTTACTAATAAGACATCATGACTCATTTCTTCCACTCGATGGATCCGATTTTTAAAATCATTTGTAGACAATGATAATTTTTCTACTTATGTTCTTAACAGAAATCCCCAAATTGTGCAATTCATTTTGCAATGCCTGAAACAACAGATTGATCTCAAGGGATTATACTGTATAACTGGCATAATTTCAATACCTTATTATTATTCAGGAAAGAAAATATACTACAATGACATTAAGACTTGGGAGTAAATGTCCGTTATTTAGAATAAAAACCCTTTACAGGATTTTATTGCATGGGAATTATCACAAAACAAATCCTGCCAAACCCCAACAGTTCACATTTAAGGTAAAACTCAAAGGAAATCTAAACTTGTAAAAGTATAAACTGTATTATGGTATTCAATCTACCTTAATTTTGCCCTTTAATGACATCATGCATTAAACCATATGGTTATGATCAAGGCATGTTAGATTTTGTGGTCTTAGATTAAACTGATTGTTAAAGACGCATTTGAATATTTTCCCTTTTCATTTTGTTGGTATGAAATATCAACATTTTTTAATTTAGCTTTTATGGCTAGATGCCCTATACACTCTGTTTTATGCTACTGTGGAGCCACACAAAACAGCAAAGCCATATTAATCAGTTAAAGTAGTTCACGCTAGTGCGCCACCAAAGCAGCTAGAAGGCATATTTCCCATTTTCTTCCAGCCTTCTATCTTACAGATTCCCTCAGTCTCTTTAAATTCCCTACATCCTCCTGTACACAGCACAAAATCCATTTTCTTCCTCTCAAACCACGTATGTATGCATACCAGAATTTCTTTTTCTAGGCTTTTCCCTAATATGTACTCATAATTTATGCATAATTCTCTGAATTTATTTTTCTATGATTTTCCCTAATATGTACTCATAATTATGCATACGTCTATGCTTTTCCCTAATATGTACCATCACCTCTATTAAGGAGACCTATTGCAAGTTTTGAAACTGAAAAGAAGTATTTAGGATTCATGTCAATGCTTTGCTGGTATTTTTCACATTTGAATGTTTCTCTCTCAGCAGAGGCTGGGGGCTTAAGGTCTTCTTACAGGAAATTGCCCTGTTTCAAAATGATTGTCATCATCATTCATTCTTAAGTAGCCTAAAGTCACATCTGCCTTCAGCTGAAGGACCATCTTTCTCCTAGGATGACCAGAAAAATGGAGAACCTTTTATATAAGAGAGTAGAAGGCTTTGCTTGTTTAATCTAGTAAAATGCAAAGGGGAGAGTGTATTTATATATAGTTTGTCTGTATCAGGAAGTTAAATTCCATGGAGAGGGGGTGAGGGTGAGGGGAAGAGATCTATTTAAGCTAAAAACACAGTGCTGGTACAAGATCAAATACAAATTTCAGCTAGAAAGAAAAATAAAAGTTCTAGACATCAAATGATTACATTAGTCTTCTAATCAGAATAGTGGGAGTCAAAATCCTAGCTACTTTCTGATGTTGCCTGCTGAATCAGCTTCTGTATTTTCTTTCCTTCTCTCTGTGTGCCTCCGTGGCCACAAGACTATCGTGCAACTGTGAATCTGCAATGAACCGTTCCCCAAATGGAAGTCAGGGGCCTTGAATTCTACTCCTGACAACCAGTTTATCTATGTTCATGGAGATTGCAGCCTTTTGTCTCGGGACCTGGATCTGATCTTTCCTTTATCTTCCCCAAAATCCTAAACAAGAAGAGCCAGAACTTTGAAACAGGGCTAGGTAAATAGGCGGGAGCAATCTGTAAGCCCTGCAGCAATTGTACATGCCAAAAACAACCATTTGTGAGTTCAGTTCCTCAGAGATATTATCACAGGGTTATGACATTCATGCAGTGCAATAAATTTTGTTACTGGTTCAGAAGAGCCCAGTGCTCTCAGGTTCATCGAACTTACAAGTAAGAACCTGAATCCCTCATAATACTCCACATTTTTTTGCCCCTCATCTCAGTCATCTGGCTAGCGCCATTTGCCCAAAGGTAACACAAGCCATATTACTTTCTCTTGTTTGTTCAACTCATAAGGTTAAAAACAATGTAAGGCCCTCCATTATGAAATACGTTTCAAAGCACTTGGCTTCTTACTGGACAATTAGCGACTTTGTATTAGTATTTATAGGCCCAGGGCCAAAGCAAAAAGAGGAGAGAGAATGAAATGTATACTCTCCTCATGATATCATCATAAGTAAGAGAAGAGTGAAAACAAAAGCACCCATATAAAGCTGCCAATATTAATTACTGGGTAGAAAGGAAGGTGCACAATGAACAAGGAGTGAGAGAAAGAATTCTGTGTTCAGATCACTTTGGTACACAGGCGTCTTCAGCGCACACATCCCTTTGGCTCTGCCATGATCAACCTTGCAGTGGAGCTGCCTGGAATCCAGCCCTGGCTGGAAGATCTGTAGATCTGTTTTATTCCTGAAGGGGACCTTTCATCTCAAATGAAATCAAAGCCCTAATGGAACATTTTAATGGAAGTTGACTTTTTATTAGTGTAGAATTGCTGCAGTAGCTGACCAGTTAAAACACTTTACTATGACCCAGAGGCATAAGCTCAAGCACCATTTTCAGACCCTGGTTGAAGACTGTCTTCATTTGGCCCAGCCCTAAATCAGCATCTGATCATTCAGAAAGTGAAGTCAAAGGTGTCCAGACACGATGTACTCCATTACCTGCTGTTGCCTATAGAGACAGCTATGATGAACCATCCTACTCTGAATGTTTTTTGATTGCAGGGAGAGGACTGGAACACGCACTTTGTTTTACGATTAACAAATTAGTCAGAAATATATCATGAAAGATGACATCAACATGATAGAGAGAAAGAGCCAGTAGATCATGTGACAGAAGTTCTCAAATATTTTCCATTTTAGCAGAGAGATTGCCTTATAAGCACCTTGGTCATGACCACATAACATCGGTGGGGCAACTGCTGTAATTGCAAAAGTACAATTAGGAAATACTCTAATGTGTTTTACATGGTTGTTTAATGGAAATGAGCATGTAGAAATGAGGAGTCAGGAATATATGACCAATTAACTCTGTACAAACCTATCCACAGATGCTTAGTGACCAACACTGAAATACTAAGTCATCCAAGTTACTAAGAGCATACATAATTCCCAGCCTGTGTGTAGTTGGATGGAAACTATTGAATAGAAATTGAAAAATGCACTTAAAATTAAATGAATAATTTATTAAGCAACAACCGAAGGGTGGATTGTTCAAAACCACAAAACAGTTTTTCTTAGTTTGAGCTTAAATTGGAACGTATTTAGCTCTAGGATTTTAGCTAGTTTATTGTAAAGAGAAGAATTCTTTGAAAAATCCAATTCCCAAACTGGGTCCAGATTCAGAACATTTCCAAAACCTGGTAGTTTCCAGGACAAATTAGCTTTGAACATGTCTCTAGAATCAGTACCTTACATGGGATCTGAAGTTCCTACTTCTGATTTCTTGGGCATTAGACAGAAGACCTGGCACCAGAAGAAAGTGTCATTATAATAAGAAAATAGAAGAGGTGGACTAGAAAGGGAATGGGGAGGGAAGCTTATGGTGTCGGGAGACTGGCATTGTTGTAGCCATCTGATTAAAGATACCAAGAAAGGAAGCAACTACACCAGGACGTTTCCTTAACAAAGTTCTCATTGTGTATTGTACCTTACCACCATACCCAGTAATTAGCATTGGCAGCTTTATATTGGAGCTTTTGTTTTGATAATTCATTTACCTGCAGTGACACAAGAGAATATTGGTTTATTCCTTTATTTCTTTGGCTAGAGGCCCACATCAACTAATAAAATTATTGCTAATTGTAGACGGTGATACAAGCCAAGGTTTTGGAATATTTATTTTGAAAGCAGATGGTATTTCAGATCATTTGCTGAGCAGTGCACTGAGAGAAGAGGGTAATCTGACATGTTATGCAGGCAGAAATGCCTGCCTGACAAAGCATCATATTAATGAGGCAAACTACTACTTCTGCACAGTGGAGAGATCAAGGCGTAAATATCAGGGTGTAACCCTACAGACGAAAATCCTCTAAAGACTTGTTGAAAGATGTGGTATCAAATGAATTGCTTGCTTCTTAGAGACTGCTTTGATATTTATTGGTTCAAATTGCTCCACTGACTCACTCTTGCGTAAGCTTTCATGCCCCATTTTAATCTTGACATTTCGGGAAGCCAGTCTGAGGCAGTGTAATGACTAGGTTTACAGAGGATCAAAATGAAAAAGGAGAAGCTGGGCTGTAATAATTATAGTCTGGCAATGCATATTTTCACATAATCTGAAAATGCAGGGCAGGAGAGTAATAATATAATAACGAGCGGAGCAATAATGCCAAGACTTTTATAAAGAAGAGCTCTCACTTGGGGTAAATTAGGCAGCGTGTTTTATTTTTAAGTTAGACAAATAGCTGTTCAGCATGAGGGTTTCTTTTTTTTATACGTAATCTTCTGAAATTGCTTATCTCAGATGCATCATAATAAGGGACCGTAGTCTGGAAAAGAAACTGCTGATCTTACTGTGAGTCTCTCTGACGGCATGAATTGTATTGAAACCTACTCTTCAAAAAACAAAGAAATCATCCAAGAGCAAAATGTTTACTTCCCATAGGAAGAAAACATGAAATAATGTGTTGTACTGCTAAATATTAATAGCTGTAGACCAGAACCTAGGCTGCATGTAAACTTTACTCAGTGCAGCCTGGTTGGAAATAGAGGGGCAAAAAGGGCCTTATGTCACTTTTCCAACTTTTGTTCCTTGACATCAAGTAGAGCAGTATCAGGGTTACTCTGCTTTAGGTCTTAGCTTCTAAGAACAGACATGCCAGCTATCTTCCTGCACAGATCCTGGGAACAATGAAGGCAGAAATAAGTAGTGGTGAAACTGGTGCTTGGATAAGCCCCCTGTTACAGAAAGATTTCCCTTAGCAATAGGAGTTTCCACTGGTTAGATCTGCTGGGTTCATGAATGGATTTGATCCCAAGGACTAATGGCAACTGCTTGCGTGTAGTTTAAGAATCTGGGCTAATATCGTAACAAGAATGCTTTGCATTTGAAAGCATGCCTAACTTCACGCCAGTTATACAGTTGGTCCAATAGAAGATTTCACCCTCGCCCCCTGCAAATCCTCACCTCTCTCTTTAATACATTAAGAACTTTCTTCCAAAAGATGTCAGCATGCTTTGCAAACTGGTCTACAAAGGGCTGGAGGCAGGACACAGAAGCCTGTGTCCTCCTGTACATACAGGCTTGAAATAGGAGTGATTCGCTACCTTAGGAATTCACATTACACTTTCACCTCTGTGATACCTGTAGGTAGTGATCCACTGGAACAATCTTCAGTACACTGTCTGCTCCTTCTTGGTTTCACTGTCTGGACTTGTACATTAAGATAGCTGCAGTGTGAGTAAAATCAGCCTTAACTGTGTTTAACTCTTTCATTCAGAAAAAAGATGTCTATTTGTGTTCAAAGCCAATATACATTGTAACTTGCTTCATGACCTGCTTTCTGTGCCTTGGCCTTCTCTCATCATGTCACAGAATTTGGCCATCAACTCTTTAGGGCAGAAACTTCTTTATGTTTCCCTATAGAGGTAAACTTAAGGAAGCACCTTATTAATACCATATAAACAATATTTTTTATTCAGTTAGGTCACAAAGGCCTAATCTCTGGGTAATAAAGGAAACATAATAGACCCACTTTTATTTGACTAGAATGGGGGCATGGAATTTATTCAAATAAACTACATTTGGGATACATTTTTCACTGTAAATGCAAATTCTGGGACAGAATCCACAATCGGATAATGATTTTATTTTCTCCCCGGTGAATGGCTTTTGAGGATTATTTCCACCTTTGTTACTTTTCTACTTCACTTATGGTTCTAAAGTCAAATACTTTGCTCATCCTCCAGCTTTTTCCGTAGTCTGATTATTCCTTTCTGCTCTTCAAATAGGCAAGGCCATGTTGCTAGTCACACTAGAGATTTTTGGAAGCAGATACACTGATGTCAGGGAGCTAACTATATACTTGCATGTGTATGACTGTGGACTCATCTACGTGTACAAATAATCTGGGAGAAGTTTACTCTTAAGTAAACTACTTGAGAGTGAACTCGCCTGGGCACATGCCTACACGTGCAGGGGCATGGCAGCCGATTTGCTGCTCCTAGCAGCAGACTGCTCCTGCTCCCTGCAGCCTTGCAATGAGACCCTGCAGCAGCCAGGGGAAGCTCTAGGCTCCCTCTGGGTGCTAGCCCAGGGGCCAGGAGACACCTGGTTCCTGGAGGGGGGTGGGACATTGCTCCCTGCACCTGGGAGCTGCCTGCTGTTGTAGCAGGCTCTGTCACCAGATCCTGGGCAGGGACTTTGCCCTGGCAACAGGGAGCTCCCAGCCCCCGCTCTGCAGTTGCGGGACCCAGGCTGAGAGATCCTTCTCTCCCAGCACTAGCTTTGCAACTGCTGGGGTCCCACCATTGTAGAGTGGGAGATGGGAGCTCCCTGCTCCTGGGGGTGGGGGACATTGCCCCTCCCAGGCTCTGGTGGTGGAGCTTGCCCCAGAAGCAGGCAACTCCCGGGGGCAGGAAACAATCTCACCCCTGCTGCCTGGCATCTATGTGTGTGCTACTGTGCAGTAAATAATCTCAAGTAAATTTGCTACTTGTATTTGCAGGTAGCAAATTCACTCGAAATTAGAGCCAATTACTGCACAGTACGCATCTGCACGTGTAGGTGTGGATGCTTACTGAGCAGTATTAGCTCTGCTCTTCAGTAAAGCATCTCATGTAGATGCTCCCACTGAGTAGAATTTGGCAAAGAAGGAGGTGCAAAACACTTTATCACATGCTGCCCGGGATTGCAGTATCTGGCTTAGAGGAGAAAAGTCCCCCTCCCACCCACAAATATAAAGAATCCTTATCATAAATGTTTTCAATCATATGGTCAATTAAAAACTGTTTTCCTGCTGAACTGATCTGCCCATTTAAGGAGGCGTCAGAAATGACTTTCCAAACTAATTATTTGATCAGCAGCTCTGATGACCCATAAGGCTATGCAGATTTCTTACCAGGGAAATTAGTTGCTTTTCTACATGCCGCTCCTCTGAGCACAAAATTTCCGTGGCAAAGCAAGAAAAAGCAGAGCTCATTAGTGATTCATTTTATTTCCTTCTTTTGGTTAAAACAGAATCTGAATTTCCCACAGTTACTGTAAACAAACTTAAATTGGCACTGAGGAGGTAGCAAGGCCCAGCAAGAGGAAGACAGGATAAATCTGATTCTCTTCTCCTACAGATACAAAACAGGACTGAAGTGGAGGGAGCGTATAATGGGGGCATAAAACTGAATGCAAGAAGAATCAAAGGTAGATCCCAAGAGACTGTAGAAACATGACCTGACAGACACAGAAAGCCATAAGTGGCACATGATTTATTGATTATACCTTGACATATAGCAAACTTTTAGCTAGTGTTTCTTGAATACTGGACACTTAATATCTAGTATTTAGTATACATGTTGGAGTTTCCTTTCATTTTGTTATTTTTCTTTAGAAAAGCATGTAACAAAACATCCTCTTTTTAAAATAAAGAATGTCACCATGCAGACAGCATGAAGGTCAGTCACAAGGCAAAAGTTCTGAAGATTTTCAACTCAGGGAAATTGTAGGCTGATATTAAATCATAGGTACAAATATCTTATGTGTTTTGAGGCCACAAAATAGGGATGTGGCAAAAGGTAAAATGAGGAATTATGTCTTTAAGTGGTCACTGGAGACACTTGTAATCTTGTTTTATTGGTAGTACTCTCCCCTACATAATGAACTTTGATGAAATAATGAAGTAGCTGTGGCGCCTGTGAAGCTAAGCAGGCAACTTTGCCAGTTAGAGACCTCCCATGAACATGATTGCCTGGGTAACGACTCTAGGCTGCAGCAAAACCAAGAACTCTGGCAATCCACCCTCTTCCCATACCTATAACTCTCTGCATTGTTATTTTTTTAAGACTTGAAAACAATTGATGGTCCACTTAGGTCTGTAGCTGAAGGATGAATCTAAAAATATTCAAAGATAATCCACTGGGATGCCTAAAACTGTTCCAAGTGCAGCAGCCAGCAAAGTTACTGAAACCATGAGGCTGGCTCTGCTGCTGTATAAGTTCATATGTCTAAGGAAATGAATAAATGGAAGACTTTAAATAACAATATTTTGAATTTTGCAATGTTTCCTCACTGTCCTACACTATGGACAGAATCAACTGGTGTTAATAAACTCCTCAGCTTCATTGTCCTTACCACTTTGCCTCAGACAAACATTTAATAAAGGATATAATTAAAATATATGCTAATCACTCTAAGGAGACAGTTGGCATGATTAATGCTATTCTATTTACATAAAGTATATGCACAGAGCAGTGACTGACAAGGCTGCAATGTCACTCAATTTATATTAGGGATGAAATAAAATTGGGGATGTGACTCAGGAACTCAAATCTGACAGCCTGTGTGGACTTGGGAGATCAGTGGTTCTAGTTCTAATCCCTCCACCTCAACTCAGATTCAAAAACACGTGGGGGGAGTGTCTACATTTTCAAATATGATCAGTGCTTTGGGGGTCAGGTTTTGAATGCCTCATTTGAGATAACTTCAAGTGAACTGATTTTCAGAAGGACATTGAGCCATATTTAAAACTCAGAAACCCAACATTATGGAAATATCATTGGATCAATGATTTCATGAGCCTTCTGACAATGTGGGCATGTCTACATGTGGGCATTTAATGTCCCTGATTTAAGGTCTACATGTGTGCTCCCTTAATGTGCCTTAAAAATGGTGATTTTAAGCTAATCCTACCTCAATTTGATATTTGCATAAAGTAAGTATCAAACTTAGGTGGCTAATGTGCATTAACGTGTCTACACATGCGTTAATGTGCTTTAACTAATGTAGTGCTAGGTCTGCCCAACCACTAGGGGAATAGCCAGAACCCAGCCCTAGGGCTCCTGGCTAGGCACTTCCCCTCCCCTACGGCTGTGCTGCCTCTGTGGTAGTCCCTAGCTGCAACTGTGGGCTATAAATGTTTGTGGACATTTTGTGCCCTGGGCCACACTTCACAGGACTTTCAATACTGAAGTTCCTGTGTGACCCCTGGGCAGGACCCAGGCTTCTGCTGCTAGTCCTGCCCACTAGCCAGAGATCGTGCTTGGCCATAGGTGAGTGTTGCAAAGGGCTGCAGCCTGCTGTTCCCCCTGCCCAGCCCTGGGATCTCCCCAGAGCTGCTGCCTAGCTGTCTCTGGTAGCAGGGACAGCAGCTGCTCCCTGCTGATTCTTACCCTCAGCACTGTCTCCTGTGTTTGCAGGTCCTGTGTCACATTTGCCTCTCCTGCATGGCTCACAGTCCCTGGCCGTGCCCCTGTGCCAGGTGCTGCAACCAACTCTCCAGGGCTGGCTACACAGGGACAGCTGCGTGGGGCCAGAGAGCCAGCGTGAGACAAGATGTCCTCCCTGTCCTCCTCACTGAGGACTGGCCCTGCCCACATGTGCATGCCTGAGCTTCCTACCCAGGGGCCTAACTGGAGCCAGGAGGAGGTGTGCGACCTTGTGGCACTCTGGGGTGATGCAGAGGTATAGAGGCAGTTCACATGGGGTGGGTACTCAAACACCCATGTTTATGAGGCCCTGTCAGGTGGGATGAGTGAGAGAGGCTACTCCAAGATGGCACACCAGTGCTGCATGAAGATCAAGGCCTTGCAAGAATAGTGCATAGCTGTGACTGACCACAACCGTTGGTTCAGTTGTGCCTGCAAGAACATTCCCATCATGTAGGAACTGAGCCAGATTTTAGCACCCTGGGACTATGGCCACAACCCTGCAGTATACACCATCTGGGGCAGTCTGACCGAGCCTCTGCCTCAGCTGGACCCCTCTGGTGTTTACACCTCATAGGAGGAGGGTCTCCTGGGTGTTCAGTGGCCTGCCCCAACCACCTCCCTGGCTGTACCCACTGGCAGCTCAGAGAGCCCTGGCTAATGGCTGCCTTGACAGCTCTGCACCCATGTCCCCCACCATGAGGAGCAGCCAGCCAGGATACTGCTGGCCACCACCAGCACCAGCACCTCCTGTGGGGGGACCCTGGGTGGCAGCCCAGGTGCCAGCTCACTGCAGACTGTGGGTCATGGAGCAGCCAATTGTCATCACCAATGGGTAGGCCTGCCCCAGGCCACCAGCCCCACCAGCCCCAGACACAAGGTAAGTCCCATACTGTGGGGGGGGGTGTCCCTGCCCTGGCCCTGTCCTTGATCCTGGCCCATGCCCCTGGCCCCAGCCCCTGGCCCTATCCCTGCCCCTGCCCCTCCTCCCTGCCTGCCCTACCCACACTACCCTGACCCTAGTTCTCCCCACAGCACACAGAGAGGTGGGACATAGGTCAAAACTTTATTGAGCAGCCACAGCTGGATGGGCACTGGCCTCTCACATGCCAAGGGAGGTGTTGGTGCTGGTGATGATGTCCTCCTTGGTAGTGGGATGCAGTGACATCTAGTGCTGTGACTGGTAGCCCTCCAGGTGGCAGTGGAGGTTGTGAGGTAGGCCATCCCTGCCCCCCCCACACCATCATAGCTCAGGGTCCCAGACCAGGAGCACAGGTGTGCCTGGGGCACCAGAAGGATCAGCAGAAGCAGCATGGCTCTGGCACCCCTCAGCCTGCACAAATAGCTCATCATGCACTGCCCAGGGCACATGCAGTAGGGCACACTCAGGACACAGTGGTGCCATTGAGTGGGATGGTTCTAGTGGCCTCCCCAGAGAGGCCCTCTGCAGGAAGGGTGAGGACATGCCCAGCCCTTCACCCCTGTGGTCTGAGAGCCCTGCATGCCCCTAGACCAGGCACCGATGGTTGGGTGGCAGTGCAGCTGATCTGCAGAGAGAAAGCAGGGAGCTGGGTCTGGAGCTGCAGCAGCCTGGTAAGACGTATGGGGAAGCAGGCTGCCTATGCTCAGCACCTAGTGGGCTGCTGACCCCAAGGGACAACATTGGAATGGGGGGCTTGGGCAATGGCTGCCTGGGCCTGGCCCTGGACAGCCATCTTACCATGGTCCCTGGGCACCCGTGCACAGCTGACCCTGAATCTGAGACCAGGCAGTGCACATCCCCTGGCACAGAGCATCTTATCTCTGAAATGTTGCAAATTCTCACAAAAGCCTTCTGTGTCTTGCCTATGTAGGGCCAACATCTGGACACAGGGGAGAACCCTCCATCCCTACTTATCAGGGATGCCACCTCAGGGTCACCGCCACCCACCACTGGAACTGCCCAGATGTGCTATCTGCACCAGCAGTCCACAAAAGACCAGACAGTCCTGCTCTAGTGGCTGGTGGTGTTGGTGGAGGAGTGGTAGGTGCACAGGTGTAGGCTCAAGAGGCATGGGAGCTGGCCTGGCAGATGAAGGATATTGCCTAAGCAGAGGGCTAGGACCAGGTGCTGAGGGAGCACTGGGTCTGAATGGAGGCCGTGGAGCAGCAGCAGCTAGAGCAGCTCCAGCTGTAGGGGGATGCCAGCCACCAAGCCATCCATACCCTCCTGGCCCTGGCAGCATTGGCTGTGTCCACCGAAGCCAAACCCCTGCCTGTGGCCCCACAGCCAGCCCTCACCCAGACCTTGGAGGAGACCCTACAGTGCCTCCTGGCTGTTCTAGCCCCTGGCCCAGCCCCTACCCTGAGTTCACTACCACCAGCCTGGGCCCAGCCCTATCGCTTGCCTCAAACCCATATACATGAATACTAGGAGGTGCCAGGCATGGCACTGCAAGGACATGCTGGCCCTGGATTGGGGCAGGCAGAGGGGGAACAACCTGCAGTGGAGAAGCACCAGCCAGCATTGCCCATGGATGAGTTCACCACCTGCTGTGGTCACTGCAGACCCCAGAGCACCCATGGGTGAAGTGGCCAAGGCCAGAATGCTGGATGCCTGCCCCTAGGCTCTGTCCCCTAGTTGAAGAAAATAAAGGTGTTTTGTTTTGACCATGTGTGTGTCCTGAGAGTGGTACTGGAGGTGGGCAGGGGTAGCGGGTGTGTGGCTGGTGGGGCAGGTGGGCTGGAGCAGGGAGTACAGGAGGAGGGGGTCAGCCAGGGCCTCCTGCAGCCAGTGCCCTGGCATCCTTTGGCAGATGCGTGGCTGTCATGGGGCCTGAGCAGGCGACCTGCTGGAGCCAGCAGGGTCAGCACCACGGCCAGCAGAACCATGGGGCCATTGCTGGCAGGGGCTGGGCTGGAGCAGTGGGGTGCTGGGTGCTGCTGGCAAAGGCAGGGACGGGGCAGCCCTGGTATAGGGATGTTGGGTGGGAAAGGAGGGAACTGGCATGTCCTGCCCCTGTACTGGGCATGTAGCTCCTGGACAGGGAAGAGGCTTGCAAGGGATCAGAGCTTCCAAGATGGCTGCTGGGTACTGGCAGCTGGCTCCTGCTTGAACATGGCTGCCAAGTGCTGGCAGCTGTGTTTCCAGAGGCTGGAGCTTTCACCAGTGGCCACAGGAGCACATGGCAAAGATGAAGCAACCTTGGACTGAAGTTAGTCCTAAGTCCCTGCATGTGTGGACACCTGCTATAAAACACTTAATCCACATTAGCTTAATGCACGTTAAATTTAAGCATGCTTAAATTCACATGTAGCCATGCTCTGTGATGCTGAATTTTTACAAGAGCTGCTTATCACATTTCAACACTGATGAATCTGAGCCTACTGTTGAATCCCTCTGGCATAAATTTAACCCAGATGTTGGATTTGAAGATCAGCTCTTGGCTTACCTTTCAAGAAGAGCTGCCTTTGCTCTTGTGCTAAAATGCTTTCCTATTTAGGTTTTGAACCACATTTTATATTATTATAAATGTGGCTGTGAAGAAAGCATTAAGAGTTGATTGAGAATCTTGGTTGCAAGTCTGCTTTCATTGTTATGCACTCTGGTCTTCAGCTACACTCAAAAACTGGTTAAAATGGCTATAACTGAAGATTTTCTGTCTAAATCTCTAGATGAAAATAGCCTGGAATTCAAGATTTTTTGAACTTGGTTAAAAATGTCATGACTTGAGTTCACCTGCAGATGTAAGGTTATAAGTAAACCAACTCTTTCAGCACACCTGATATCCATCCCACATAAAACAGGAGTTTTTTGAATAGCTGCTGCATTGCACTGGAGTGGGCAAAATATAGCTTGTGGGTAAGATCCAGCCCACCAAGTGATTCTATCCAGCCTACATTGGTTCCTTTGGCCCCATGGGATCTAGGCATAGGGTCATGACTCATGTAGCCAGTCCCACTGCACCTGGGTACAGAGATGTCATCTGGTGCAGAGTACAGTGTGCTCCATCCCTGGGTGCATCTCTCAGGTGCACTGGGAGCTGTTGTCCATGGAGCCATGTGGTGTGGTGATAGGCTGGGGGTGAGATCCCCATGCCCAGAGTGCACTCAACCAGGCAGATGGGATGGAGCTGTTGGCGGGTGGGGAGTGGTGTCCAGGAGTGGGATGGGTGGGTGAGCAGGGGTGGGGCCAGGGCCAGGGCCAGGATTGTGGGGGCAGTAACAGTGCAGAACTGGCACCCATTGAAAGGACATGAGGGGAGCAGATCACAGCTCTGTTCTGGGTGCCGGCCCCACACTGTCACCATACCATGCTCCCAGCCCTGGCCTCATCCACCCGGCCCATTCCCAGACACTGCTCCCCACTTGCCCATGGCCCCATCCCATCCACCCAGCCAAGTACGCCCTGCCCATGAGGGTCTCAGGCTGGTCTCTATGGAGACCCTGCCCATCCACTCCATCTGGCACCCCTGGCAGTGATACAGGGCAGATGGGCCTGGGACCGGAGAGGAAAAATTGGCATCTCTCTGCCCCTCCACCCCCTGCCACACCAGGTGGTGTAAAGAGCTGTGATAGGGGGCTGAGGCCCATCAAAGCTCCTTAAAGCAACAGTGTTCGTGAACTGTTCACTGCTGAAAGTCAGATAGTTGCTATTCATTATTTGTGCTGTCAGAGTGGTAACTGAAATCACCTGGTGTCAGAAGAAGCTATTCCGTCAAGTGGGGTTTTTTTTGGGCCATCATATTGTGAGGATAGATTTTTTTACTGTGAAAGAAGGACAGGTAACTGTATTGTAGGCTCCAGTCAGCCCCTACTCACTTACCAAAAAAGGAACAGTTCCCTGATGTCTCTGTTACCTGGAGAAAGTGAGGGCACATTGTGTCCTTTTAATCCCGGAACAAAAGCGAACAAAGACGAACAATGGAGGCCTAGTTATCTATTCCTGAGATCTGAGTTTGCACCATATTGAACTTCTGGTACCTATTTAATGAGCCCATGCTGTAGCCTGCTGGTGAAGAGAACAAAGACATGTGACTCATGCTGTCTTGTTATTGTTACATAAACTATACAAGTAATTTATTTTTATGGTTAATTACTGGATTAGTGAAGGTATATTGAAAATGTAAGATGAGGTGACAGAAGGAGCCAGGTAGAGTTGAGAATGATTTGAACAGCTGTCAGGACTGAAGAACTGTGTTGAATATGTATGTGTGTGACCTGGAGTGAGGATAGATCTAAGGGAAATCTGCATAAAATGGCAATTTTTGCTTTATTTTTTTTTTGGTGGGGGGGGAGGTTGGCTTGGGTGGTGTGTTACAGAAATAATTATCCATGTCTTCCATTCCAACCCCCACTACATTTAGACCCTACCCATCTTCCTGTCAATGCCTCATGATTTTGAACTTCATCTGAACTTCATCTGGGTTCTCTTTGGTGTTCTTTAATCCTGTGTCTATAGGTAGGCCTGTGTCCATTCAGTAACAAAACTCACCTTGAGCAAACTCTCTTTTCATTCCCCTTTGCAAGCTGTCCCAATTCTATCTGCATGGGAAACTAGAGAATTTGACCTCCTCAAATTAAAACTGGTTTCTTCTTCTGGCAGCCTGCTGCCCACATAATCAGGCTTAATTTAGCTGGTTAAATCAGCTCTGTATATTAAACCACTCTGGAGCAGTGAAAGTAAAATGCAATCAGGCTCAACCTACTGAGAATTGTGTTATTGACTGAAAACAGTGAAAATATATTAATACTATTTCTCAAGTGTCCTGGAGATATTCTTTTGCTTGTAATGGACAATGAAATACAAAGCCTGAGGCCACAAAAATCTAATGTATGTGTTGGAATAATCTAAAGCAGAATTTCATGCAAAGAGAGCAGCTTTGTAATTATGTCAATTTTATCAATACAGTGCAAAATAAGTCTTCATTCTTATAAGCTGGGGTGTCAAAGATACAGCTCAAGGAGCTGTTTTACATGGGCTGCAAGGCTCCTAGAGAGCTGAGAATTTGGGGACAGGGCACGCAGGGGCAAATTCCTGGGCACAGAGCCTTGTTGGGGATGCTTGGTGGTGGTGGGGGGGTGCAAGTAAGTGTTGCATCAACTCACCACTTGCCCCACTGCTGCCACTGCTCACCCTGCTGCTGCCACAAGGTCTGAATCTGGCTCACAAGAAGCTCCCCGACAATCCAGATCTGGCCCAGGGGATTGATCGAGTTGAGCACCCCACTTAGATACCAGCAGCTCTGAAATGTCAAAGAGAGATTTTACATGAATGGGTAAATCTTAAGATAGGTTTGTTCAGAGAAGGTTGGCCTGTCGCCATGACACTGGCAGACTCAAGCTGCATTTGGCTGTAAAATGCTGATACATCCTCAGTGCCAAAAAAAAGGGGTTGAGAGCAGTTAAGTTGCTAGGAGCCCAGAGTAATACACACGCTCTCTGCTTTCCATATTGTCCCACTTCAAAGCAGCGTAATGCAGCCATGAAAGTATCCAGGGCTCCTCTCACCCCGCTTTCAACAACATGTGGTGTGTGGGTTAAGGAGTGATATTATGTTCTTTTGGTTTTTTAAAGCAAATTTTTGTTTAACCTCTGCTGTGACCCAAATGAGTGAATGTGTTACCCAGATATGCTCCATTTCTGTTTACTTAACCAGAATGTTTGCTTATTTGGTGACCACTGGAGAGGAACTACTGTTCTGATTAACCCCACAATGAGTATTTGTTGCTTCTTGTTTCCTGACATTTTCGTTATGCTCCTAATTGCAAAGCTCTTGATTGTCAGATAAAAAATGCACATGTCTATTTGCTCAGGTATTACACAATGGATCTTCTACTGTTAATTAAAGGTCTAGACTCAATGTCTCTGAACCTGCCTTTGGATAGTTGTCCTCCCTGTTTCATACCTGGGATACACCGACAGGAAAACAAGTACAAATCTTGAGGCACTTGAACCAGCACTTTTTTTTTTTGTTTTTAAAGAAAATGCCTGTATTTGGAGTTTGCAAAGACTTTTCCTTTTTTTTTTTTTTTT
>NW_017728914.1:21480040-21507726 GCF_001723895.1 Crocodylus porosus
ACTTTTCCTTTTTTTTTTTTTTTTTGCTACCAAGATTTCTCCCTAGGCAATGACATGCAGGCATAAGCTGTGTTCTGCTCTTTGCTGTGGCTCACAAGGCATTACGGAATGAAAAGAGGGCTTTTCTCTTGTATTGCCATTGTTGTTGGCAACAGGACAGGCCAGGGCTGGCACTCAGAACAGGATGAAGATAAAACCAGAAGCAAAAGGCTGCTAATACAGCATTTATAAAAAGACCAAGTGATTGGTTGGATTTTAGCTCCCAACTAATTTGGAGAAATGTGTTTGATGATCCAATGAGAATTTTTTTCCTCCCATTTAAAAAACAAAGGAAAGATTTCTAATGTGGAGTTTTTGGGGATGAACATTTGCTAGGGCAGCATATGAGAATAGTCATTCTGATCCCAAAAGCTATCAGTGAACATTTCTAGAACTTGGAAGTTTTTGAACTCCTCAAGGGAAAAGGGATGAATAGATGGAGCAAAGGTTTATACTTCCAAAATGTGGTTCCCTCACCCCACCAACGTTCTAAAATTTGCAACATCTCGATTTTTTCCAAGCTCAGAGTCGCCTCGATGCAACAGGAAAAAAACACAAAATTGTTTTGAGTTGATTAGTTGGTATGGCTAACAAACAAGTTTGTACAGGTTTGGGAATCCAGTTCTCTTCCTGACACTGCCACATACTTCCCGTTTGACCTTATGCAAATCACTTGACTTCAGTGACTCATCTTCCCATCTGCAGAATGTGGGTAGCACCACTTACTAGCATCGTAGAGAGGTTGTAGCAATTAATTATATTACTGTGTGTAAACCTCTGAGAACATCATGTGGAAAGAGTTGTAGAACTGTAAATGATTATCATCAATGATACTGTATATACCTCACAAAGCTGGTGCAAAATTTTCTAGCAGGGCAGTTTCCACTTGGAAAATGTTAATTCAGTTGAAATGTTTGTGGAAACATACTGAATGTATTCACACTGTTAAAGCTTTAAAAATTACCCAACCAAACATTTAGTTCTAATAAGGTCAAAAGACCTTGTTTCATGAAATTATTATCTCATATTATCTCATTTCAATTTTTATATAAAATGTAAATATGCATATTTTATATAAAAAAGTGAAATAAAAAGTCAGTCTTATCATCTAAACATACTTTAGTCTTTGGCTTCTCTAAGGTTATAGAATTTTTTTGCTAGAAAATTCAGAATTTCACTGAATTCTCTGGACAGAAGGGATTTTTGAGATGTCAATGTTTCCTGTGGAACAGAAATTCTGAGTCTGGGCTGTTTAGTATCTATGGTCAACCATGTCCATCCTGACACTCATAGTATAACTTCAACCAAAGCAATTAAAAATCCCTGAAAGTAGGTACTGAATTTTCATCAGGATTCTGTAAGATGATGAATTTACAATACTTAAATTAGTCAAAATATTGATCAAAATTGGAAAGACTGAGAGATTCATGAAAGCATTTGTTCTTGTGAGAAAATACATTTTCTTCATGGAAAGAACCATAACTCAAAAAATTCAGGTTGTTGGGTCAAACACCTAGCACTTGTGAGACTAACCCTAAGCTAGGAGGTTTACCTATCACTAATGGAGTCAAAATGAACTATGCTGTGGCATCAACATCATGTGAGAAGGGTCCCAAAACTGTGGTATACAACTTCATCCTGCACGACCAAATGAAATCTATGGGTGGACTGACACAACCTTTTGCTCTGGATAGGAGTTGTGAAGCCAGAAGATTCAACAGCTATTATTGCAGTTATTGTCAGAAAACCCAGTTGTCCATAGAAAATAATTAGTTGTGCATGTCTTTATGGTATTTATTAAATGGGTGTAATTGGTTGTATTAATGTTTCTGTACCAAGCTAACGGAGGATTATGATTGCTGCTTAATTAAAAAATACCAGAATTTCCATCATCCTATACACACCCAGGCAATGCTATTATAGTATAAGGCCTCACCATTACTATTATGATTCATAATTTCTTAGTACTTCAAATGCATACATATTAAGACATAAAACCAAGTTATGTATTCGGGCTAAAAAGCTCTATCGACCTGCACAAATCAGGTAAGTAGACACAAAAGCATATAATAGGCATGTCATTGTATCATCTCTATTTGCACATTTTTATGATCAGAAATCCTTTATTTGTGAGCATAATGGGGATTTGTGCCATTTAGCAGGTGCTTTTCTTGCTCTGTGTTTTGAACCTATGGCAAACTAGCCTTCAACACCCAAATAATTTTGATTGTAGTTAGGATATCACTGGACCTGTAGGTAGACTTCATGCAGGTTTCTCACTAAAAAGCATTTAATTTTGGTTAACAGGATTGGCTAGGAAATGTTCACAGGTCTGTAGATAAAATGGTGCCAGGAGACTGTTGGTACCAAAGACGGCAGAGCTATTGATTCGTGCCAAGGCAGCCCATCTGTAAATGAGTATGACATACACACAGAGACCCACACACCCTACCCCTTCCTAGAAAAAGTGTAGTAGAGCATGGGCAACATTTGAAAGACTTACCCTGAGCTGGGAATCCTCATCTTACAGCTTTAAGAATACTGGCTGTCAACCTGCTTGGTCTTAACTGCTGTCAGTCCTGTTCAAATCCACTCAAGTTTTAAACTGATTCTTGGAAATCTAGTAGTGTCAGACATACAGCATGTGAGGTGGATGTGCTGTACGCACCTGTTTAAATGATTTATCTGGGAATTGTGTCAGATTCAGATCCTTCAAATGCAAACTTTCAAAATTTAACACCTTGAAGTGTCAAGTTCCTGGCACTGAAAAAACTGCCGAACCTACCAATATGAGCTGAGTAACAAATACAAAACCTATGCACAGTTGTCCTCCTGGATAACTGGAGCCTGCTTGAAACAAGTAAGCTGATTCCTATTCATTTAGCAGGTTATTAAGATTCTGACCAATGATGACAATTTAAGAGTCAGATTTTCAAGCCATTCCAGATATAATTATATCCCCAACTTAAATAGTTCTTGCACTTATGTGAGTAAGCTGGGGATAGAAATAAAAGAAAAAAATACAAGTGGCCCAAAACTTGACCTGAACTTTTTTTACTTAATTATGTTTTACTGAGTGATACCAAAAAGCAACAGAACCATTTCTAAGTAAACAGTAACTGCACTTACTCAAAAAATTACTGCTACACATAGACTATATTTTGTTTTCAATCTCTTGGCACAAACCTCCCACTTTTCAGCAGATCTTACTCCATAAAATAATGGGAATGTATGACTTATTTGACTTCTTCAGGGGCCGTAATTAACAGTGCAATTTTGCAGAATTAGAGTAACATCCTTGCTATCATCTGTGTAATAGGCCAGTTATACTTAGATTCTGATTTTTTCACCAGAGGTTTAAAGTGTTCTTATCATTTGTATGTAGACAAGCATGTATATTAGCAAATTGTTTTTCAGCTCACAAAGGGGTTTTTTTTGTGTGTGTTTTGTTTTGCTTTAAAGGCTTCAAGGATATTAGCTACAGTCTGAACATTGGGAATGAATATTGTTTGGAGCTTGTATCGAAATGCCTATTTGAAATAGCATAGCATAATAAAAGAAGAGTTGCAAACTTGTGCTGGAACTCTGTTCAAAGCCAAGCTAGTAACTGGGCCAAAAATTTCCTATGAAAAATAAAAACAGAATCATTGAATCATCTGCAAAAAGCTGCATCAGCAATGGAAGTTTAACTCAGCAACAGGGTATTTAGCTTTGTTCACACAATAATTACATCACAAAGAAGGATATGAAGGATTTCAAGGGAGCATAGCCATCACTTTAAAGGCACAAGAATAAACAGATGACATCATGGCCAAAAAAGGAACCATTGGAGAGCAAAACAAATAGTGTTACAGCATTGAAATGACTCTGTTTGGTGGTTAGATGAAATACTTTGCATTAGTCAGCTGAATTGAAAACATAATCAAACAGACTAAATTGAAGACAGCCCCACGAAACTGTGAGAGCCAAACTGAGCTATGTGAGACATGTACAACATAAATCAAATACGGAATTTCAGACTCGATACAGAGTGGTGAATAAGTTATCACGGCCTACAATAAGGCTTATAAGAGTCATAATTTTATATAAAAGAAATCCTGGAAAAGCAGGAGATCTGAGAAACTTATATCATGTGAGCATTCAGGTGAGTAGCTTTTTACTTTGTGTCTCAAATGACTAAAATAACTTTGAAGTGAGCTTAGTTACAAGGTGAAGTGCTTAAGTTGTTTACAAGTTAATATGTAGAGGCCCTGCTAATAGCTGACCTAAATGCAAATCTGAGGCCATCTGACAAATATAACAACATAAACTACGTGTCATGCAAATTGCCATCATCAAAATTAGGAAGATTGAAAAATAAGACTTTTTCTGAGTTTGCCTGCTTGCTACGATATTTAGAGTCTGATTTTTCTCTAACTTACATTACTGTCAACCAAGAATAATTCCATTGAGGTCAATGGCCTTATACAATTGCAAAGTTAGTGAGAGGACAATTCAGGTGTTTGTGTGCTCTAAATTCTTCTCTTAGCAGCAACAGCAGTAATGGAAGGTGGTAGCACCCCCTTCTTAGATAGGCTGGGCGAACAAACAAGAAAAACCTGCTGGGCACGTAAGCCCAAACCTATAGGAGGAGCTATAGCCATTATCTCACTCTGCTGGTGCTTCCCCCTCTCCCATTTCCCTTGAGATTTCTGAGGTTGAGCTATGTTCCAGATTTTAATCTGTGAGAGTAGACTGGAGACACATGGCTTCCATAATATTGTATAGACAAATAAAAAAGTATGAAACAAGGATGGACTGGTGCTATGGGGTTGTGTTTGCATAGTTTATTGTGATGATATATACCAGTGTAGTACACAGAGTCTAACCACTCTTGAATACTTCAATATAAATGGTTTATTTCTACTGTATTTACCCACTTAAAAGTAAAATGATTTTGATATTGGTACAAAGTAAAGAGAGAAGGAAAGGGACTTCCAAACAGTGATTGGAGATGGTAAAGGAAGGCTTTCACTCACTTGGCTCCAGCTCCTGGCCGTGTCTCAACAGTTGCTTGTTTCAGGACTTTTTGTAGAAGAATTCCAGTATCACAGAAGTCATTATTAACATTGGCCCCAACTGATGTTGCTATTGGAAGACAATAGCAAAGAACTAAAAAAAAGTGGCAAATGACTGAAGTTGTTTCCCATGTAGTCCCTTTAGGGCAGGGGTTTTCAACCTTTTTAAGTAAGTGTACCCTCCGTGGATGAATGTGGAGTTGGGTGGGGGGGTGCAGAGTGATGGGTGGTGGTGGCAGCTGCCATATGCAAGCTTTTCCCACCATGTCTAGCTGGCCAGGTAGCCCCTGTGCAGCCCACAGAGGGGTGCTGCTGCCTCCACCCTGCCCTGGCCCTGCTCCTGGGAGGCAGCAGTGCAGGGTGGTGGATGGAGGCACTCTATCCCCATCTGTGCACATGTGCCCGCTAGGGCCTTCTCAAGTACCCCGGGTTGACACCCCCTGCTTTAGGACACAGATGGAATATGTTTGCGGGGGAAAAGTAGTGACACTGGGTAAGCCTAAATTGTCTTAGACAGTACATTTTCATTCCCTCACAGATAGGGTAGGAAGTTTATACCTACATCAATACAGATATTTATTGCTGGTCTGATCTAACAGAGCTGTGTTGAAGCACTTGAAATTATACCAGCTGAGGAAACCTTAAAACCCCAGCTACATGATAGAAAAAGGGAAAAAAATCACAAATGACTTATTTGCTGAACATAATTCAGCCATCCATAGAGCTGGGATATTTAATGCCACATCTCAGTTAAGGAGAGTCTTCTGCCTGGCTTGGTGTGTAGCTCACTAGGCTATGATTAAGAATGAATGAATCTGTGGCTAAACTTTTATTTGTGACTTACAGCAACCAAAACATTGAAAGCATTTCTTAATTTTACCTATTAACCACAAAATGTTGTTTCCCCCAAGGAAAAGAAGTGGAATAAAGTTATAAAAATATGCAAGCTGTTTAGAAATTGTCAGTCACATACCGTATTTCATTTCATTCCTTTGCAGAATCCTTATTGATATACTGCAGTTCAATAGGTGGCTGGCAGCTTTGATTTTTATTTCTGATCTGACTTTAAACAGAAATTTGACATACAATAAGCACATTTTGAAACATCATCTTTGCTATAAGACAGCTTCTGTTGACACTGCTGTCCTGCCATAGGGCATCAGAAAGGAATCACACCCCAGCCCTCTCAGAAAGTCATTTGTGACACAGGATGTCCCAGTTACTATAAAAAAAATGTTGAAAGCACTTCATTCTCCCTCCCTTTGATTTTTATTAGTTTAGCTCCAGGTCCTTTCTGAGTAATTATACCGTTTGCTTCATGTCTTGCTTTTCTAATGACTAATATAAAAATATGTGTACAAGCAAAGGGAAGCGTATTACCAAGTGATTTACAATTAGGATCCATTAAGGTAATTATTTTAATAAATGAGAATTAGTCAAATATAGCCATACACAAGGCTATGGCAGATATTAACAATGGCCACTGCAGAGAGGGAAGTGGGTTAAAGAGAAGGAGTTGGGCACATGGAAACAGGGATGCAAGAGATGTAAAGTGATTAAAGAGAAATACCTGGGACATTTGAAAAAAATATTAATTAGGGTTGGGCTGAGCTGGACATATTCAGCCTGTAAAGTCACTTCTGGAGATTCGTTCCTCAGACCCACCTATTCAAACACAGATGAGGTTCAATGATTCAATGATTCAACTTCCAAGACTATCCCTGTTCATGCCCATCAAGGCTCCCCATTATTTCCTTATGGGATGACATCAATGAGGTTCAAAAAGATTTCAGAGAACAAAAACAGACTAAATTCCTCCAATTTCACTTTAATACTGGGAAGTAACTCCAGTTTGCTTATACCAGCATCACTAAAATGGGAATCTGGTCCTAATTACAAAGGTGAGACTTCAGTGGTTTACTCTAGATTTACATCAGTGAGCCGGAAATCATAACATAGTACAAATGCCATTTATTAATGTTTCTGGATCTGCTAACATATCCTTGTCAATGCTTATGCTCTGGAAGGGGAAAAGGAGATTTCTCTCTAAATGACCTTGGCAACTCCAGGTGGAACAATTTGCAGACAATTCACATCCATACATGTGCAAGATGTTCACACGGAAAATTATGGGCTGATACACTTCCTTTAGTCAATGTTACTGTAACCCAGCCCTTTCCAATCTGCTTCTGACTATATTATGACCATCTGGTTGAGCCATCATCTTGTCAAATGCCATTGGGTTTTGCAACAAGATTGTTGCTTCACTTGAACACTGCCAGTAAAGAGGTCTCTATCCCAATGTTGCTGTGTGTTAGATGCAGGATTTAGCAGGTTGGAGAATTTACATAGAAGACTGAGACCTAGGAGTTTCTGGCTAATTATCCACTCTATATTTCATTACATAAGCAAAACTATGCGCCACTTTCTGTTAAGAGTTCTGGGTAGTGTAGTTCCAACCAGCAATTTCCTGTACTAAGTAACAGTATAATTAGGACTCCCACTGGAACAAAACACCATGAGTACATATTATTATATTACACCATTATAAAGTTCACTCATTAAATCTAACTTATACAACAAGCACATTTTGAGGAGGTAATTTCCCATTCACTGCTTTTCATTTAATTATTTTGATGAGGAGCAAGGAAAGACTAATAGATTGATGCCATTCAGAGCCCTGTTCCAAGTTTAAGGTGTTGAACCTTTGTATTGTCATTCTCATAAGTAGCCACATTCAGATAGGTAGCAGTGTTAACGGGTGATTTGCTATTTGTGCAGGTACTACTTGACATGATAGGTCTTTAAGCTCACAGGAGAACAAGCAAAAAGTGAGAATAATATAACAGGGGAGTAATAATAAACTGCAAGCAGCAGAAATGGCATGTGTCTTGCCTGACTTCTGCAGTTTGTCTGCATATCATTTCTGGTTATAGGCAAGAGCCAGTCAAGTTCATTAAAATCAAAAGGAAGTCCTTTAGCCCCCAGATTCCTGTCATTTCATTTGAAGAGAAAGCCTCTGGCATGTAACCAGATATCTTCCGGGTTTTAAGGCCTGCTGATCTTTGCCTTTAGATTTCTGGACAGTATTAATTTACATAGGCCAGAAAACAAGCGTGGAGCTCTTTGCCCTATTGGGTTACATGCAAAGAGCACCAATAAACTTCCTGATGTAACTAATAAAGGAAATTGGGAAGGAAGGAACAGTCTATCCATTATCGATAGGATAAAAGTTACAAGAATTAGGCAAATTAAGTACGTGAACAAACTAGTTAAAAAGAAACCATGAGCTGCACTTGATTTTACACTCTGGGCACCACTCCATTTATGAGCTGGCAGCAGAAGAGAGAGAGAAGGCAAAGAAAGCACATCATTTTTCTTTTTTTTTAAATTCAAAAAGAAAAAAGTTACCTATTTTTAAGTGGGAGAGATGGAGACCTGCCATCCCTTATAATGTAAACACTCTGCAAGACTCCTTCCATGGACTAATGGCAAATTAGCTTACCACACTTCTTGTGCCATCTATTTAGATTCTTACTTCTAGTGGACTCTGATGTCATCCACATCTTGCTCTAGTCCCCCATGAAAAGAACAGAAGTCAGGAGTAAGAGTGGGTAACTTCTACTGACTCCAATGAGAATAGTTTCCCATTAGTTTCCACCTTGAATTTGGCTCATAATGGACATTATATGAGTATAAGACTTTTTTTGCAAAAGGAAATAGCCCTCCTCTATCCGGCTTGTTTCTTCTGTGGTTGAATATTAATCCACCTATGTGTTTTAGAACAGCTCCGTTGATCTTTCCCTTTTCTACCAATAAATGAACATCTTTCAATCACATTAACACATTTCTGATTAATACCAAACATTCGGCGACTCAGGGCTGGCCCGTCCTATCCTGCGGAACCTGTGGCCACAGGGGGCCCACAGCCAAGGGGCCCAGCAGAGCCGGGCAGAGAGGCCGTGGCCCCTCCCGCGTTTGGCAGTGGCTGCTGCATTTGTGGTATAGTCTGCCCACCCGCCCAGCAGGCTGGATGCTTGTTTAACTGTTCCAGCCAGAAATTCCTGCCGTCACCCCTCCCCCTGCGTCCGGCGTGCCAGGATGTTCATTGACAGGCGTAAGTGTGCCGTGCGGCAGGAAAGGGGGCCCCGCACAGGCTGATTTGTCCTGCACTCTGCTATGGTCATCTTTGCTGATGGATTGGGTGGCCCAAAACTTGCAGGGGGTCCTAAAAAATTGTGGGCGGCCCTGTGGTGACCTATATATGTTTATTTCTTTTTGTGAAATGTAGTGCTGCTGGTTCCTTCTTGTACTGAGTTTCCTGATAGGCAGATGGGTTTTTCCGTCAAGAAGCACATCTCACATTCACGTGCAATGCTTTCAAGAGAGGCAGAGAAAACTGAACTAGATAGAGGAGCAGACACGTGGCTCCCATCTGAAGTTATGGTTGCGTCTAAATTGGGAAAAGTAGTTGCCCATGTCTTTATGGTCTTTATTAAATGGGTGTAATTAGTTGAATAAGTCCAATTAATGTTTTTGTACCAAGCTACTTAATTAAAAATATTAGAATTTGCATCATCCTATACACACCCAGGCAATGCTATTATGGTATAAGGCTTCACCATTACTATTATGACTCAATATTTGTACTCCCAGAGCACAAATATTAAGACATAAAAATAGCTTCTGTAGCTGGGCTAGAAAACAAAGGTTCTATCTGCACAAATCAGGTAAGTAGACACAGGAGCATGTTACAAGGCACGTTCTATAAGGCCTCAGTTCAGAAAATTGTGAGCACTCAGGATAGCATGTAAGCATGTGCCTAAATTTAAGCCCATGGTTAAGTGGCTTGCTGGTTGAGGGGCCTAGTAGAGGAGTTTTCTTAGCTGCTGATTCACATGCCAATTTTTAGCTTTCAGCAGCAGGTTTGGAATCAGAAAAACTGTTTATTATTCAACCCTCAGTTCCAAAGCAAGGAAAACACTGTTTATAAGAAACTTCAAAAGCCTGTGTCACAGATATCAAGTCCATATTCTATGTGCCTTTGCCAAGTCAAATTAGGTTATTTTACTTGATATTAAGTTTGACAAGCAAAGAGACTGTGAAAACCAGAATTCCAACTGGGCGTGCCTCTTGTAATTCAGTAAATTTTTTAGTGTTAAAATCTCAACAGTAGCCCTATTCTTTACACTCAGATTATATTACTGTCTGTATTTATCTTGTCTGGAAATGTACCTCCTTGTATCCTAGACATCTTCTAATATTCATGTTCTTCGGGAATGTGAGCAACACCAGTAGACTTTGTTTTGGCTAGCAAACTGGTCTTACCACATATGGATGTCTCTGAAGCCTTGGTTTATGTTTACCTGAACAGATTATGAATTCTATTATTATGCTAATTCTTGGGCATGATAAATATATTAGATTTTGTGTTGCAATAAAATACATTCCTTCTAGCACACACGTCCACTAGGGAAAAAGTTACGAATCAATTTGTATATTAGTAATGGAAGGGCAGATAATTAAGCCAAACACTTAATAATATGGTACATTTAAACAAATGCAAGATTGCACGATACGCTCTCTGTGGATTGAACTGTTGGTGCCTTGCTCTCATTAACTGAACATTAAAGCTTTCAACCCATACCACTTATCCACAGAAAGCTTTCACTAACTTTTCAAACCGTGTGTGGAAACAGGATCAGGATTTTCAAAAGATTTTTGTGATCCCAGATTTCAGTGAATGCCCCCTACAAGTAATCGATTCTAGTTTTGTCCTCCAGCTATAAGTCAGTTGTTTCACAGTGGTATCATAGTTAGCTGTCTGATGCATACCTGAACCGGTATCAACTTGTGCATCATCTTTGTAATTTTTCTATAGAAGTGTCTGTACAAATCTAACAAGGAAAAATAATAGATATTTCACATGGATACACACAAGTTTAAGCACGGTCTGGCTCATTTCCATTCTCAACAGCTATTGCTTCCCCTTGGAACATATTATTCTACACTCATCACAGTATCTGATATTACCCACTATTTAAGTCAAGATACTGGACCAGGTATACCATTGGTCTTGTTCAGTCTTCTTTAGTTTCTCTTTTGTATGTTCTCCCTGTCACTTTGTACCTGGACACATGCTATAAACAAGTGGAGATGAGATGGCAGGAAAATGACCACAATTTCTGAAATGTTATCATGCTATCCAAACACCTTAGACTGAAGATCATTGGAGCAACAAAATCTTTGAAACTCCAGGGGAGGGATTTCTTAGATGGACTTCTGTTGATGGTCCCCTATTTGCTGGCTTACTAATTGAAGCAGGCCATTTTTCACATTTCCACATCCCAATCAAACTGTGTTGTATGTGTGTCATGATTATTCAACTTTGTCTGAAACCACATGACCCACAGTGAACCCTAGCTTAGATTGTTCTTGGATAATGTCCATCCAAGGGAGAAACAGAAATTTCCTTACCCCAGTTATGACTGTTGCCAAATACCCAGAGTCAGATTCTTTAGCTGGTAGAAATAAGCATGGCTCCATTGACTCCAGGGTTAACATTTTTAACAGTAATGTCTAACTTGTAGCTTTTGATATTGCTTCTAGGATTAGATAAACCAGTTCTGCAAAAATGATAATTTTGTCCATGTTTTGAAAACCGGTCACCAACCAAATCTTTAATATTATATGGCAAGCTTAGTTATGAACCCCTTGTCAACCCTCCCTGAAGCAGGAATTAGACAGAATGTATTTCCAGAATCATTAGAGCATCCTTGCCTATCTCTTGTCCACGGTAGCAGGTAATCTTGGAGGAATAGTTTGATTTCATATAATCCTCTGTTTCTAATACCGACAACATTATGTGGCGCTTTCCACAGCCCATGCCAGGAATATCTCATCTTTCAGGAGGATGAGTCAAACTCTTGCACAGTTTGACTCAGTCATTTCTCTACTAGAAGTAGGAAAACTCATAAAGATAGAAGGCTTGATAGAGCTTGCAGAGTTCTGCAATCTAATAAAGAAGCCTGAACATCTCAAGCAATCAACCTACTTTGTGGTGTTGTCTTTTAGTGTCAGGAATCTGATTATTTGGAAAGTCAACTGGAATACGGTTTATTGCAGTATTTTGGTCTTTATGCTTCTGATCCTAGTGACAACAATGTAGAAGCAGCACTTATCCACATTCTTCTATAATATAAAAAAATAGCACGAAACTTTTCAGTCAGATCTGTTTTTCAAAATCATTTTCTCCTAATCCTACTAATGGTCTCAGGTTTTATGAAGGGTTGCTGCCACGTTGTGAACACCAAGATGTCCAGAGGCAGGCTTGGGTCAAAGGAAAGATTAAAAGGGTTGCTTGTTCTGAACAGAGCATAGGTCTAGAGTCTGTGTATATAAAAGTGTTTACTCTTACACTCCTTTACTCACATGCAGCTCTTGGCAAATTCAGTCCTCTGGGATTGTGCTCACCTCAGCTGTAGATAGATTGATGGAGCTTAAAAATACAGCTAGGGATAGAGATGGTACAGGGGCATCTTTACCAAGTCTTCTGTCCTCTATTATGAAATGAAATACAGCAAAAAAACCATTCTATTGACTTGAGCCCACTTCTGGGTATCCCTTACACTGAGGTTATTAGTACCAGATTATATCAAAGAAGCACAGAACATCAGGACACTACAGCTAGGTACAGACATTCAAAACGCCTTGGATGGAGGAGGAATCAATCCAAGTTACATGGTTTTCAGTAAGCAGCATAATTTAGATTGCACACATTCTCCCTTTGTTGTGAAGGCAAATTTTAGACCAGGTTCTGCCATTTTTAAACAAGTCTGTATGTGCCAAACTTCTGTTCTGTTACGGATAGAAAATGGTTTCTGATCATGTATACCAGTAAAAGTGTAATGTCTGTACCTGGTCTTCAATACCTGAAGCAAGAGGCCCTTTATCCCTAGGGGAAGAAAAATAAATAAATAAACACGGAAGTCAAAGTCTTAGGAACGTAAGAGCCTGTAGTTTTATAACGAAGTAGTAGGTCAGTGTGTGTAAATGTAACTGTCAGAGTTGCATACGATTTAATCAGTCTACATAAAAGACCTGAAAGTGCCGCTTTATTGACTTCTTAGTAAATGCAGTATGCATTACAAGACAGAGTCTTGTCTTACATCCTGGGGATAATGTCGCTGGTTTGGGATTCATAAATGAGGTCTGTACAGGAAGAGGGGATTATGCCAGCAATGCGAGAATTCACCACAAGGAATATTTACAAGCTATAAATGCAGTTGTTAATTTCAGGTTATCAAAACCAATCATCGTATCTCAGTTCTCAAACAACATCTGATCATCATCATCACATCGGTAATCAGCCACTGAGGAATGAGCATTCAGCATAGCTGAATTCACTTAAGTGCATTGCACTCATTTCCTTCGTTAAACATGGAATTGTAACCACAATTAACAAGACAGTTCTTACTCAATACAAAGGGGGGATGGGAAGTGGTCTTTAAGATGGCCATGGAACTGTATGCATCGGTTGTAGGAAGCAGAAATGTGTTTGTGATTTGCCACAGGAGGGGGAAAAAAAAAGAAAAATTGATTCCAGTTTTCAGCCTCTTAAATCAACATCAAGTTATCTGGACCTTGTATATCCTGAAATGAGAACAAAAGGTAACAAATCAACATATTTACAGATTTGTGACCTGTTTACAGTTCTATTGTGTGTTTAATAATCAGCTTTTTTAATTGTGGCCCAATAGTCGTACTATTATAATGTTTCAAAATGTTAATTGTGCATTTTGTTTTTACAAAAGGGAAGAACAAACGCAATACCTGTAGTCAGGGACAGTGCAGAAAAGCACACTTCACACTTGGTAGAGCTAACCATCTCCCACCATATATTCTGGAGCAGTCAGAAAGAAAGATCACAAGTCAAGCTGGATTTACATATGTGTTACTTATGGCAGTAACCCACTATCTTGCACTTCTCCAACACTGCCAACCTTCAGGCCATCACATTAAAGAAATGTTCACATTGATCTTCAAGCACAAATCATTCAAAACTTGGTCCAGCCAATAGGGCTTTTACACTTCCCTTGGAGATATTAGTCTAAAACACCAAGAGAGCTGTAGTTTTCATGACTGATTTCATGACTTCAGTTGAATAAACATCCCAACTTTTAACACCAAGACCGCTGAACACTAGCTGTCAGAATGAAGACAGGTCATCTTAATTAATTCTGACCTGGCATCACAAGAAATTACAGGACTTGCTCGTGTACTACCAGCATAGCTCTTGCATAAATTCAGCAATGAGAAGACATAATCAGCAGCTACATTTATTCCTTTTATTATGAAATTAGGCATAGTGCGCCTTCTTATGTGTCCAGCTTTGAAAAGAAGTCAGGTGGCTACCTCATATTCACTATGGCATTAGAATGGGCAGTTTCCGTAGAGTTGGTGATATATCTGTCCTTTCCATGAATCCGGATCATGTAAGATGTATATTTAGACCTATGAAAACATGATGAAAAAGGTCCCACAATATATTGCACAAAAGGATTTTTCTTCTTTTCTGGTGACTTTTCTGTTACTCAGATTTCTACAATTTGAGAAAATGTTTGTGATGGGCTGGCTGGCAGTGACCTGGCCCAGGGGTTTTGAAAGGGCAAAAGATGATTGGAGGACTTGGGATTCCCTTTCCTCACCAGTCAGGTCCTAGAGACTCCCCCCTCTCCCCCCGTGTTCCCTGATTTGCCCCTTGGGTCACCTGGAGGGGGTTAAAAGGGGCAGCATGGGCTGATTCAGGAGAAACCAGTGAGGGACAACAGGGAAGGAGCTTCACAGAGCTGAGCCAGTGGGACAGGAGCAGTGCCCCAGAAGAGCCTGAAAGAGCAGGACCTGCAGGCAGCAGTGGGACCCTCAGCAGCGCGGCGTGCAGCCGGCAGGAGAGGCTCCCCACTGGGCTCCAGGATCCCCTAGGAGAGGCTGTAGCCAGCAGGAGAGGCTCCCCCGCTCCAGCAAGGATCTGAGCAGTGACCTGAGAGGTTCCCAGCTCTGCTTCTAGCTCCTCCAATCAGAGGCCAGGCAGCTCAATGTGAGGCTGGGGCTCCAGGAAGGTCAAGACTCCTAGCAGGCTAAAGCAGTACCACCAGTAGTGGCTGTGTGGTAGCATTCCTGCCTACCATGTGGAAGATGTAGGCTTAAGTCCCAGCTGAAGTGACTTGGGATGAGTAAGCTAACAAGAAGCAAATCTTCTTGCAGTGGAAAGGGGCCATTGTGTTTTCCCCTCTTTCTCTCCCTCCAGGTACCAAGGCCCTATATTTCCTTGTCATTTGACATTTTGCATTTTGTGCCCTTTTTTTATATATTCACCAACCCGTATTGTTTGTTCTGATGTTTGTGTTTTATATTTTGTTAACCCTGTTTTTTTGTCAGTGATTGTAAGTGTCTAACCTTTGTTGAATCCTACCTGCTTGGGGCATTGTAGTGTCCACTATACCCTCTGATTTTTGCCTGTTATGTTCCCAGTATATGGTTAAGTCCCCATTGGTGGTCTGGCTCTGCTCTATAGGGGGAGGAGAGTCCCTATGCCTCCCACAGTGCTTGTGCACCTGCTTTGATCCCTTCAATTGGAGAGGGGTACCTCTTGGAGTACCGCCCAGGTTATATGTTTAATCTTAAATGTCAAGCTTCATATCTTGACAGTAACTTTCTCTTGCAATAATCTGATTATTTGGTAGAAAGCTGACCCATAACTCAGTGAAAAAAATTGTAAAACTTGATAAAGGTTATATTCAGGTGTGAAAGAACTTATATTTTGAACAATATCATCATTGGATGTGCATAATTCATACATCTTTACCTGCATTTAAAGTTTTTCAAAGTCTAAGCCAAATTCAAGAATGAGGCCAATGGAATTTCATCTCCCTGGTGATATGATTTTCCTTCCAGCCAACCAGCAACGACAATTCAACTGAATCCCAAGTTACGGTATTTTGTCAGGAGTGGTATCAAGTGGCAACCAAGTGCTCTGAACATGGTTGATGAGGAGTCACTATGTGGTTTTTGTCTTACTGGAATGTTACAATCAACATTGCCAACAAGGATGTTCTTAGTGAGAGAGAAAAAAAAAGACAGATAGAGGGTGCTTGTACACATGATGGGGTTTTAGTCCTTAGGGTTGTATTCTATGCCCCCTAAATTGAAATGGAGAGTTTTTAATTGGTGGGTTTTAAATTGTGGGTTTAATTTTCCATCACTATATATAAGTTATTGTCCGGACAGCTGCAGGTGCCTGCTTTAAGGCAGAAGCAGCGAGGGGCCTGATCCCTTTTTTTTTTTTTCTGGCAGAGTCTGCCTGCCTCTGGCTGGGTGGCCATTAATCTGTGCCATTAATCTGCCAGCTCACCCTGCAGCTACAGGAGATGCGGGCAGGCTCCACAGAAAAAATGATTGGGCCCCTTGCCACTTCTGCCTTCAGCAGGCGCAGGCCCCTGCTCTTAGCAGGACAGTGGGGACTTCCTGGGAATAGGCTGGCTTGCCCATGGGGCAGCATGGGGAGGTGGTAGGAGGGTGGCTGGGTGTGCTGGCAGCTGGAGAAGGTGGTGGGGATGGTGCATGGGGGCACTGGAAGCCCGGGTGGATTCAAGGAAGTTAGTTTACCCAAGTAGCCCTGTGCCCCATGCACTGTCCCTGCTGCCTTCTCTGGATGCCAGCACACCCAACTGCCCTCCTTCCATGTCCCTGCATTTCCTCAGGGGCAAGCCAGCTTGTTCCCAGGTGGCCACAGGTGTCCTGCTGTCCATAGCAGCCTGCCAGAGGTACATGCAGTGAGGGGTCAGATCCCTTTTTTGTAGAGCCTGCCTGCCTCTCCCTGCCTGGCCGGGGAGTGAGCTGACTAATGGCTGCAATGTTCCAAGTTGCAACATTGCAAACTGATTTTAAACACCTCCAACTTGTGTATGTGTAATGTGCAATGCCATTAAGCCAGACAAAGGGAAATTTTCATCACGTGTACATCATGAAAATGTCACATGTGCAAACACCTTTAGGGCCTGTTTCTCTGCTTATGTATCACAGCTATACACTACCCTAATTGGTGATGTAAAACTTATCACAGTTACAGATCACTGTAACTCCATTTACTTCAGTGCACTTAATTGTAGCAATTAAGGGGAAAACCTGGTAATCCTTTGGATAATTCCTTGAAAAACAAATCTGAGTGCTTGGCATTGAACAAAAAAACAAAAGTATTAACAGGTATAATTGGGACAGAAAAGATTACTGAAAATATTCAATGGTACTTAATTTGGAATACTGTATTTTTTTTCTAGCCAATATCTCTAGAAGGCATAAGGGAAATACATGTAGAGTGCTAAAAGATGAGCTATTTATTTTATAGAAGAAATGGACAAAGTGGGGACAAGCTGCTGCTCAATGCATTTAATCAAGAAGGTAGATGAGGAATCTAGCCTGAAATCCTTTCTCTGTACACTCCCTCATCTGTCTCCAACTTGAGTTTCACTTAGGTTTCTCCTAAATAACAGTGTAGAGAAAGTAGACCAGATGCTACAATTTACTTGCTCTCTTTGCACAAGAGCATGGGGACATGGCATGATGCTGAAGGTAGCATGTTTGAAACCAATAAACCTTTTTTAGAAAACCTAGTTAACCCTGGAGAAATCCCTGTCACAATGTATTATTGAGACCAAGAGCTTAAAAAAAACTGGGCATTTATATGGACAGCAAGAACATCCAGATTTACATTGATAAAGCTTGCAAAACAAACCAAAAGCTGGAGAGATGTAATCTCTCATGCTTCAGGCATAAGCAACCTCTAACTAATACAGAGATAGGAAAAACCTGTCTGTACGGGAGTATTATTCCATAACTGCCTATATTCCACTTTTCTTATAGTTTCTTCTAAAGTACACTGAATGCTGCTATCATTGTACTGTTTTAGTTGCTCCTCTGACAATAAGATGTGTATGTGGACACACTGTAGCTATGTATCCTATTTAAAGAGTATTAAGAAGAGACACGTCAAGGAGCAATGACAAAAGTTGCAAAGATGAGAGGATGGGGCCTATACCGATCATATAATGGGGTTGTTGAGGAAAGCAGTTATTCCAGTTGTTCTCTGTATATGCTTCTTTCCTATGGTTTTTCTTCCCAAGTGTCTTGGCGAGGAGGGGAGGACGCTATTGCAGAAGCTTATCAATGTCTATTGTATCCTACACGCCATTTTGAAAAAGAACCAGCTACCCCAGATGGTGGCAGGTCAGCTGGCAAAAAGTCTGCCTTTTCCATTTCACTGCTTCCCCTGCTTTGATTATGCTACATCAGTGCAGATTCCAGTGACTTGAAGACTGGAGCCAGTGCCTGACAATGATGCCATAAATCACAGCAAGAGATCAGTCTGTAGATCATTTCTCTCTGCTGTCTGCTGCTCAATGCATTGCATCAGGAAGATAGATCAGGAATCTAGCCTGAAATCATTTCTCTGTACACTCCCATGTCTGTCTCCAACTTGAGTTTCGCTTAGGTTTCTCCTCTGACACTTGGATAGAAGGCAACTAGGGATAAGATTTTGTCAAGTCAGCTGAAGGGCAGAGAGCAAAAGAATAAGCAAAATAAATATGTGCCCCAGTAAAAGTTCCTCCTGAGAATCTGTGGAGAATTGCCTGTAATCAGCTAATCAGCATAATTGTTTCTAATTAGGCTCCAGAGGCACATCAGAGACATTGCTAACTTTATGGAGGAATGGCTTAGTTGGGAGAGGGAAGGTATCCACAGCTGTATTAATGACAATCATAACTCTCTGGGCAGCCAGGGAGGCTTCTGGTCTAATTAGAACCATTCTTACTGGAATGGGAGGCGACATGATTTGTGAAAAAGACACCCTCAGCATGTAATTTTTGATGTAACAAATCTAGAGAGATGGATGCTCTTTGATCTTGATTCTCCTGTTATTGCTGTTCACACTGGGAAGGGCACTTTAATGAAACAATCTCAGGGTAATTTACCGCCTTTGAAGTCCTGAAATGTGCTGCCAACAAAATTTCTGGTTTAGTGAAGGCTGCTGCAGCAGTCACTCAGTGTTGCTTAATGGAGCTCCAAAACTGGAACATCAAGACATCAAAGGTGAAGGTGGCATGTGATTAATAAACTAAGCTATTCATTTGTTTCTGCCTCAGAGGCAATCTGACAATTTATTGTCACTGGCTAATTTACACTTTGTGAGTACTTGCTCTTACTAGTTATGCTAGCCATAGAGCAAGATAAATTATGTTTACCTGAAAAGGGGAGGGGAATAGACACTGTAAGCATAGGGGTGGGGTGGGATCCATCTTCAAAGATACTTGTAGATATAGTGAAATTTTAGACGAAGGAAACTAGATAGCAGGGACTCAATTCTTCATCCTTTCCCTCCTACCTTATCACCTCCTTACTTCAGCCGCATCCCTGTTTACATGCTGTCACCAGGAAGTAAATCCCAATTAAAAGTAGATTACAAAGGAATAGGGCAGCATAATGATGAAGGATGAATTATACAAATGCTTTGCTACTTCATGTGACAGCAATAACTGAAATTGCAGAGATACCAAAGTGAAGATGTGTCAGTGCTATTAGCCCTCATTTGTACACGGCATAGCAATAAATTTAGCTATTAAGGAAGTTTAGGCCTTATCATTCACCTACTAGCTGCTGGAATGGACAATAAAGACAACATAATTTATATGGTGGTATGGCAGCTTATTATATTAATACCTGTATCTGTACAATGCATTGCTTCTAGTGCAGGGGAAAGGCCTAATACAATGATTCTTGTCCTGTTTAAGTCGGGGCACCCTTCACAACTTTTCTGAATTTAGCAGCACCCTTGGTTGAGAACCACTGTTGTTCTGCCTCTGTTTACCTTAGTATATCTCAACCAGGGGGCTGCAGCATGCTTCAGGCTGTATTAGGATTGACTAATAGGCAAAAGCAGAGGGGTAATTAATGAGATTCAACTTCCCTGTGCCAGTGGTGGGAATGGGTCTTTCCTGCCCTGGGTATCGCCACACTTGGCTCCTCCAGCCAGACAGTGGACAGAGATGCTTCAAACTCAGCCTGACTCTTCCAGCTGGGCAGTGTGACGTGCTACAGCCAAATAGCCCTCCCCAGGCCAACTCCATATGCTCCTTCCAGAAACAGAGGGACATGGGGCAATCCCACCTGTTTGGCATGAATCTGCTTCTGTGGGTATCATGTGGGTTTGGACCAGGAAGAGCTGTGACAAAAGTGACAACTCCAGCCATTGCTGCTTCCCATGTCACGGTACCCCTGCAAGGGGCTCACAGCCCGGTAATGGAGAAACACTGGCCTAATAGACTGCTTCCATGGGGAAGGTGAGTGCCTCAGTTCATGACAAAGCTTACCTTTGCGATTAAGGGCAAAAGAAAAAAGTACCTCCCATGTAACATGTCTTTTGCCAGGGATGTAAAAGGAAAGGCACAAATACACCCTTCCAAGGCAATAATATATAGAGAAGGAAAAAGTAATGTAAACCTTCTGTGTCCGTAATGGAGATGTGGAGTCTGAGAATGCTGCTAGTCAGTGGGAACACAGATGGTGTAGGGAGAACAACCTATACAATCACAAAGAAATAGGCTTCATATCGCATAGACCAGCTATAACAGTAAATTCCCAATTACACGTTTCTTGAAAGTTCCTTTCCAGCAGGTGTGTCACTAAGGCAGAAACCAGTCTTCAGGCTGCCATCGGTTGTCAGACTCACCTACTCTGTGAAAAGGAGTCAGCACTTCAGGAAGAAATGCTGCCTCATTAGAAATGTATGGAGATACTGATCTTGAATAAGGTCAAAGTTTAATGGCAGAGAGTGAGTTCAAATCTAAATTGGCTTGACACTTTGCCAAATACGCCTGGTAACTTTGATATAGACGGTATTGAAAATATGCATATGTATTATTATACTTAAGACCCACTTGCAAGACTGATCCAGGTTCAGATTGTGAATCCCCTACCATCTTACAAGATGCTTAACATGTTCAGATCCATTCCAGGGGTCTTGATGTTGTGAAACTGGGCTAAAAATCAGATTTAAAAGATACTTAAACTCTGTCTGCACTGGAAGTCCGGTCATACTTTTCTAACCACTTTATTGAAAGATGTGGCTATGTATGTCCACAAAGCAGCATTTTTGGTTTGTTTGTTGTTGCTTGTTTTTTTACAAGGGAAATGTGCTGACCCCGTTCGCAAATCCACAGTGACATTGCTTAGCTGTGCTTGCATCACTGCATTGGTAGTATCTGGACAACTATTGTACAGTGCTTCAGCAAATGATTGAGCTTAAAAAATGTGCACTTATACTAGCAACTGCAGCCTGCAAAACAAAACATCCAGGGACATCCTATTGTACAGTGACTGCAAGGTGGAAAACCAGCTGAACTGGTTACACGGGAATGGATAGGTGGTCTTTAGTACACATCTTGGAGCACGGTGTTCAACCAGTTACAGGAAGTTATCCAGTTGCCAGCCAAGGATGCCACATTTATTAGCTGAATATTAGCTCTGCTATATGTGGGCCAATAGTGTCATGAAACAGTTACAAACTCAGTTTAAAGTTCCATTGTAAGCAGGACCTTGTGTGCTGCATCTGCCGTTTAAGAGGAGACTGGGATATCAAGAGAAATAGTGTTCCTACTTTTTTCCAATGCTTTCCGTTCCAGATCTACATGTTAAGAGATGTGCAAAGTTGAGGAACAACAGCCACAACCAAGAATACACTTTCAAGCCTGTGAAAAATATTGCTTCCAGTGCAGGTGAAGTTTTAGATGAAGGCTCCGTAGCAAGCTGTCCTTTCCCAAGTTCAGTCTTGCAGAGATCTTAGAGGAACCAGAAGCTTAGTATTAGGCAAAAAAAAAAGTTAATTATGTTAATACTCTTTTCCATCTCCTTGGTCTAGGGGGTTTAACATACAGCATCCTGGATCCTGTCACTGCACAACATGATTAGACTTCAAAGAATACAGTGCAGGGGGGAGGGGGTGGTAACAGCCAGGCAACAAGAACAGGACAGGGGAAAAATAAGAAGCTTGTAAAAACAAAACAAAAAACCCAAAAAAACAAACCCCAGAAAATAAACCCTAACAACCCACCCAGGTCATATAATGTACAATCACTGTCCATCTTAAATGGCCTCTTTTTATTAGCAGGTTTAAAGGACCTCAGACAGCAGCAAAATGTTATCAGAGGTCCATAGCCATAGGCATAGAGCAAGGAAAGTGAATTTGAGGACTCAGCTACATCTGGAGTTTATCAGCTCTTTTCCTGGCTAGTATTACAGTAAACAATTATCTGTAGATCAGGAGACAGCAGGGACTTTAAAGACCCAAATTACAGAGAACGGGAGAGAGAGAAGGAGAATACAGGAGATAAAAAGGAGTCTATGCATCTTATCGTACTAATGAAATCAACCTGACAATCACGCCAGGCTGCAAGGGTATTACGCTGTCTGGTATTAAATGAGCAGTTACAGCACAGGCTCCTCTGTCAAACAGCAAATAGACACGAAAGAAATGAAAAATGCACAACTAGGTCATGGCAAATGATTTATAGGGAGCACTAAGACAACCGGTCAGTTTTAAAACCTTGTCAAGTGAGCTGTCAGGTTGACAATATAGTCAAATCCTTTGATTAGTATTTCAAGGGATGAGGAATGCTCTGAGGAATGAAGTATGAGGAATACCTCTGTGATCCCTGAATTGCTATGAATAAGGAAATGGTAATTGCCCATAGGTATTGTTCTTTTCATCCTTATCCATCAAATGGCAGTCACCTGTCATAGAGGCAGGAAAAATTCTCTCTCTAGCTTACAGAAAAAATTGAATCGTTTGAACTGTTCTGAAGCTTGTGCACCCACCTCCCCGACACTCAGTAAAACTTGTTACGTAGGCCAACTCCCTCAATGAGAGCAGCGTGAACATATTTGAGGGCAGAATTTTGTCCAGAAATGTTGTTGCCTAAAAGATAACAGCATTAAAGTAGTCATTGGCTGGCAGGATGCAATTGAGAATGATATTATAATGTTTTTATACATGTTTATTGGTCAACTTAAAAACTTGTGAGATAGTACAGTATAAGTTGTCCTTTGTTTTTATCTGGGAACTATCTAGTCTCTTCTCTGAGTACACTAGCTGCATAAGTTCAGGGACCTGTAAAGGAGGGAGACTAAAATGGAAGACACAATTTGGCCCCTGTACTCAGATGCAGTAGAACAGCAGTAGCTTTATTTGGAAAATACATCTGAGCTCACCATCCACCAAGGACTGCATCAGCCAATAGCAGGCACGGGATTGCAAAATGTCTCACCTACTTAGGATCACTAATCGGGGAAGCTGGGTGAACATTGAGAAAATGTTTCCATGAATGTTTAAAGAAATGAACTTGTTTTGACTGCTCTTAGAGTTTGTGTTAGATTTTATGTTAGTTTTCTACGATGGGTGTAGTGGACAGGGAAATATAGAGAAAGCCATTTGTTAAGCAGCCAGTGAAGTTCATGACAAGAAAGTCTTGGGCCAGATTCTCAACTCATCCAAGCCCTTTGTGCCACGCTGACAGCACTAAAAGGACTAGAAAGCTGCCAGATCTCTACCTGTGTGTTTCAACACCACTAGCCCATCTGAGCTCTCCTACCAGTCAGAGCAGTAGAACAATGGGCCAAGGTCCCTTAGGAAATTGTGGACTCTCCACCCTTGTAGGTTTTCAGTAAGAAGCTGTACATCTCTCTTATATGGTTTAGGAATAGCAAATCCTGCATCTGTGACTAGCTGACCTTTGAGGTCCTTTCCATCTCTATGATTTCACAGAATACAGGTGTGCTAGGAGGGCAAGGGACAGGGTAAGAACATTATCTCAGCTACTCTTAATTGTTTAACTTTTCTATGCTGGGGCTCAGTCAAGGTCGGGCATAGAGCCAGCAGACAAACTAAGCAGCTGCTGCTGGGTCCTTCCTTCCATGCTCCTCTTTTTTCTCCTTGTTCTGTTCTTCAAAGAGTGGTCACACTGGAGAATTTGGCCCACTGATTCTGCCCCAGAAACTGGTTAGGATAATCCAGTCCTTCAGCAGAAGGTGCTCCAGTTATGTGTCTGCTGGAAACCAAGCAACACAGTTCAAGTATCAAATAGTTGCCACAAGTCGCTGATGAAAAATCTCCCCCAAATAGTTCTGAACAACACATCAGAAAAAATCAGGATCTCCTCAGAGACAAGTTGTGAAGAGGAGAGAGACCAAAATGAACTGCATTCGTTACGTGTTACGAGCTATTCATCCAGCTCTACTAATCTGCAAAGTGGTTGGCATAGTCTCCAAACCACTGTTCCTCCTGTCAGGATTCAAGACATTCCTAGTCTTGTGTGTCCAAAGCCAGAGCTCCATCAACTGAGCACAAAACTCCCCAGGATTCGCACATATACTTTGGAGTTTCCATAAGAATTTGGCCTGTGAGAAAAATGCACCTGTACAAAGCATTCTACCCTTAAACATCTCCCTGTAATAATCTTGATTGAAGCTTTTTGTGTGGTATACTTTGAAACCCAAGCTACCGATGTATGCACTTTCTTTGTAGGGTATACAGAAAAATACAGTCTAAGCTTTTTAAATGGTGCGTGACTCCAAAATCACTCTCTTTATTATCAATATATTTGACAGCATAACCAGTGCCTTGTCAACATTAGGTAATGAGGCTAAAAAAAAAGTCTTCCAAGAAATTCAAAGTGAAATCAAAGGTGAAATTTCAGCTTTGAGGGTCACTTGAGATGGAATCAAAGATCTACATTACTTTACAGGGTTTTAAGGTTGTTTTTTTCCCCTTTTGCTACAAGCCTTGAGGCACTGTAACAACTTTCTTGACTAATAAATGCTGTAATCCTGTAATTGGCAGTTACATATTTGTGCATGTTAGACCAAATACAGTTAAAAATTTTCCATTGGAATGAGGAAAAACAAAGATTGTTGGTTACTTGTTTGACAGAGGAAACAATGAATGGACATTTGTGTCCTGCCTTCAGATTAGGGATGGGACAGTCAGTTAGGCTGAAAGATGATCCAGCCCAAATATGTACCTAAATATTCATTTTGAGATTTGAAAAAAGTACACTTAAGTTTTAGCATTAGAATTGCATTACCCTTTGAGCATCCTGGACCAACCAGGATGGGAAATGAGTGTGCCAATATACTATGTATTACAGAATGGGATCATATATAGATTGGAAACCATGAGGGAGTCTTCTCAATCTCTCTGTCTCCCTTTCCCAACACTGTGGGTATTAGGCACATAATCACGCATGCTGAGTATGCTTTCAAAGTCAGTGAAAACAAAGTCAGACTCACCATCAGGCAGGATTAAAATGTATCCTCTGACTGCACTGAAAACTGTAAAAATGCCTGGGGATATCCCTCAAGGTTCTGAGATTTTTTTTTTTGATGATCATCAAGCCTGCTTGACTCACCTTGTTGACAAGTTGTAGAGCAGCTAGAGCACTTTAAGCAAATCTGCCTGTAGTTTTCCATTGATCCACTGGCTGGAAGCGTAATGTGTAATTCGGATTCTCTTTATGTCACAGAGGGATCTTATCTTGATCTCTCTAATAGTTTTTCAAGTGGTAACATTTTATTTGGAAAAAGAGCAAATGATGAGGAGTGCTCATTAAGCTGGCATTACACAATATGTTTACATTTGTGTTAGGTTTCATCGTTTGATGTAATTTTCAATCCCACACCCCTCCCCCAAATCTTCAGTTTTTTAAGCTTCTGTCAAATCGCTAGAACACATTATTTAAATAGTATATATGTGCATATTATATATGTGTGTGTGTGGCGGAGCACCGTCAGGGTGCTTGCCACTTAGTGGGCAACAGATGAGCCTGCATGATGAGCAGCAGAAAGCCCCCCCCCCCATAGCCATTTTAAGGGGGAAGGTGTGTGGTAGAGCACCTTTGGTGTCTGCTACTTTAAGGCTGAGAGTAGGCAGCTGGCACATGCAGGCCAGCCCTGATGAGGCAGCCATTTTAACAGTGGTGGATTTACCATTAAACAAACTGTGCAGCAGCATGGAGCCCCCAATGACAGGGGGCCCTCCCGCTGACACTGTCACCATTGGAGAGCCTCCTGCATTTTGTTTGTGGCCCTCTCTCCTGCCCAAGTGGTTGTGGGCTTCTTCAGCTGTTTTGGCAGGAAATTCCGGCCACTGCCTCTCTCCCACGGCCAGTGTACCACACTAATTCCCCCACGGATGTGCTGTGCCATGGCAGGTGGGGCCCCACACCCTGCTTGGATCCCAGGGCCTCACTAACCATAAATCCACCACTGCGTTTTAGATCCAAGCTCTCAGGGCTGTGGCAGCAGTCTGCTGCTGGCAGCTGGGGAGCAACAACACCTGGATGAGCTGCTGCTCAGAACACCCTGGAGGTAAGGAAGGAACTATGGGGATGGTAGGAGGTTTCTAGGGGCCCAGTGAGGTCCCAAGCCCCAGGGAGGCTTTGGGCCTAAAGAGAACAAGGCCCAGTCTGGGAAGGGGCTTATTGTTGGTGGGCCTACACAGGGGCTAGGCAAGCCCCTAAATTAGAGCAGGCAGGCTTGGGGCCTGGGGCTCAGGAGAACTGAGTTGAGAGTAGAGCTGTGTTACGAAGATCTCTGGGGCCCTAAGCAATCCCAGTGTGAAATGGCTGTGTGGTGAGGCCCAGATGGGGACTCCTGCTGCCTAAGAAAGTCAGCTACTGCAGTGTTGGAACCAGAGCACCCCAACTGGTCAATACAAGAGGTCGAGGGCCAGAAGGCTGAAGGGCAATGAAGCCCAATGCAAGGGGAAGACCTGTGCCATGATGAGATATCTGGCACCCCGACTGGCCTGGAGGTGGAGCCAGAGGCTAAGGAGGCTAAAGGTCCCCTCAACTGGGGGGAGTGGGGAATATCACTGTCTAGGGGAAGAAAGGCTCAGCAAGACGGAAGGTTGAAATGAAGGAGGCTGAAGCTCAGCCTCTGGAAGGGGGGCATCCGAGGAGGGCTCTGGAGAGTTGAGCAAGTAAGAGGCAGCCAGCAGCCACCCAGGAACTATGAGTAGCCTTGTAGAGATAAGACCAGGGCAGCTAGGCCTGCATTGGTCCTGGGTATTACAAAAAACTGCATCCTGCTGGGGAAGGGTGGTCTGGTGCAGCTGCCTGTGGCAGGGCAGCTCCCCAGAAATGCCAGGCCAGATGCCTACCTAGTGAAAGGTGAGGAGGGGCACCTTAAAACCCCAGTCCCCACATTCTGGTGGGATACCCAAATCTAAGGCCAGGCACAGGGGCCAGGCATATCTCTGGACACTTGAGCCCCATGGGGTGGAAGACCCTGGAGTAAGGGGGCAGATAGAATGGTCCCAATGAGGGGACAGGATGGGGCCAGATAAGTCAGCATGATGCCTGAGTCCTACAGGGGGGCCACAGGACCCCAGTGGCTCCTGGAAAGGGGGACCAAAAGGCCCAGTGAGGGGCTAGGGTCATAGTTTCATAGTTTCTAGGGTCGGAAGGGACCTGAGCAGATCATCTA
>NW_017728914.1:21507737-21548236 GCF_001723895.1 Crocodylus porosus
TAGAAGAGAAAACCACCTGTGCGCCCATCTCCTTCAGCACGCACCCCAGAGCGTGGTAGTCCTCCATCAGGTGATCAGGGCTCCTCCTGGCCACATCGTTAGTGCCCACATGGACTAGGACCATGGGATAATAATCGGTGGGCTGGATTACGGTCTGGAGCATCCCTTTCACATCCCGAATCCTTGCTCCAGGTAGGCAGTATACCTCACGTGCTGAGGGGTCCCGGCGACAGAAGGGGCCCTCCGTACCTCTCAGGATGGAGTCACCAATGACGATCACGCGACGTTTCTTCCTCCTGGCCTTCTTGCCTCCTTCAGCTTGCACGGGACGCGGTGAACGTGGCGTTGCCTCCTCCCCAGTTTCGTCCTCTCCTTCCTCCTCCTCCTGGGCTGCCAGGGCTTCATACCTGTTCTCCAGCCGGACTGTAGGAACTGGTGCTGCCATGTCTCGAGCAGCCCTGGCATGGGAAGTGACCGTCTGCCACTTAGCAGTGGGGGGCTCATCTTGAGGTGCATCCTCCTTGGTTGTACAACCCTGCAGGGAAATAAAATATCTGTCAGTTTCCTCCTCTGCCTCCCTGATTTCCCTCAGCCTGCTAACCTCCTCCTGGAGCTCCCTCACCTGCGCCTCCAGGGCCCTAAGGCGGGCGCCTGCAGGACAGGTGTGGGGGTCTCCAGTCCCTGCCCCCCCCAGGCCTTGCTGGGCAGCTCCCACAGGCCAGGGGGTTGGGGGATGCCAGCCCCCCCGTGGGCTCCGTCTGGGTGGGGCCTCAGACAAGCCCCGGGAAGGCCGCACCCCCCGGGCAGGGGCCCTGGCAGCACTCCGTGTCGACACCATCGTAGGAGTCGCTGAGTTTCTAGCTGAGTTCGGGTCCTCTGCCCCGCGCTAACAGGAGTCAGCCTCTGGGCCCCTCCTGCTCTCCCTCCGGCACGAACGCCAGCGCAAACGCCGGTGCGCTCTTACAGACCACGCCTGTTTGTGCGCTCTGTTCGCGCGGCTCAGGAGCGTGGCTCCCTACCGGGTCAGCTAAGAGGAATCCAGGGGGCTTCTCCTCCAGATCCGGCTCAGCTGCGTCAGTCCCTCTGCCCCACTTACCTTAGGGGGATCAGCTGCTGCTGCCCCCGCTGCTGCTCCGTTTGCTTCTGCTGCTCTCGCCTCCGCTCCGGGTCAGGTAAGGGGACACACCTGTGTCCTTCCTCTCCCCGCTGCTCCTAGCTCCCGAGTGCCGGAAGCTACGTCAAACCGCGGCTTTTAAAGGTCAGAGTCAGCCTAGCATAAGGCACAAGGCCAGTGCCACATAGAGTAGGGAAGCTTGAGCAACCTGAAGGGCTCTGTGTGCACTGGTCAGAATGAAAGTAGTTAAAGCCCAATGGCCCAAGGGGGTCACTCAGGGAGCAAGGGCAGGTTGAGAGTGGCCCTAGGTAGGGTGGTATAAAAGAGGCCTAGTGAAAGAGAGTGGAGTGTAAGACATCCCAGTGAGATGAGGGTGGTATGTATGTGACCCAGTGAAGGGCAGAGTGCTATATGCCCAGCATATGACTGAGTTTGGCCTGGCCTTAAGCCGGTTGTGTAATAATAATCTGGAAGGCCCCAGTGAGAGGATGTAGGTAGAAGGTCCTAGCAGGAGGGCATAAATTGAAGCCCCAGGAAGGGAGCAGAGAGGCCAACATAAGTCCTCAGATGTGGTGAGGCCAAGTTTGGGTCAAAGGTTAAGAACTTGTTTTGGAAGCTATCTGCGAGTCCTGGGACACAATAAAGGGAGAACAGAGTTGTTTATAGTGCCCCCTGGAATTGGGGCATTAAATAGGCAGCCTCCCACATTGTACACTATTTTATGAAACAGCAAAGTTGTGGCTGGTGAGACTGGGAGTACTCTACTTACACAGGTGGGCGGGCCAATGATGAGACCCAGCCCCAAGATGGCCTCCTGTCACAGTGTGTTATGTATAGATTACATGTGTGTTTATATCACATACACGCACAGTTGGTCTAGGCTGTCTGTCTCTGAAGCCTAATTTTTACTACATAAGCAATGCAGAGTAACCTGAAGAGGGCTAGAGAGAATCCTCCCTCTGCACAAGACCTCTCTGCTAGCAGAGCTCTTTCAAAAGTGGCCCAGGAGTTATTCTGTCCCCCCAACCTTGGGCATCAGCAGGAAAAGGGGGCCATATCAGAAATGTTTTGCGGCAAGTCTGGGAGGATGCAGTGATATGGCAAAATAAACTTTGAATACTACTGAAACTCAAAGAACCTATAATACATATCCACTGAAGCTGATTTGGTTCTGAAAGAATGATCATAATTCTTTGACTGTGTACACTGGGACATGTTCTAAATTGGTATAAACTGAGAATTATGTAAGTCCATTTATTTCATTAGTTGTATGACAATATCTCATCAGTGCAGAGACAGAAAAGGATATTGGAGTCATTATTGATGACAAAATGAACATGGGCCGGCAGTGTGGGAATGCAGTCAGGAAGGCCAACTGCACTTTGTCATGCAACCACAGGTGCATGTCAAGCAGGTCCAGGGAGGTGCTCCTCCCCCTCTATGCAACACTGGTCAGGCCGCAGCTGGAGTACTGTGTCCAGTTCTGGGCACCACACTTCAGGGGGGAAGTGGACAACATGGAGAGGGTCCAGAGGAGGCCACTTGCATAATCGGGGGCAGCAGGGCAGATCCTACAAGGAGAGGCTATGGGACCTGAACCTGTTCAGCCTCCACAAGAGAAGGCCAAGGGGGGGATCTAGTGGCCTGTTACAAACTAGTCAGGGGGGACCAGCAGGCATTTGGGGAGTCCCTGTTCCCCCGAGCACCGCCAGGAGTGACAAGAAATAACAGCCATAAGCTGACTGAGAGTAGGTTCAGGCTAGACATCAGGAGGCGCTACTTCACAGTCAGGGTGGCTAGGGTCTGGAACCAACTTCCTAGGGAAGTGGTGCTTTCCCCTACCCTGGGGATTTTCAAAAGGAGGCTAGACAATCACCTAGCCAGGGTCGTTTGACCTCAGTACTCTTTCCTGCCATGACAAGGAGTTGGACTTGATGATCTGCTCAGGTCCCTTCCGACCCTACCAACTATGAAACTATGAAACTATAAATATGACCCAGTATTGTGTTGTTACAGCAGGGTGGCAGCTGGGGGATGTATATTTTTCCCTCTATTTTTGAAAATTAAAAGTTTAAAACAATACAGTATTGAACTTTGCAAAAGACATATGCAAAGAATTATAAAGCAGTTTACAAACTAAGAGGTTTTTTGTTGGTTTTTTATTATTTTTGTTTGTTTGTTTTTAAATGGCCAGCAAGTCAAGGTAATTTGTGCATCTGAATCTTGCAGCACACTTTATTTGCAAAAATAACCCAGATCTGTGAAAACAAGATATATTTGGCACATGTTTCCTTTCCCCTCTCTTTACCTCATGGTTTAAGTCTCTCACTATTTTCCCCTGAGGCAGTTGTTAGTGCATTTTTTCCAGATTTCCCAGGCAGATATACTATCTTGAGATACACTCCCTAGTTGTGAATGTCACATACTACTGTTTGACGTGATGCCTTACTAAAAGACATACCACCCTAGGGGACAGTGGTGGGGTGGGGTACAGTAACTGTGTACTTCCTTGGCTATCACACTTAAATAAAGAAACAGATGAAATATATCAATATAATGTTACTTACAAAATGTCCTCTAACCACAAGGAGAGGCGACAGCTGTGTTCTTTCATCCTTGCTTAACTTTTCATTGTTCTCTTGTGTGGAGAGGTGAAAAACCAGTGTGTTAAAGGCAACATCTTCAGTGTTGCTTGTGGTGCAGGATCTTTCCTTAGGCAAAAAGATTGTAGGCCAAAGCCTATGAAAAAGTTTCTCTATGGACTTCAGTAAACTTTGGCCACTGAAGACCTGAGACCTGCCACTGGGACGAATTTTGAGCTGATCAGTTGTCCCAGTGTGTCCAACACACTGTACTACTGGAGGCACTGTTAGTTGACTGTGATGCAAAACCAAGCCTTGACCATTTGTGGTCAGTCAAAAATCCCATGAAACCTTTCACAAGACTAATGATTGCTGCCCTAGAAGGTTCTGACTATGCTTTGTTTTGAGTGATGACTTTCTCATTGCCTATCTGTCTAAATTCCCCTTGTAGTCTCAGGTGGATGTGGCACTATTGCTTACTTTCTTTTGGTCCTTATTCACACTGTTAAATGGAAGGTATACTCCATTCCAGAAGGTATTGTGATCCAGGATGGATAAAGTGCTACTACCACGTAGTATATACAGAGCAAAAATCTACTGCATGGTACCAGTGGAAATCTGAAATAATTCAGATTGGGAATCAATAGATCAACAATGGAACAAACACAATGGAACAAAAACAGAATGTATGTTTTTTTGTGTTTACCATACATATATACCTGGTAGACACAAAAAAAACCTCTGCCCCCCTGGCTCCAATACCACAGGCCTCAATTCAACTCAAAGTGAAAAAAATATAGTGAGGCAAATCTATTTCCCCTCTCTTCTATAAGCCAGTTACTAGATAGCCTCAAATTCACATGAGCAAACATATAGGCAGCAGGACTGTGCTTTTACTCTGAATTAGTACCTATTTAATGTGAGAAGAATGTAGCTTACAGTATGTAAAGCACTTCGAGAATTCTCTGGGATCAAGCTTTATAAGCCTACAATATTGAATTCTGTGAACACTGGTGAAAGTCAAAGGAATTAACCTCTAAAAGGAAGTTAAGATAATATGTAGCACTTTGAGGAGATTTATACGTTGCTCTCCAAAAAACAAATGAGTCATTGGGACTCTCTGGATGATAGAGTCATTCTAAAATCTTAGGATCTTTCATCCTATAGGACCACCAACGAAGAATCTACCGTGAATAAACTGTATTGGGTAACAGACAGAAGTGCAAAAGAGAGAAGAGGCAGAAGTCAGATGTGGAGCCATAAAGAGAATCATTTAAACTAAATTAGGAAGTTTAGAGGACTGAGATTTTGTCAGAATGACTGGCCATGACTTGCAGCAAAAGCATCTTTGTTGAAAAGACAGACAATCCTAAGAACCATTTTTCAGGACTCCAGCACTGATCCATAAGGAAACACGTACAGCAACCTCTGTTGTGAACAGTCCCTATGTTACAACAGGGGATCCTACACCAAACAGCAAAGTGAATGATGGGAACAATGAGGGACATGGCCACAATTACCCACTTTGACTCCAGGGCTGAGGAAGGGCAGTTCCTTCCAAAACAATGGCCCTATTTAATCCATTATTCTTACTCACTGTGAATCAGATGCTATTTCAAAGCATTTATTACATTGCCAAAGGGATAATTCTTTCAAAACTAAAGATGGTCAAATCTCAACATGTTTACAGGGTCAGATTAATCTGTTTTAGTCTGAACTCTGCCAAAGCTCAAGAACTTGAAAAAATGATAATATTATATAGCCAATTTTCTTAAGGTCTTCCATACTGACCCTTCCACCCCTCCCTCAACCAGGGCTTTGCCCAAACATAAGTATTTCAGTATCCTTCTCACAAATAGATGCTAACTCTCAGGTCCTGAAAACCAGTAATAACTTTTAAATTAATGTTCCCAAAGTCATTTACTGTTCTAGATTATTCTGTAAGCCAAAACGTGTCCAATGCTTTCTATTTTTAAAGGTATTGAAGCTCTTTGTCTTTTCTCATTTAGATTACTTGATTTTTATTTTCCTGGTCACTTATGCAGCAATAATTCAAATGAGAACTCTGTATATTCAACTGAAGTTGTTTAGGACCTTTATTTTTGTTGTTTATCTTTTTTCGATAAAGTAAGCCCACCAAAAATAAAAGAAGTTAAATGTGCCAAATGATTTAGTTTTAACACTAGTTTAAAAGGGGAATAACTGGTTTGTCAGCTATTTCTTTGTTTGTGTTATAAATTATTTTCTCTTACTTCAGTCCAGCAATATAAGACACCTGTTCACAAACATTTTCAAGGGGTAACATTAACAGTCATAGTAAGAAAAGTTATTTTTCTACCTTCCACATGTCTGCCACAGTCCTTCATCTCCTTTATATCTCTGCTGAAGAAACACAAGCCAACAGCATACTGGTCACATTAACAGGAGTGCCACTTGCAAATCAAGTTAAGTGACTCTTCCACTCAATTCAGCATTGGTGAGGCCTCAATTAGAGTACTGTGTCTAGTTTTGCATCCCACACTCCAAGAAAGATCTGAACAGATTGGGAAGAGTCCAGTGCAGAATGAGAAAAATTATTGTCTGGGAATCAAGATTTATGAGGAAAAGTTGAAAGAACTAGAGTTATTTAGCCTAAAGAAAAGAAAACTGAAGGGACAGGGGGGAAGGGGAGAGGGAGGGATTTCATAACAATCTTTAAATACTTGAAAGGTGAAGAGAGGATGGATATAGGGTTTTCTTTGTGGCTGTAGAGAACAGGACTAGGAGCAATGGCCTCAAGCTGCAGTAGATGAAATCTAGGCTGGAAATTAGAAGGAACTTTCTGGCTGTGAGGGTGGTTAAGCATTTGAACAGGTTATCTGGAGAAACTATGGAGTCTCCATCCTTGGAAATTTTCAAGGGCAGGTTAGAGAGACTCTTGGCTGAGACTAACCTGCCTTGAGCAAGAGGTTTGACTAGATGACCTTGTGAGGTCTCTTCCAGACCTTCTTTCCTCTGATCTTATAATTTCTTTAGGTAGTGCTAGTGCTAAGGTGATCTTTTAATTTAATTGTTTAACCTCAGGGAGGGAATTGTTAACCTTGTTTACGAGGGAATTGTTCACAGGTTTGTAGGTATCACTCATTTACTTTGTATCTTAATCTTAAACCTGACATGACTGTCCTTAGCTCTACTCCTCTTAACTCCAGACCTTTTCTCAAAGGACGTGTTTACACGTGCATTTACTGTGGAGTAACTTACTGCACAGTAAGCAGTTATTAGGCTGGCGTTTACACATGCAGCCGTTAAAGTGCAGTAATGCTGTGTGTGGACTGACATGGGACTAAAGTTAGTCTCACGTCAGTCCACACACACAGTGTTACTGTGCAGTAAAGTGTCTATACATGCATTACTGCACAGTAACTAATTGGGAGTAAATTTGATACCTGCATGATGCAGGTATCAAATTTATGCTCATCAGCGTAAGTCATTCTAATTACTGTGCAGTATGGGTGTGCACGTGTAGATGCATGCCTGTACTGCACAGTAATTTTTGGTTACTGCTCAGTAACCTAAATTACTGTGCAGTAAATATGCATGTATAGACATGCCCAAAAAGTAAAAATGTGTACATGTGTGCTTTTTCTTTCAGGTAAATAAAACTTTTCCACATACAAAATAACCATGCTGGTAATTATTCAGGCAAAAATAAGAGAAAATCATATCCTTCATGATCTATGAAGAATACTGTAGAGGTCAGTAAAGGACTTTCCTTCCATCAACTGGATAGATGTCTGTGCCAGGTAGGAGATAACTGGAGAATTTTCAGGCCTCAGGATGCCTCAAAATTTTGAAAAATTCTAGCTTGCCATTTTAGAGCTGTTTATACTAAAAAATGGAGCCTTACTTTTCCAAAGACAGAAGAAAGTACAGCTTGAACCAACACCACTGAAGTTCTAATGATGGACTCCCGTTTCTCTACTCTTGCATCCTTATTTCTTGCTATGGGTGAGTCTAAGCTGATCAGAGGCATCTGTTTCCCTTTGACTTCAGGTTGTCTTATACATCAGGTCATGTGTGTCAGAAAATATGGCCAACAAAAGCACTGTGATCATTGTACAAGAAGCTAATATATGTTTAAAGGCATTAAGCAAAGTGAAAACACAACCAAAAGAAACCACGGAGCATGCAATGAAATTGAAAGATGGCAAATGCTACAGTGACGATGGAAAAGAAAGAAACTTGGGCAGAGTTAGTCAGTGGAACATATTGTCACATGGGCTCCTTGAGGACACGAGCTTACAAGAATTCATGAAGGAATTATATTCTATAGTCCTCTACTGATAACAAGAGTTGCCAGTTTTATGAATAAATATTAAAAGAACAAACACAAGTTGTGGAAGAGCCATTGAAACAGCAGACTTCAGGGCTTAAGTCAACAACTGATTAATGGAGGTTACTAGGAAGTTTTATCAAGGGGAAAGACATTAGGAATTATGCCTTCAATCACTTAGGTGCTCTTGAAAATCTCCACCCTTGGGTTGGATGGATGTCCAAGTGATGAAGAATGACATTTCCTGTTGGCACATGTTCCTAATTGTCAAACCAAAACAAACAAGGAACAAATTTGTAAAACCTACGGTTGACTCCTGGCAAGGATTTTTGTGGTGAGGAAGAGTACATAGCTCATCAAAAGCTTGTCTATATACCTCCCAACTACACAACTGATCCAATAAAAAATAAAACCTACAAAAATCCTTGCCTCTCAAATTTTTCCTGGACCATGACAGCTACATCACCTCAGCACTACCACAATAGGCTTCTGGATAATTTGGAAAGAAGGAATAAAACAGTTCTCTCAATAAATGAAAACAACTAATTTGCTCAACTCTGCCCTTCCCTTGGTTGTTATATATTCCTTGAAAAAGCAAATACCTTTGTAATTTTGCCTTATTAAAGAATGTGCAAAGACTGGCTTATTCATCCTTAGTTATTAGTATTTAATTGATACCAAATACATGCTAAATGAAAGCAAGGTCCATTCCTGAAAAATATCCCAGAAGGAGCAGGTCAAGTTGGGATGAAGTTTATTATAGGGAAAGTGATTTACAATGCGATTTAAAAGACTCTTCTTACCTGTAGCATTACAGGACACCTGGCAGCATAGGTTTGTAACCTAATGATCATGATCAGTTCTTCAAGGCTATATGAGGAGAGGTTTTGAAACTTGGGGGGAGGAGACCACTCCCTTTCACAAGCAACTAGAAATGGGGACTAAACTAAGCCAGGGATGAAAGGATGCAGGCTCTATGAAAACAGCGCTAAGTAGCACACGTACTCACACAGCGAAAAATCTCCCTTTTCACCTAGTGTAAACAGATGATGTAACATCAGTTGGGAAGAGAAAAGCCTTGAAAGCCTGAGCAGTCTTTTGTTCATAGTTTCATACAGAGACTTAGAAAGATCATAGCACCCCGCTCCTAATATAAAGATTGCTTTTAACTAGGCACCCAAGCAGTACGCTAAGATGACAGCATCTGCGGTAGCTTTGAGTCATTGCAAAATAATTGTTGCAGACTTTTATAGATGTACTTTGTGGGTTTCTTCCTTTTCTCCTTGATCTGTGTGGCCGACTCATGGCTGGAAGAGGGGACCGAAAAGCCAGTTGCCAAAGCATCTCAAATCACCCAGTTCCTTGGAATAACTAGTCAAAGCTGATTTCATTTCATTGGCATTGTGACACTGAAGCTTCTGTTCTATCGTCCTGTACAGCCAATAGCTGGATGTTCTGTAACTTGTTTGGAAATGAGCAAGTATCAGCACAGGAGAAAAAAGCCTGTTGTATTATGCAGCCTATTGTCTGGAATTTACAGAAGTGGTTGGGATTTATCAAAAGTAAAACAATGAACAGGCCAGATGAGTGGCCTGGGCTGGTATCTCTGTCCAGTGTCAGGGCTGTCTACATTTAAGAAACTACTAGCACTCAGACTGGCAAGTGGTGTGCTTGTATAGCCTCAAAAGAGGCCAAGCATGAAATTGATATTAAAGACTGATGTGTAAATCATTTCTCCAGGTTATGGTCCAAATGTCTTTTCCCTAGATTATGATCAATGCATATAGGCAAAGAGGAGAAGGAACAGCTTGTAGTGCTTCTATCTATGCAGTCTCACCTCTATGGATAAAAAGAGGACTTCAGTTTTCAAAGCTCTTGTTGTAACCTATTGTAAGTAGGCTCTGATTCAGGAAAAAACTTAATGCATGTCCTGAAATTTAAAGCAAATGATTAGCACCACTGACTTCAATAGAATAACTTGTGTGCTGGATGTTAAGGATGTAATTACTGGTAAGTGGTTTGCTATTGAGACGGTTCAAGGGAGGACATTTTTAATCCCAGTCCCTAGCTGACTTCTGCGTGGAAAGTGCACAATTATGAGTGCACAAGTGTATACCCACAGTTTGCAGGAACAAACCCTGATGAAAATGCTAGCATTTCCATGCATCCTTCTATTATACTGACACCTGCAGAGGGACAAACACGATGTTTGTGTCTTTAGGACTCAGTGGCCAGTGTCATGCTTTCACAAAATGTGAAAGTCAAGTGTTAAAAACCTACTCCAATCTGTGAATGATCCAAGACGAGGTATAATCAGCCCTGGTCAGGCACTCCCCTCTCTGCCGTTCAGAGATGTGCTATGTGTTTTTTTTAATCTACTGTCAGGCTGGGGCACTGTTGGGCTGGTAGCAAGACACGGAAAGTTGGGTGCAATGCACAAAGCTCATGATGATCTGAGATGCAGGGGGAATTCCAGTGAAGACCCCACAGAAGTCAGCCTTCTTCAGGCTGCCAGCTGCAGCCACACAGTGGTCACGCCACTTTTTCTTAGCACTAGTAGTACAATTTGCAATGTTGCTCTGCTCCAGCCTAACCTCTTCCACGGCCTGTTAAATTTGTGGGGAGGAAGACAGTAATTCTGCTCAGGGAAGCAGAACTTGTTGAACAAATAAGCTCTGGTTTTCTGAAAGAACATGCTTAATTGAATGGCACTGAATTGAATCCCTAATTTCTTGCCTCTTGCCACCTTCCCCTCCCCTCAGTAGGATGAATCAGATTTCCTGCACAGCAGCCAGAGATGGATTAGAAGTGAGAACACAATAAGAGAACACTGTGGTGTAGTCACTACTTTCCCTTCCACAGGAACAGCTGTGCTCTTCTCTTGTCTGCGATGCCCAAGGGGCAAAGTGGGAAATTGCCATAAGAAGCAAGTGAGAGATCCAACGAGCCTGGGAGGATATTTTTTCCTTGTTTTGCATCTTGGTATTTTGTTAGCCCATCAGCCACTGAGAGAGAAACCTGTACAAGCTCCAATCAAAAACTGTCCTTCTGCATTAGCAGGAATTACATGACGCACGAGGTGACAGCTTTAACAACCCCTGTCTCACTCCACTTGGATTTATGCTGAATGTTGTTAATGTATGACTCTACCCTGAAAAATTATTCAGAGTAGGTACCCTGGTCACAATAACCTAAGGGGCTGCTTTTTAAAGAAGAGAGAGATAGTTTTGGCTGTTGGGGCCAGAGATTTTCAGGGGGAGACTAATTCTAGTTTTATCTTTGTTGAATTATTGTAGGAATAGGGTCTAAGGTATCAGAAGTAGTAGAAGATGCCTGAAGTCATATGTCATTAATTGCTGTAAGATGAATGTCATTAAATAAAATCCATGCACCACTTTTCAGCTCTAAAATTTCTTACAAACTGTGGGTCTGAGCTAATGCCCACTGATGTCAATGGAAAAATGCTAAGGCCGTATCAATCTACCCATCATTGCCACCTCTGAACCACTTCATTCACTTCAGCTGGTGGAACGTGAACTCTTTTTAGCTGTCTACAGAAACACTACAAAGCCATTGAGCACAGGAAGTGAAAGAAGTGATTAGCATTCAGTTGTCAATGCCCACGGCCAATTCTTGTTTTGAATACATAGCTTTTCCATTATTATAAAGGTAATGTTTATAATTTCAACTTGTTACTTTGTCTGGTTCCTTCTTTTTCTGACATGGCAGTGGTAGTTTGTTTCATGGTATGTCTCATTCAGAGATGGGAGTGAGCCAGATTTCGAAATCTGAACATCTCCATATGTTGGGCTGTATAACTGACCCCTATATATGCTGACACAAAACTCCAGTTCAGAGCTTCTTTCCCAAACACCTTTGCAGCCCAAACCTCACACTAAACTTATTTTCTTTCTATATTTTTCATGGAAAATCCATATATTACGTGGTTGGCACATTAAATGTTGTTTACCTGCTTTTTCCTTTCATCTAGCTATACAGAAAGAGCCGGATAATTTTACGATTGCTAACGGCATGCATAACTATGCAAGCTGAGGCAATTACTGTATAAAGGTAGTGCTTTTGGGGTAAAAGCTGATTGCTTTACGGGGGACAGAAAGGAATATTTCCTGTTTATATATAATGTTGTATAGTTCATTAAGGCTCATTATGAAAGACTTAGGGCTTGAGTCTCATTTCTCACACTGGATTTCTCTCGTGATTTTGCTACCAGGCTCTGCACTGGTGCTTTTCCCACCAAGCCCAAGCTCCTGGAATGTCTTCATGGGAATCTTAACTAGAAAAGGGCAGGGGGGTAAGCTTCTACCTGTAATAGCTGTAGAGGAAAGCTTAAAAACCAGATCCGAGTATGACCTTAAGGCTCAGAAATCAGAAGACAAATGAAATAAATTCAATTCTTTTTAAACTTCATAATTTTTAAGCCAGTCACATGATATCTGAATGCTTGGGGGTGACAATGCTGATTCTCGTATGAAGACAACTCACATTTACACTGACACAAAAAAGATCAGAATCATACCTTAGGCCCCTATAGGCTTCCCTATATAAGGGTCAAAAGAAAATCCCCCACTGATTTCAATGGGAATTGAATGAGGTCCTAGAAACGTATAAGAGGCTGGTTATTATTTTAAGTGGACTGATGGTCTGAATTGTTATGGTAAATCCTATGTAAACTTAAACACTGGAATGATCATTTCATCTAGAGTTACTTTTTTATTCATCTATAGAATTTCTCAATTATGTATGACTAATTTTGCACAAAGTCATTATCTGAAGCAATTTGTTTAAGTATGAGAGGCAACACCTTCAGCCTTCCTGGATAGTGGGTGGGGGAAAATGTCATAATCAGTTCTGCTTCAGCATGAGTTATTAAGCGGTCATAGGAGTTCAAAAGAAAAAAATAATGAACAGGTTAGTCATTACATGCAAAAAATTCTTTTTTCTATTTGATCAAAATACAAATTAATTACAGATAAGATCAGATGAGGTTCTTTAATGTCAGTTTTTCCCAGAGAAGGTAATAAAAACATATAGTATGTGGGAGGGAAGGAGTGGAGATGTATGGAAGGGATGTCTTATTAATGTTGGCTTGATTTCATTGGAAAGCCGTTGCCTGTGAAAGCAGCAAAAAGATCGGGAAAGGCTTGGGGTGGGACATGCAAGTAAAAGGATCTCTATTATACTTTGGGTGCTAAATTACACATGATCTCATTCAGCTGGGGTGACTTTCAAAGTGATAATAAAACCAACTCCATCCAACAATTACTCAAGAAGCCAATGCAATCACCAGGTAAAGCAGCTGGCAGGCCTCACTACAGAAACCTACTAAATCATTAGCTTGTGGCTGGGGCATCTGAAAAGGATTGCTGGATCCTTAAAGGGATGACCCTCACCAAAGTGAATGTGCGACTCATCATGCTCTAGAAAGAAAACACACATCCCTTTCCCTATCTCCCCCCCCCAATTACATGCAATACTAATATTTGCATGACAACAAACATTTTCAAAATAATAGTCCTATATACTTAAAGTTAATCAGAGTGGGCGCCATCCAACTTGCAAAGGTAGCAATTTTCCTTCATTAAAGCCAAATCAGGAGAGAGAACTTCAGGATTCCTTAGGGCTAATTACAAGGTGTTAATAATAACAATATAATGGCAGCAATTTTCTAGCTTTGCCCAAACCTCTAATCTGCCTTCAGTACCTTATAGGATTCTCTCTGAGTTTATATAAAGCCAAGAGTTAGCCCAAAAATGTTTTAAGTAATTTAATTTTTACATCATGTCTCTCTTTAGTCTGTTTGTAGTGATGTGGTAATTGTTGGTGAAGAGTGTTTTCATTGGGCAGAGGACAAGTAGCAGCATGACAGTTCAGAAGAAACTTCTCCCACTCTATTCAAAGCACACGCCGTATACTGGAAGTGCATGGAACATCTGCCTAAAGGAAGTGGGCAAACTCTGTCTGTGCAGAAAAAGACTGGGATGGAATTTCTCAGGCCCCTCCTGCCTGCCTGCAGAAGAAGGGAGTTAGCTAAATGATTACAGAAGAGCCTGAGACAAAACAACAACAGACAAATGTACAAATTATCTTTCCATCCATCTCCTAATTGCTTGTTGAAAACCGTCGAGGACTCAGTGATCAAATGCAGCACTGTTGCTAGAATGGTGGTGATTCATGCATCAGAAATTCTCATCCGCAAAAACAATCAGCAACACTGACATACTGGGAGATGCATGAACACGAGAGAGAGACAACGTTCTCATTTATGGCTCCACTCCGAACCCTGCAAATTTTCCGTATGCAGAACTCTGACTTCTAAACTTTATGAGCCATGCTTACTTTTACAATGGGACAAATATATAAACACACTTCCACATTAGGGCTGTTGGTATGTAGATCTAATTCCAGATTCAGGCTTAAAGACCAAGGATCTCCTCAAAAGAAAACAAACAGTGACTCCTTCTGTCTGTCAGATCTGACAAAGAAATGTGTTTGTCCACATACTGTCCAATTTTGACCAGCAGCCAACGATTTACAAACAAATCCTAACAGTCTTGAGAGCTAACAACATTTACTCTTGCTGCAAATGGAAGTGAATTTTTGCTGTACTGCAAAAACGGTAAGCTTCCACACATTCAAATCAGTGGTGGGCAGTTTGTGGCACAGGCATCACAAGTGGCATGGACAGCCTCTGCATGTGGCATGCAGAAGACTAGGGAGGGGACAGGCAGTCCCCTAAGTGACACATAGGGAAGGAAACAGAAAGCAGGGCATCAGATTGGGTAGGGCTGCATGCAGGGCTCAGAGCAGAAAACACAGCAACAGATCAGGCAAGGGAAGGGGTCAGGAATGGCACATGGGGAAGGGTCTGGGCTAATTTATGGCACATCTGCCAAAATGGTTGACCCGCAGTGTTTTAAATGAATAAAAATCACCAAAGGCCTCCATCTACTTTATTACTAAGAAATTGGTTTGGAAGTCAAAGGATCATAAGGTCAGAGAATCTTAGGACTGGAAAGAACTAGATCAGTAGTTTTCAACCTTTATTCATTTGTAGACCCCTAAAAAAATTTGAATGAAAGTGTGGACCACTTTGGAAATTTTGAACAGCGGTGCAGACCCTTTTAAATTTTAAGTGTGGGTATCACATACTTTTGATTGGTCGTAGTCATCTTTTGCAGACCCCTTAGACATAGTCTTCAGACCCCCTAGGTCAGACGTATAAGCAAGGCAGCTGCTGTGCTGGGCTATTTTGGGGCATCCCCACCTCCCCACCACCCATACCAAAGGCAGTACCCAGGGATATTGCCCTGGTACCTCCCTTTCACTTGCACTACTGAGATCAGTTCCTGAACTGATGCAGGAGTCACTACTCCAAACCCATCTCAGATCTTGGCCCAAGCCCATCCACTTCTTGCAAACCTCCAATGGAGGAGACTCCACAGCTTCCCTAACCAGTAAGAAATCTGTTTATTTTAAAGCTAGTCAATGACTGAAAAGTTTTGAAACGCTTAAACCTGAAGTTTAATGGAGGCAAACTACCACAAATTTGGAAACAATATCCAAATTAGATTTTCAAGACTGAAATCTTACAAAAATATCCTCCCTCATGAAATTTTTGGTATTTTCTACTTCAGTCATATCAGAAATACTGAGGAAGGTGCCTTTCCTCCTAAGAGTTTGTGCATTTGTTTCCAGGTCTGGGTGAAACATGAAAGAACACAGAATATTAGCAAAAAAGTCAAAAAAGACAAATTGTGGTCGATGAAATTAACCAAACCATTTTACCCTGCAAAAGCTTGTTTTTAGTTATAGAATAAAAAATATATTTGTGATCTGTATAAAAAGAGTTTTCAGTGCATCTGGTTCAGGGGTACATCTCTATTTAAGCAAGAGAATGGAGGAAAATCTTGTCTAACGGGTTGAGTGTAGCACTGGAGTTGAGGGTTTTGTTCTATTATTATTATTATTCCACTGACTTTCAGTGTGACCTTGAGTAAAGGTACCACAACTGCCTCCTCTGTACAATGGGAACAATAATATTTATTGGCATTTATTAAAAAGCATGGATGAAAAGCTTTTAATCTAATGCAATATCAGTAACACAATGTATGTTAGCATACAATACCAGTAATGGAATATATTCAGGAAGTTGGAAAACACAATACTGTTAATATCTGTGTGATCATTACACAGGCACTTATTTGGCCAGATAAGTGTGCAAGCAAATAAGTGAGGGGTAAATGGCTTCTAATGGGGAAACTGAGCAAAATGTATTTTTTCTATGTCACATTAAAAGACCTATTTCATGTGTGTAACAAGAAACCTCTGCCCTTGTTACTGGGAAGGATAGGAAACCTGGGCTAGAAAGGGCAGCAAATAATAGCTGCTCAGGTAGACTGAGCCTAGGACTAAAAACGCCAAGCAGTTAACAATGCAATTAGCTGTGCCTGGCCCTGTGGTGCAGGAGATCTGCTCGCACGCCTGGAAGAAGGCTGGGCTTGGGCATATCAGCCCAGTCCCTGACAATACCAGGGGCAGTCGGGCTCTGGCTGTGGGAGGAAAAGATGCTCTCGAGAGAGCTAGCTACAGTAAGGAGCAGTCAGTTTGAGAGAAGTACTTTGGAGCAAGACTTGAGCCCCAAAGTCCCAGACAGGCTTATGTTTAAGTTAGGGCTGGCTAGGTTGCTGCTTTGTGTTGGCCTTTTTCTACTGGAGGACTGGATTGTAGATACAGGGGAGGAGGAGGCCACGGGTACTCCCCACTGCAAGTGATAGAAACTAGCCCCAAACTAGAGGGGCTGAGACTGGTGGGGTGAAACTGAAACCCCAGGAGGGGCTCCTGCCAGTCAGGGCCAATGCCTGGGAGCTGAGGTCTTAGACAGTGGATCAAAGCTTAGGGTGCAGCCAGAGAAAAAGGTGGCCAAGGCTATGACAGCTGAAGCCCCAACAGGTGCTCGATGCCTCCTTGACAGGGGAAGTCTGGGGGGGGGTGGTTAACACAGACCCTAGGTGGGGCAGATCTACCTGTGAAGGCAGAGCTGACCATCAAAGGAAACAGCAAGGCTACTTCTGGCCCCAGGGACTGGCTTCCCAACAAACCAAAAGATAACATCAAAGTCACAGCAGATGAGAGAATGGACATGAGATGGGGCTGGAAAAGAGCTGACAGGTGGGTCAGGCCATAGGACCATGCACCAGGTGCCAGGGTGGTAGACTCCCAATCCCTGCTACAATGTGCCACAGAAATATTGGAGAAGCACCTGACATGAAAGTGGAAGATCACTGTGTTGGGCACTAACTCTTTCTTTCATTCTTTCTTTCCAACTACTCAGAAGTTACAAACACAAGTTAGTTCAAAGCAGTGAACCTTTTTCCAGCTGTAGTCAGATGCTATTCCAGTGTGAAGTAAATGGAGCACTTCACACCCATTCACTAAAGTAAATTTATTTTGATTAATCTTATACACTTGTCAAAAGCTGTGCCAAGATGTATAAACAAACCATTTTCTTGGATTGTTTCAAGCTAATCATATTAACTTATTTGCTCTATTGGCTTTGGGGAGTTTCCAAGTGGAAATGATTGAAGTTGGGTCCAAAAACAGCTTTATTTCATTGCCAGTTCTGGTGCTAATGTGTGCCTCATTGGACTTCTAGTGTCCATGTCAACAGCCTGGAAGCTTTCATATTAGAGGATTTCAGCATCAGCTCATCGGCAGCTTCTTTCTGTGAAAGGTCCTGTTTAATAGGTCTGTTATTTAGAATGTAAGATATCAATGATAAACACTTCAGTTGGCATAAATTAATGTTACTCCACTGAAATACAGTTGAGGATGTAGCCCTGGTTTTAAATCATGACTACCTACACAGATATAAGATGCATATGGTATGGCTTCAATCTTAGCATACATAGGAGCAGAAAGATGCTAAGAAAGAACAGAAGATGACTGCTGGAGGAGGAGGAGGAAATATTGTCAACATGCTGTAGAGGGTAAACATTAATTATGATTAATGTTGATGTTTAGGATGGCAAAAGATGAGAAAATCCCTGGATTGTCAATGCACAAGTCATAATTTTTAAAAGATAATAAAAAGTCACAGCTCATAAATTATAAGAGAAAAATACCCTTTATTCTGGAATTTAAAGCCAGCTTGGGCAGTGCACATCATATTTTGCTCTATTTTGAATATACAGAGAGCTCAGTTGCAGTTTCATCAAATAATAGCAAGGGGCTACGGCTACAAAGACTAGGCCTTTTAATTGAAAAGAACTCCCGAGACTCATAGTTGTTATAATGCAAGTCACGGTTGTGGCAAACTTACAGCTCTAATTTTGGGAAAGCACTGAAGGTGACATTCAAAGAGAGTGCTAGGTGGTGCCCAGACCTCTCGTTGGCCACATGAACAGCAAGAGATCAGTCGGAAGGAAGCAACCCTCAGAATGGACTGTAGTATTCCAAGTAATAATACCTATCTTTATTTAATCTGTAGAGCTCCAGAGCATTTTTGAAAGAGGGGTAAGTGTCATCTCTATTATAAAAATGGAGAAGCAAGCACAAACATGGTGAAGTGACTTACCCAACTTCACCCAGAAGGCCACAGCAGAAGCACTTATGACACGGCCTGTAAGATTCCAACAAAATCTGTGAATTCTGCTAAATACCTTGTCAAAAGGACATGAAAAAGGAGAGAGCCCAGAAGGCCAATAAGTAGAACCAACCATAGCTAAACCTAGAATTCCCGTCAGTCTGATACTACATTTCTATGATTCTACATAGAAAAACTGGTTACTTTTCCCTTTTTTATTCACAACAAATATCTCAGAAGACTGCCTTTTTCCACCCAAAATGTTCCATGTTGAATACAGCTGGGAGGAGCTGGGTGTAACCAACTCCAAAGGCCCCACAACCTCAACCAAGCGCCAGGGAAAGCATCTTTGCCCTTGAAACAGAGAAGAAAGAGTCAAGGAAGGAAAAGGAGAGAAATCCCAGCCTCCAGCCTACTTTCCTCTGTGGAAAGACTTGAAACTTCTACAGATGGATTTGTGCCTCCAGGACTGGACTCTTAAGTAACCCCAAGACCCATCAAAAAGATGTGGTAGAGAGCACCCTCAAATCAAGGGACTGCCAACAACAATGCCATCCACTTTTAACAAGAGACAAATTCTGTTAATATTACTTTTTGATGAAAAAATATTTCAGCCGTCACCATATTTGTTGCTCTTCATCCTGCCGTTTGGGTCCCTGTTGGCAGAATTTAGGATCCACTGAATTTTCATGTTTAGAAAATGCCTAGCGTGCCGACTGCTCCACTGAAAATAAACATAAAATAATATTTTTCCCTTCAAAGATTCCTTTGGTGACAACTCCTCATTGCCATTTCTCTCTCTGTCTCCCACCCACCCCTCCCTTCCACCCCTTCCTCCCCTCTCCCTCCAGTGCTTACAGGCATCAATTTCCCATTCCTTTCTCAGGGAGGTGACCAAGATTAAAGGTCTATTGTGGCTGATTATTCAGGAAAGACCCAGCTTCTAAATCTGGTTCTAATTAAAAAAGAAAAAAACATGCATAAGAAAAAAATCTCTCCCTACTGTACATGCAGGCTACCTAATCCACCCTGTCGACTTTCACAGGCATGAGCTTTTAATGTAGCATTAATAAACTATTTTCATAGATTTATGTTTCTTAACCCTCCTCACCCCAGAGATTTTTTCGGATGTGAGCTGTAGGTGTCATTTCAAGAAAAGATGGGCATTAACTCTAACCTGGACATCAGTTTATTTATGAGGGAGGGGGCCATGAGTTCAAACCTTGTATGCATAACAGGGCTAAGCAAACAGTTCCGATCAAACTTTAAGCCATTTTAAATAGACTGAAGCCTGGTAACCTAACTCCCAACCATTGCAAGAGTTCACATTTGGGTTGTGATTTTACTCCATTCCCAAATGTCACTTTAGCCCTGCTTTTCATGAGCTTATTTTCAAGGATTTATGAAATGTGAGATGACAAAACTGGTGCAATAGCGTTGTGGAAATTTGCCCTTAACTCACCCTAAAAAATATTCTGGACAAATGATGCAGAGTTAGCTTCCAAGAGGCATCTTATTTCGTTCATGAAAGGTCTAAGTTGGGTGCTGTTCAAATGAAAGTGCGAAGCAGGGCTGTGCAGGACATTAATCAGAACTGATAAAAATGTGAGATTTCTCTTAAGGAAAACAAGGACAACTTACAGTTTTCAAGAGGCCGGAATGATTTTACAATGTCCCGGTCAAAGGTTACCTTACTAACAACTGCCTGTAAAGAAAGTGCCTAAAACAAAGATGGTCTCACGTGATCCCAGCCACATAGTTGGTCCAATAAAAGATATCTCCCTCTGAAATCTTTGCCGCTCACATAAAACACAGATGCCACTTTTAGAAATTGTTCATTAACTATGTTTGATAATTGACTATAAACGAGGAAGAAGGAAGTAGGGAGACTATGGATTCTCTTGAAAGTGAAACACTATCTATGGCATCAAGCTAAAAGCAGCCTCAGTTCTTTCTGTAAATAAAAACAACAGACAACACCAGAGCTCGTCTCTTAAATTGCAGAAGACTGAAGAATGGGTTACCCCAATGTAAACAGCTCTGGTTTTCATTTAAAGAAAAACAAAATCAAACTATTTCCAGTTTTATGCATCGCTCCTCTAAAATAAAGTCCCAAAGGTTTGATAAAGCCTTTTGAGGGTTTATTTTTTCTTATGTGAGCAAAAGTGAAGTTCTTCCCAGGGGCTATTAATTGTATTCTCACCTATTGCAGTTTTACATGCAATAACTTACATTATTTATGATTTACACCAGCCAGGGTGCTTTGAATCAGGCTTCAAGTGATAAGAAAATCAGACCTTAGGTATCTGTTAAGGGCACAGGAAAAGGAGAAGCAAGAGGAATGGAAAAGAAAAATGTTGTTATTCTTTCCCGGTGTGTTCTTTTTCAGGGTAATATCTCCTCTTCTCAGCTAACTGCCAGGGGCTGGTATCCTGAGAAAAAAAATTATATCATGTCAAATCTAATGAAACTGGAGAAACTACAAGAGAAAGTTGATCACAGCCATATTCCCAGGGGTCTGCATTTTTACAGGATCTCAAGAGTTTTCATCAACCAAGTATGTAACGTTACCACCTTTGCTGCAGAAGGCACCTCTGGGGTGCCATCCATCAGACTATCTCCTGCAGAGCCACTGAGTGTCAGTGCATGCCACCAGCCAGAGGACACCACTAATAATACAGACCCCCACCAATGAGAGTACGCCTGTGCTTCTATGCAATCACTGAATGAGTTAAGTGGAGAAGGAAAGCAATTTAAGAGAATAAGTAGTGTGTGACAGGTGTCATACATTATAGATGTTTGCAGCTGCCTTTGGCCCTGTGGCAGTCAGCATCACACCGTGGTTTCTCAGAACAGACCCTGAGCTGTGAACCTAAAAAAGCGGGGGTGGGCCTTCATGAGAAATGACGATACTTGCTCAACACTACAAAGAAGAAAATATTTTTTAAAAATTGTTATTTCCTCACTAACAAGGCAGAGGGTAGGGGGAGGAAGAGGTGCACTATTAACTTTTTGGCATATCTACTTTCATGAGATGGCAGGAGTCAAAAAAGTATTATTGATGCTTGTTCCCAATACCTTCTCCCCCGGATGATCTTTCCTAACTATAGAAGCTGGAAGTCTGAAATCCTGCTGAGCCCAATATAATGTAAAATTGAATAAACTGTGGGAAATTACAAGAGAAAATTGATCACAGCCACACTCCCAGGGGGATGCTATTCTTACAGGACCTCACAATGCATGAATCAAATGTTTCCTAGTGCAAAGGTGCAACAAGGCAGCTGGGTGTCCAGGGCAGCGGGACACATGGGGCTTCAGCACCTTTCCGCTTCTGTCACACCTCCAGTGCAATTGCATTGCTACAGAAGATGTTGTTTTTGCACCCATCCCCACAGTTTGGCTCCTGGGGCTGCTGCTCCCATCACCCTGCCCTACTCGAGCTACTGTCCTATACTGACTCCTAGGAGTTTTCTGTTCTTTTGGCTTTCAGGTTAACAAAATTCTAGTGCAGTGCTCTAGCAGCAGTCACCAAGACCAGAGAATTAGGACTCCTGGCTTTTTACCACAAAGGAAATATCCTGAGAAATCTTGAATCATGAGTCAGGGGGCTGAGGCCAGGAAATAAAGCTTTAGTTTCTAGCCAGCTCTACTGCATTTCAAACCCCAGCTATAATCGTGACGTATGTTGCTACTGAAAGACTCACTGTTCTGCACTGATTGTGGGGAACAACTACAGCTATCAAATGTGAGTATTTCAGATCAGATGGCAGAAGAAAAATGAATCATCAGTAAATGTGCCCTGCAGGCTTGCTTAATGTCTCATTGTGGAAATATCTGCATAGCATGCAATATGATAGTTTATTTATAGAGAAAGTGGGATTTCAATACCCTGCCCATAGTTCATCAGTACAATTGGAGGAAAAAATTTATCAGACAACCATACACAGCAATTCTGAAGTCTTTCTGAGTATTTTATACTCTCCCACATCTCTGGGGGTGGATGCATCCATAAACTTTTCAGGAGTACTGGTTACATTAAAGCACATTGGCCATGGGCTATTATATAATCAAATGCTAAGATGCCCAGAGTCTCCAACATTCATTTGCAAAGATGCTAACTTGTGTTTCAGGAAGGACTTACAATAGTTCTTCAGTTACGTAGAGCAACTCACAAGGGAAGACAGTGGATAAAGTTCTGGAGATTTTGGACCAGATCCTGGCCTTAGTATGTACTACTAATTCAGAGCAATTCCACTGAGCCCTACAGAGGTACTCAAGCCTGGAATGAGGGTAACAGATAAAAATCTCCCCCCCACAATCATCCTTCTAGTCTTCCCCATTCAGAAACAGATGTTTAGTGTTTCAACTGTCATCTTTATTCCCGTGTTCCTAAGGAATTTTCCCACTGCCACAGAGAAAATTTGTGAAAATGCTGAGAAAACTTGTTCTAACCACCCAATCCCTGCCTTTATTGGGGTGAAGAGGAAATCAATAGGTGGGTCAAATGATAAAAATGCCAGTACATATTTTATGATTGGCACACATTCATTAAACTGCATGCTAACTATTCTACTGAGATCAATGATTGCACTTGAAAAATGAAACAAACTATTCACAAAAATCCAGAAGGAAACCAATTTATCTACAAACTGAACAATCCAACACTATCAAGGATATCAGTGACATTTGTCTGAAAAGTTAACTTAGCTTTTGTTGGTCAGCCAGATTTTATTGTGGGTTTTTATTAAAGAATCATGTTTTGAACCTGAGGTATTGCAAGAAACTCTTGTTAATATCTGTATAGGACAGTGAAGAAGAAATCACAGTCTAATTGCTATGTTTGATTAATGGATCATTAAGATGAAGCTGAAACTTGTTTTCTTATTCATTTGAAAAGAAAAGCTAAGTTAACCTTATGCCCAACTCTAGTACATATCATTAACCCTCTTTCGCAGATGAAGAAAGAATCTCAGAGAGTTTCCAGTGACTTGACCAAGGTCACAAGATCACTGTCGGAGTTAGACTGCAGGAACCCCTGGGTCCTACTACACTGATCAATGATCATCAATCGAGTTAGCGTGTGCCCCACCTCCCCCTCATTCATTTTAAAAAATAACGGTTAATGTTTATATGCAGCATGCTCATTTTTACCTAAAGCAGGTGTAAATCATTTTAAGAAAAGCAGTAACTGAAGTCGGGAAGTAGCAGTACCACTGGCGTAAAACTTTTAAAGCAACATTTTTCTATTTCCCATTCTTTTTCTGCCTGCTGTCCTACCTAGCACACAGTGAATGAACAAAGCTAATATTAATATGCTGTCCTCTTAAATTTCATGTTTCAATTGTAAAGTCATGAGATCTGATCTCAAAAATCTAACCATTCACATCTCCGAAAATGCTTAGCATTGCCCAGTTTTTTTCCCCGGTGGTAACCTTTCCATTAACTTCAACCGAGGTTGAATAAAACCACCTGGGCTTATTACAGAATCTCCTTCACTGGGACCTTTAAAGAACAAGATGGAATAGTTTGGGGTGTATCTGAGGTATACTTGGTCACCCCTCCATGCCCTATATTTCTGTAACCACACCAAAACTGTTTGCAAATCCTACTCACTGCCATATATCTCCACTACCACCACAACCTTAGCCTCACCTTCCCTATGTCTTTTACCCTATTCAGGCACTGAACACCTGTCCTTAATGCCAGCTGGCTTTTAACATAGCAGCACTAATACAGGAGGAAAAAAACCAAGAAGAGTTGTGAAGCTTTTTAAGGAAGATAAACTTATTATCTTGGGTGAAAAAAGAGTGTGATAGAGATGCATCATAAAGAATGAGTGAGTTTTTAAATACCCGACCTTCAGGGTGCTGTAAATAATGAAAGTCTATTAGTTCTGGAACTATATCCAGCTATATTAAACTGATCCTTAAAGGCTAATGTTCTCAGTGGTTTAGTAAAATAAAAATGTTATCACTCTTTTAGCTGTAATCTCTGATTAGAACATTTAATCAATTAGCAGTGCTGTTGTCAAAACTTGCTCCCAACAAAGGATAAGAGAAGCTGCCTGAAGGGGATTCTCAATGGCTAGCCAATTCCTAACTAGGCAGTAAGGGGCGGGGGGTAGATTCATCCCTGCAAGAAAAGTCATGTTTTTCTCAGGTGTGATGCTGGGCTCAGTGTTGTGAGATAAGGTCTCCTCTCTGGCGTTATTCATCTGTGCAGCAGTAAGAGAATACCAATTAATCCCTGAGAGAAGACGTGCCAAGTATTGCAAGTGTCATTTTACGCTTAAAACACTGGGGGCTTTTTTCTTTCTACTTTTTGAAAGCAATGGATTAGAAATCTTATGAAAATGAGCTGCTGCTGCTGCTTAACACACATTTGCAGGCTAACAGGAAAACAAACTGTGCTTTCCCAGCTTTGAGAGTCCCTTGGGATTTGGCATATTGAAGCTGCTCCATTCCCCCCCCACGCAGAATTTCAACACAACTGACAAGAATATTAAGACAGCTTAGTTATCTTTCTTATTAACAAATTAGTTGTGTTACAGTAGTGCTTTGAGGCCCCAGCCAAAACCAGAATCCCAAGTGTCGTACACACGCATCATTCACATTCTAAACAGACAAAGCAGAAATGCCATGTTATGGATGGCAAACGGAGGCACAGAGATTATACGACTTGTTGAAAGGTACAGAGGATGGCTGGGGTGCAGCTACAAACTGAAGTCAGGCTTTCCAAGTGACAGACCACAGACCTAGCAAGAAGACGTTGCACCTTTCTACCCATCTGTCTAATCAGGCAGATGCACAACGTGTGATGAGGGGTGCAGCACAATGTCTGATTGCATCACGGATTCCAAAAGCGGCACCACAGGTTTTTGATTTCTCTCCCTCCAAAATGCAGCCAGAAACGTTGTTCTTGGGCTTGATTCCTCTGCAAATCATTTTTTCCTGGTAACAGTAGGATATCAGTCAAAAAATTCAGTCACTACTCAGCAATGCACCGTTGTTTTAGTAATCCTACCTCCACCTTGTCCTAGGCTCATCAGTCATTTTCTCCATGTGGATATATCTTCACCAGGATGCTATTTTCCCACCTTGCCAAATGGATTTATTAGCTACAAATATCCTTCACAATAAATTCAAATAGAGGACACAGCACCAACACAGGCATCTGGATAGATGACCATTATTTTTGAGGGCAAGCAAAATGTATGTGACTCCTTAGACTTTTCCTGAGGTTGCTCCATAAAAGGTAGTTACAGAAAATAAATACCCATGGGGTAAAAAAAAAAAAATATATCTTCATGGATTAATGCTACCCATACGCTATAACCCTCAGAATAAAAGGAAGATAAAAAACAGGGACTATGCCAGGTATCAAAACAGCAATTGAGTAATTTTTAATGTGTGTTTTTTTAATATTTTACCCAAAAAAAGTGGACAGCGTGGTGATGAAATGCAGTGAGGTGTTGATGTACTAATGACATTCCCACCTAGTTATGGGAAATGTTGAAATATTCATGTTAATTTGTCTGACAGTTTATGGCTATGCTTAAACACTCACGGGTCCTGGAAAGATATTTATTAGTTTCTTGTGCATCTTTTTGATGTGGTGTTCATGTCTGAGCCAGGATTCTGTTCTCCGAGGGACTGAAAAGACAAACAGCCGTATAGACTATAACTAGAGCAAGGCACCAGGCTGCTCTGTAACTGTTAAGCCATGGCTAGATTAAGAAAAAGCATACAGAAGAGCCCTCCATTTATAAGAGATCATGGATTCACTTAGGGGAACTAGTGCAAAGTCTTCAGTGGAACGCAGGATAAGCTGAATTCCTCACTACAGGTAGATCGACTGAGCTGGTGCAGAAAAGAGGGCAGCAATGTTTTTCTCCTCCCCACCCTCAGTCAAAATCTGAGCCCATATTACACCTTTCACACATTATAATAATTAGTAATCCCCCCCCCCCACATACACACACAAATAAGACAGCAGGAGACACAGGACATTAAATTGAGATAGCACTCTACCTCTTAAATCACTCTTTAGTAATCTACATGGACAGATATAAATTAGACTAACAGGGGTAAAGATTTAATTGAATAGTAGCCTTACAGTAGTAGCCTTACAGCGCCAATCGCCATTGAAAGGGCGATAACCAGCACTGACCAAAATAAAACAGATTATAGATTCATAGATGCTAGGGTCGAGAGGGCCCTCAAAGGATCATCGAGTCCGACCCCCTGCCAGTGGCAGGAAAGAGTGCTGGGGTCATGGTGCTTGTCCAGTCTCTACTTGAAGACCCCAAGGTAGGGGTATAAATAAGATTTTATTAATATGAGCACCAATAAATGTGATGACTTCCCATACCAATGAGCATAGCTCATGAGATCAAATAATTTGCCTCTCACAATTGCCAGGAATTCAGGGCCGGTACATGAAAATGTTTGGAAATCCTAGAACTGTCACAAAATATTAACACGGGTGATGATCCACCCATAATTTCATACTAGAAAGTATATATTGTGCTTTTGTTATTCTTCAGTTTTTACCACTTTTTGGTAACCTTTTTTTAAAAAAGCAATTTTAATTCATGCAGTCAGGAAGCAGAAACATTTGTGTAAGTTGCATTGCCCTGACTATCTTAGATTTCCATTTGCAAATCTCAAATATCCAAACCAATACTTGAAGCAAACAATAAGCAGCAAGCTATATGTTGCATAGGACATATTCTTTTGAATAATTATAAGCAGACTTCCAAATGTTGAAGTCTTTTCGGAACAGTTTGCAAATAGGGAGTGGGGTGACATCTGACGTTTCTCAGCCAAGCTCTTAACCTTACTGTAAGTAAGCATTTCAAAACGAGCATCTAATGACAGAGATAGAGGAGTCTGAAAAGTTTCCTAATGTATCCATATCCACTGATTTCTTTGGAATTTAGGCATCGATGTGGTTTTGAAAATCCCACTAGAAGCCTACTTCTTTAAGTGTCTGAATAACTTAGTAAATTTGGGTCTTGACTCCTAAAACACTTTGTTCTCTATGAAGTGAAGGAAAAAAATGCTGTCAGCATGTTGTCTGCATAAACTTCAGGGGAAAAGAGGAGACCCCACAGTCTCTTCGCCAAACCTCACAGGGTAGCCAAAAGTCTGTTGTGAGAGAGAAGAATATAAAAAGAAGCAAGACTCCTAAACATTGCATTTCCTAGCTTTTTAGTCTTTGAAGTCAGAGTCTCTTTTGTTAGTTGGAACATTTTTTTTGTGGGTTAATAACTTCCCTTGTTTTCTGGTGACTGCCTTCAATTGCTAAAGCAGCTGAAGAAAACAAAAAGTCCAAGAGTAAAAGCCAAAAAACCACCCTTCCTTTGGAAACATAGGTGTTTGGACATGATAACCTTTTGGCAACTTCATATTTTTTTTTTCTCAAGGTGTTTAAAGAAAACCAGTTACCTCTGTGATGACACTTAATATGCCAAAATCCAGCCTGGAGCAAAATCTTTACTGCTGAGTTATAAACTCTAAAAAATACAGATTATATTGGATACACTGAAAGATATTTCACTGCAGCAGTTCTAACAGGAACTCTGTGGTTACACTGGCATCTGAATAGTCTTTAAGCTACATAAGCAGCAAAAGTGGATTTTAGGGGGAAAAGCTGCATTGCTGAATACAAAGCTATAATTGATTGATTTTCTTTCGTTTTTTGAAGGTTATCTTTATTTGTATTCTGACTACACCTTGCTTCCATTAGTCTTGCTCCCCTAATAATGACTGTAACATCCAAAGAGAGAAAAGCCATCTCAGAGCAGTGATAGCTCCAAATTGGATTGCGCTCTGTGATTGCAGTTACTGAACAATCAAATTTCCCATATAGCATTTATTTTTAACATGGCTCTGCTTAACTAAGGAACAGGACATAGAAAAGGTTGTGATCCTGCACTGGACTTACCTTGGGTCCAAATCAAGGGCGCTCAGCACCTTTTTAGGAACATTCAGCAGGCTTCAGGATCAACCTCTATGTTAATCATAGGAACACAGGACATCCTACAACTTGTCATACATAGAAACATGGGAGATAAGGACACTTCAATGCCCTGCCACTGCAGTAATAGAAATAGTGTATGCTCAGAAGATCCTAGGAAAGAACTTGAGAAGAAGGCAAAAAATGCACCATGGACTATGCCAATCTGAGCTAAGGGAAAAATGATCTCCCGTATTTGGCAATTGGTATGACCCTAAGCAGAGAAGCAAGACTCTCTAGCCAGGAATCTCTGGGTTGTCTAAATATCAATGAGAGCATGAATACATGCAAGCCAAACCCCTGCTAGCTTTAGCCAACATCCCAATGCCTCAGACAAAAGTAAACAACCTCAAAGCTCCTAGCCACTAGTAGCATATATGAGGGGAAATAATTCTTTTTTGGCCCCACATGGCAAGTTCTGAAGCCTGGGAGGACCAGTCACCTTCCACACCACAGGACGGGAAGCACAGATACATGGCTCCATAGCACACTGACTGTTAAGCCAGAGCTCCGACTTGTCATACCAACACTTTCCATCAACATGTCCAATTCAGTCCTAAAGCAACTCCAGTTCCTTGCCCCCACCACTTTGCTCAGGAGGCCGTTCCTAAACTTCACTCATCTGATTGAAATCTTCTGTTAGTTTCCAGCCTTGTCTATCTGTAGTTAGACTGCAGCCATTTGATGCTGTGCCAGCGTTGTTTTTCATCATAAAAGGCTCTTCCCTTTCTCTAATATTTACCCCATAATTGTACTTGTAAAGAGTGATCCCCTCCCAATCAGTTTTATTAAAATGAACAAGCAAAGCTCCTTAAATCTTCTTTCATAAGCTAGGGTCTCCAGCCTTTTAACCATCCTACTGTTCCTTCTTTGCACTTTGTTTCATATTCAGTTAATCTTTTCTTAAACATTGGTGGCCAGAACTGCATGCCACACTCTAAATGGGGTCTCCTTAATGCCTTATCCAGTGATACCAGTGCCTTATTTTCTCTACTGTACATATCTAGCCTAATATCTTCTAAGATTGTGTTAATCCTTTTCACAGCTGTATTGCACCGGTGGCTCATGGTCATTCTAAGATCAACAGGTTCCTCTCTTCCTTACATCAGGAGTCCTTATGTGTATGACTTTCCACTTCATGTTGTTAAAAGTCTTCCATTTCTAATGCTCCCATTCCACAAGATTATGTAATTCTCCAGTATAATAATACAGCCCTTTTCTGTATTGGTTATATCTCACCAGCTTAGTGTTGTCCAGAGATTTCACAAGGACACTTCTCATTCCAGTACCAAGGTTACAGATAAAAGTATTAAACAGGACAGAGCTAAAGACTGAACCCTAAGGAATGCCACTGGTAATGGCTCTCCACTCAGGGATTTCACCTGCATAAGCAATTCTAGTATCCCTGTTTGATCCGATTCCTTATATATCACACGATTCATAGAATCATAGAAAATGAGGGTGGAAGGGACCTCAGGAGGTCACATCTAGTCCAACCCCCTGCTCAACGAAGGACCATCCCCAACTAGATCATCCCAGCCAAGGCTTTGTCTAATCAGGTCTTAAAAACCACCAAGGATGGAGACTCCACAACCTCTAATGAGAAAGTTTTTTCCTAATATTTTCCTATGTTCCTAATTGTGGCACTGATTAGCCTCCCCTCCAATTTAGCCAATAACTTCCCATGAGGCATGTATCAAAAGCTTTGCTTAAATCTAGATAAATTAAGTCCATCACATTACCCAAGAAGTTGGTCATTTTGTCACAGGAGGCTGGTAAATTCAGTTTCTGTTCCAAGATCTTACCTACTGTTGTAGTCAAGCTGACAGGCCTGTCTGGATCACTCTTTCTCCCCATTTGAAAAAATAGGCACTACATTTGCTCTTTGCCATTATAGCATCCTATCCCCAGGGTTGGCAGATTCTGAGACATAGATGGCCAGTGTTATTAATGACAGTACAAGCAGCTTGTGCTGTCCTGATACAGGAGATACAGGAAACAGTTTAGTTGCCAGCATAGGCAGGAGTCACTTCCCTCTGCTTCCCTAACTGCTAAACCTTGCACAGCCTTGGAACAGCTAAGGACAAAGTGACATCCCAAATACCCTCCAGCTCTTAGTGTGCAACTTCCTGCTCTTCCTGGGTCCACCCCAAAATGCACTGGGGACTCAGGAAGACCTGGAGGGGTACCACAGCACTGCCACAATGGTGTGATAAAGGCAGAGGATGAATGCCCACCCCTGTCAGAGGGAGAAAATAAAATCAGAGAGGCATGATTTAGAGGACAGGAGTCCTAGGATGTGAAGAACATTAGGTATTTCTCTTTGTAACAGACTTACCATCTTAGTCACCATTTATGTTAATGATTAATGAGTAATAGGATTAATTGTATTGGTTTAGGAGTGGGGACTGGTGGGGCACAACTAACAGGCTGGATCTAAAGAATGGGATTGGTTTCATTCAAAAGTTCAACTCCCTAGTTGAGGGGTGGGGGATGTTGACCAAAATTCAGTATAGAATAGAAAACTGGAGCCACAACCTTGTCTCTGCCATTTACCTTCCCTACACGGCTTCATCAGTTTTCCCGACTCTGATGGTATTTCAGTAACCATAATTACAAATAAACTGTCATTCTAAGAACCCACAAGTTACAAAGTTTAATAGCCAGTACTTTCAGATCCCCTTATGTTGTTTATTTTAAGGATGTGTTTAAGTGTATCCTTTCTAATTGCTTCTGGGAAAAACAAGCTTAGTTTATTGTTGGAGGGTGTCAGGCTGAGTATCATGTTACCTGTGTATACTTGTAGAGGACTGACTGTTCCCGGGGAAGAGATAAAAGCAGGAAGAGCTACACAGAAATGTTTCAAGAAGCTTGTGCCACTTTGGCGGGTGCTGGCTGGCTCACTCCTTTCTTCAAAATGTTGCATAAAGCTGACTGAATGTTTTCAAATGAACTATTTTTGTTAAGAAAAAATACCCTTTTTCCAATTGATTTTTACCCCCAAAATATTCTTGACACTTTTAATCTCATCTTTAACCAAACAGTGGATAGAAATATTTTGGAGGTAAGAACTTCCTGCTTTTGCAGTCAAATTAAAATACATTTAAGGAGGATAGGGAACTAAATAAACCTTTAAAAAAATCCACAAAAAAATTAAAATAAAATGTGAAATTACTTAAGCATCAAATACAATTATTTTTAAATGTTTAGATTAAAATTAGATTTAGATTGAATGAAAAAAAAAAAAGATCCTCCATACTACTGCGGCTCCAGATCTCGTCTCCCAGGACTTTGCTCAGCACCACAAAGGAAGGAACTTATTCAAGCTCCAGGCTTCATTTTCTACATAGGCTTACTAACCAACTCCTTGAAGCCCCCATTTAGCATTTCGGCAAAGAAAGCCATTATGTCTGAGATTGCCCTATTCATTTTCAAGCAGATTTATTGCTGAGTGTGTCAAAACAACCTTGAATTAGTCAGTAATTATTGTGCTGCCTGACAAAGTCATTGCAGACTGAAGTGGCAGGCTTTTCTTTTCTGTTTAGGTTCATTGAGCATAAACTGCACCCAGTGATTTGCCACAGCAGAGGTGTGTCTGCTTCTCTGAAGTCTGATTGTGCCTTGCATTTGTAAGGGAAGATACTGAATCAACAATACTGAATCAACGTACCTCACTTAAAGACTTATTTGGCCAAATATTGCTTTGTCTTTGCTTTAAAATGTAAATTGAGACCCACAGGGCATGCTCCAGCTTTGGAATGGGATTTAACAGTTCATGTCAGGATGGCAGGTTGGGATTTAACAGTTCATGCCGTGTCCTGGGAGTTCAGACCTCCTAGGACAAATCTCTCTCTACTTGATTCTAAAGACCAAGTGGCTGCATGGTCCTCAAGCATGCACTTAGGCTCAGAGGAGCCAGGTTATTCCGACCAGGAAAGTACATAGCTCTTTCTAATTCAGGCAGTAGCCTACCTGACCAAAGCATGATCCATAGGTTCATAGATGCTAGGGTCAGAAGGGACCTCAACACATCGTCAAGTCCAGCTCCTGCCTAGGCAGGAAAGAGTGCTGGGGTCAGATGACCTCAACCAGATGCCTATCCAAGCCTTCATCTGCCTCAAGTTGCTCTGCATCTCTGCAAAGGAGGCGCTTAAGTAGATGCAATTTCCTGCATAAGACATATTTATTCAGAAAGCGCTCCAAGAAGATGTAGGGAGTTGCCTTTGTCCAAAGATGCCTCCACCCACTGTTGAAAGAGTGAATAAAGAATCTCAGGTATCTCTCTGCCCCTTCCAGAAACCTCCCCAGCGCTCTCCCCATAACATCTCTGCAGATAGAAAACAGAAAGGCAAAGGGCACTAGACTCATGCCACAAAAGGGAAGAGAGAATCCGGGACTCAGAGTGGACACCTGATCCCTCAGACAGCAAGGAAGGCAGAGCCAGTGCCGGGCAGAGGAAGGAGGAAGCTGCAGTACCACAGGCCAGACTCTCCGATGGCTCTCCTTTCCCTTTACCATATGGCAGAAGTGCCACTAAGTATTGTAATAGGACAAAGACTGTCCTGCTAACCTGCTGCCTGACTGTGCTTCCTTGTTAATACCCATAACTCCCAGGTGTCAGAACAACACAAAAGTGACCTGAACCAGCTGTGCCTGGATCATCCTTCCTTCATTTTCAGCTGCTATCTGTCTTTTGGTGCTTGGGAGCAGCAACACACCTGCATACTGCAACTCCTGCTCTTCCCAAGGCCAGGAAAGCTTCCTTCATCCTCACCTTCAAGCTTGGTCCTCTCCTCTCTGTGTTGTCCTCAAAGATCTGGTGTATGGTACATGGTGGGTCATGACACCAGTGTTCTGGCTCCACCTGGTTATCACGTTTTTGGCAAACCAACCTGACATTGGAGTTGTGCAGCATGACTGAGTTTGGTGTCTGGCCACATCCTCACCACAGTATTCGTGTCTTACTTCCCACCTTGCTTCTTGCCCATGTGAGATAATCACTTTTAGCTTCCTAGTCTTTGAGCCTATTCCTGTTCCTCCTAATCCTTACTTCTCTTAATTCACTCCCTAACCCTGTGAAACTATACTGTTCAACCCAGTCCTAACTCCTTACTTTGCCAGGAAGTCTCTACAGATAAGGATTGCTACACAATGCACACAGCTAAAAACTGATTTAAGTGGCACTCACCTACCTTAGAGGGGAATCTGGGCCCTTGAACATTATTCCTATTTCAACCCCTGATTTGTGGTGTGACTTTGAGAAAGTTGCCTACATCCTTCTGTTCCTCAGTTGGCCTCTATGCAAACACAGATTTTTTTTTTGTTTCTCTCAATAGGTTTCTTTGAACTTGAAGTCCTGATCATTGGTTTAGAAAAAGCCTTGAGATAGTACTAGGAATAGTAGTTGGGATCAGATTTCAGGTTATACATCTCGTTTTGTGGCAATTCTCACTCACTGTGATAAACAGGCAATAGGTTTCTCATTTGGGGAATCTAATGGGAGTTTCTTGGGTTGGAGGCAACCAAGGAATTAGAGAGTTTTCCACTTTTGGATTCAGTAAGGGATCCTGAACCTAAATAGTTAAAGAAATGTTCATGAAGTGGCCAGTGGTTTCAGATGCCTTAAGCTTGGGGGTAGCACATGTTAAATTCCAAGACTAAATGCCACCGTTGAAAACCCTGGCCTCAGTTACCTGTGTCTTACAAACACAATCAGTATACACTCAGAAAGAAATGCCTTTCTTCTTGTTTACATGGTAATTAGATTTTCCCAAATCTTCATTACGCTGATCCAGAAACTTCAAAGGCGAATTTGTCAGCTTAAAAACTGTATGTGGTAACCAAACTAATGTCTTTACTTCTGTTATTATTAATAGCACCTGCAATAACTGAAACTGCATTAATGTCAAGCAACTCATTTGATCCCCTCCCCTCCCCTCCGCCCGCCTCCTTTGCCTGTCTTTTTTTTTTTCTCCTGGCATTTCTCTCATCTTGGATTCTAGAAGTGAATAAAGTTGCCTTCCTTTTTATTTATACTTTCTAGCTCACAGTGCTGCAGGGTTCAAGCCAGATTCATAGACACTCCAGGAAGATATTTGGCTCATCAAAATCACCTTCTAAATTAATTTTAAATAGAAAAAAAAAAGAAATGCTTCCTACGCATTAAGTTTTTGAAAAGCCATTTTAGTCCAAATTTAGTTAGAAGATCCCTGTAATTAGTTAACACAAATTATTGTCTGATATTATTAATGCTATAACATTTTGCAGTGAGCAAGAGAACATGGCCCACAGCAGTGCTGGCATCTTCAATCATAGATGATCTCATGTCTCTCTTGCCCATTATTGCTGTACGTGAAAACAAATGACAGGAGCCATATTGACTGATTTGTGTCCAATGAGGCAGGCAGGAGAGGCCACAGAGGTGGCTTCATTGTTTTTTAGTCTATCTAAAGTAGGATATTATTGCCATGACTGTTGTATTTGAGCATCCTGCAATAGTGCAATGAGCAACATGATTCTCCTGTCACACATGGCTCATGCTCTCTCATCCTCTTCTCAAGTGGGAGCATTAGTGTGCAGGGAGTGTTGTGTTATGGTAGGAAATGGATCAGAAGACTTTAAGCCACCTTTCAGCCTCCCATCTTCTCAAGCCAGCCCTTCAGTAGAAGATAGAGTACCCCATAGTACACTATGCTCTGGCCACATCTGTTTCCTCTAATTTGCTGCTTAGGCTGGAAGCTCCTATTTTGGAAGGGGGCTATCACATTCTGGTACTATTCACTAAGGAGCTTCTCTATCATTTAATTTGCTCAAATTAACTACAGCAAAATAGGGAGAGGGCAGAACCAAGAGCCTGTCCCTTTGTTTCTTCAGCCCACACTACTGAAGCATACCTTCAGCAGCAAGTCATATAATACATTTGGTATATCATCAGCTCACATCATGGGGACTTCTGTATGTAAATCAAGGGCCCATATGTTCATTTACTCACACTTGTTCTTCTTGTAGCATCACATTTGGCTGCTTTCCTAGATGCTTGTAGCCCAGGAAAGGGACTTGGAATTCAGTTGCAAGTTGAGCAACAAGGATCAGAAGAAGTGATATCCTCAAAAATTATGCTTGCTTTTATTCACAAGATCCTGGCTATAAAAACAAAGGGGAACCACCAAAATGATCAGATTCCCAGTAAATGATTCCTAAGTAGCATGTTTCAGAGCATTTCTCAGGAGGTGTCAGCAGGTCTGGTATTTATTGAGCATAATAGGCCCCACACATTATCCCCTTTGAATTCTTGCACATTCTTGCTGCCACCACTAAGAGTATCATTAGCAATTACCTCCAAGGTTTCCTCCCAGTTTTCTTTTTTATTAGCTGGTAAATGTTCACAGCAAGCTAGGTTTCTTCTTTTCTTATAATCATGCACATCACACATTGGCAATGTGTGAAACATGAAGAGAGATCCAAATCCTAGCAAAAAAAAAATGCTGGAGGCTATATTTACTCATTGAAAAACAACATTGTTTGGAGCATGAATGGAAATACTAAGAGGAAAAAAAAACACAACTCCACCCCATCTTTCTAGTTCCATCTATGCTATGGTTTTACATAAGGTAAGGAGGTTTGTAATCTTTCTTTTTCACGGTTGGTTAATACTGACCCTGCTACACCAGTTCAAGAGCTGTGGTGTATAGAAGGTCTCCACCAGTGATTTAGATCCTGGACCAGCCATGTGATTTAAGTAAGATGATGTCAAGAATGAAGGCAGTTATGCTGGACATCCTACACTAGTAATGCCAGTGGAGCAGAACAAACATAAATAACAATGATAAATCCAGAGTACTTGTAGCCTCAAACTGACAAGCACAATTATGCTGACATGGTTTTTGCATAATTTCTTCAGTGGTATGTTTCAGTATGATTTTCCTGGCTTATGTAAGACCTGGCTTTTCCTGTAATATAAAGAGAATCCAAGCCCTAAGTATGGGTTTGGAATCCAAATTCCTATTCACATGGAAGCTTTGCAATAGGCCTCTCACCATAATGGCCCAAACTAAAATTGGTTACTCAAACACGCCGAAATTTTGAAGGGCTTGAAATCTACATGTGAATTTGTTATAACACCCCCCCTGGAGTGAATCAAATAAAAAATAAACCTCTCTGACAACCCTAAGAGTCCCTAGTTCCATGCCAAACTCACATTCTGTGTAACATTAAAAATCTGTTCTTTGTTGCTAAATTTAAACCCCAACCTTACTCAAATGTCCTCAGTGATATTCAGGATTCATCTCAAACCTACTTTTACAAGCCATGTCTCTGATAAGGAGTTCTTGACATCAGTTTCATAGTGGGTCGGGTTCGAAGGGACCTGAGCAAGTCCAACGCCCTGCCATGGCAGGAAAGAGTAAAGTTGTGCAGAGCTCAGCCGTATGAAGGCAAAGCCATCCCAAATTGCACCCAGAGTCAGAGTTTAAGGACCAAAACACAAATTAACCCAAGCTCATATGGTAACTGTTGTATGGAACCCAAGCTCATATGGTAACTGTTGTCTGATCATAATATATTGGAAAGCCACTTTAGCACCTTTCCAGAAAGGCTTGTGTCTAAACAGGATTTTGGCCAGTGTGATTTGGCCATAGAGTAGCTGGGATTTTTGAAAACTAGACATTGTGGTGAGCTATAATCTGAGTCCAAAAACCCAAACATATTTGTATTATAAACAACTGTGAAGAGATTCATGGTTTTTGTGGGGGTTCTTTTGTAACCAGGCATAATCCTGTAAGAGGTTTAAGCTGTGCATAGATCAGACACAAACCCCAATCACAACCAGGCTTTTAAAAACATCCTTTATAAAATTTGTTCTCACTGTGCTCACCGCCATAAAAGCTACTTTTCACTATTTTAGGGCACATAATACGGAGGTAAGGACTTGAGACCAAAGTGATGTGTGTACAACAAACAGGGAAGCTCTCTGGACGGAAACACGGGAGCTTGGGACTTTTACAAGTAGATTGGACAAATACTAGGACAGATGAAGTAGGGTGCACACCTGAATTGGCAGGAATCAATCTGTCTTCTGAGTCTCTCACTTCCAAGACCCTGTGCTAACCCAAACTCTGACACTGCTACTTCTCCCTGCTTCTTGGGTCCCTAATTTGATCATTTGTTGTATGAAGCTCACTCCAGCATCCGCTGTTTCAAATGATAACAAGGCAACATGCCCGGCGATCTCCAGCAACACAAATACAAAATGGGGCTCTCTTTAGACAAGTTAAGTAGCAAACAGCCTCCAGATGAAGAAGGAGCTTCAAAGCAAATGCCCCTTTAAACCCGGTTACAATTCTAGCTGCTGCAACGGTGAGATCCTCCTGCTCTAAAAGACGGCAGGACGCTGCTCCAGACAACTGCAGTGCGTTGTAGCCACCCCAGAACAATTGTGAAAATCACGGGTGGCCTTGAAAGGGCTCTGGACGTTGTTAAGCGAGGAACACTGCGGGCACACGAGCTGTACCTTTGAAAGGATGCTTTGGACTCCAAGCCGGTGTGCGCTCGCAAATACATCCCTGCCCCTCCAGCTAGGATGCTTAGCCACGACTTAAAGGGATGTCTCTGAAAAACAACCCGCAGGCTGGGAGGTAAAAGCGGGGCTGGGGGAAGAAGTCACATTGTCACAGGGAAAGCGGCCACCTGGGCAGCCCAGGGGCTGGGAGCGGCCAAGGTCAAGGAGGACGCAGCCAGTCAAGCCCTTGTCTCAAGCAGGCGCGGGATACAAGGTGGTTGAAAAGGATCGCGCACACAACGAACTCGGCGCGGAAGAGCCTCGGAGCCCGCCGTGAAAGAGAGGAGAGCTAACAGGGTGCTTTTATTATCCCCTAATGAACAAGTGCTTCCTCCGCCAGCCCCTCTCGGCCGGCTTGGCGGCCGCTCGGCTCCATTCCCCTGATTTCCCGTCGGTAGAAAGGCGAGCGGCGCCGATTGCTTTCCTATTTGAAAAGGAGAGTCTCGGACTTGAAAGTTGCAACGGAGTTTTCTTTGAACACACACACAGGGAAGGAAGGAAGGAAGTTAGGAACCCAATGAAAGGAGCTCACAGCTTCTGGGTCTTCCAGGGTCGGTTTGTATCAGATTTATTCTAACATCGATGGGGGAAATTATTATATACATCTAAATAATCCGAGGCGGGGTGGAGATAACGGGAAGGACCTGTATGTATTCCCGAACGTGAAGATTAGAAACAAAACAAGATTAAAAAAAAAAAAAGGAGAGAGAGAAAACAAAAGGCAGCAATACAGAGCGCAAAAACTGCGGGCTCCAGTTTCAAGACTGTAAAGAATTGGGGACGGGACTCTACATTTCTAATGTATTTTTAAAGATAGCATGGTCATGCACTCCGGCTTTGGAGGTGGCTCCCGGAGGCAGGGCGCCGGCATCGAAAGCACCTGGCAAACGACAGCGAGAGCCGGGAGGCAGCACGCGGGTCTAAAGCTGCGCGCGCAGCCGAACCCGCGCAACCCCGCTCCGGCCCTCGCAGTTCCCGCGCGTCGCGGCCAGCCCGCTGTCAGGGCGGCAAGCCGCGGCTAACGCGAGCTACAGACGCAGCCCGGGGACTCGGCATGGCAGCGAGCGAAGGCTTTACACGCCTGCCGGGGACAGACGGGAGCGAGGTCCTCGGCTGTACATTTAAAAATGTTGTTAGTTCCCCCTAAGAAGCGGGCAAACGGGACGGCACGGCGGGCTCTGCCCGCTGGCTTCCGGGACCTCAGGATTGCTTCTTGGGCAGCAGCTATTGCTTTTCCGCCCCCTCCCAAAAAGCAGGGGGTGTCCCAGGTCAGGAGGCCCGTTGCGACGCGGCTGGCTCTGCGGGAGAGCTCGTGCGGGTCCGGCTGGGCAGGGCGGGTTTGACAGGTGCCCGAAACTGCCGGCTGCCCCTCCGGCGCCCGCTGCAACCCATGGCAGTTCTCCCCTTGGCCCAGCGGGATCGGGCCCGCCGGGCGGCAGCAGGGCGCGTGCGCAGCCTCCCGGGACCCCTGCAGCCGACGCGGGGGCCGGGGCAGCACGGGGGGCCGCGGGCACCCCCGCCCGGGCACTGCCCTTCTGCAGACAAAGCCTGCCACTCCCGCGGCTCCTCCGGCGAGGGGCTCCGGCTGCCCGCCCCCGCGCGCTTTACAGTCCTTCCCGTGGGCAATCCTTCTCCGCCCCGACGGGCAACGGTGCGGCCCCCGGGCCTGAGGACAAGCGCGGTGCCTTTGCCCCAGAGCCAGCCGGGCTCTAATTGACAGGGGAGGGCGGGGGTCGTGTTAGGGTCAGGGTCGTCTCCCAGAGGTGACCCGGCTCGTTGCGGGGGCGCGAGACGCAGGACCGCAGTGGGGACGAGCCGTGGCTGGTAGACCCCCTCCTCAGCCCCTTCCTCCTCCCGACTGAGGTCAAACGCGGTCGCGGCTCCCACAGGAACCAGACGGGGCCGTACTGCACCCAGCGCGGGGGAAGCGAGGGCAGGCTGGGCTGCGCCTCGGCGGGGGGCGCGGGCGCCCAGGCGGGGCTCGCCCCGCGCGCCGGGTACCGGCAAAGCTCCGGAGCGGCCGCCGCGGGGGGCTCGCCCGCAGCGCCCGCAGCCAGGTCGCCTCCCTGCTCCCACGGCTGCAGAGCAGGGGCTCGTACCTGTCACGACCCCCCCCCCGCCCCCGGCGTCAGCTGCGGGACAGCAGGGATGCGGGGGCAGGGGCAGACCTCAGGCCTCTGACAGCTGGAGCAGCAGCCAGGAGCGGGACTCGCCCTCGGCCCGCGGCGGAGCCTTTCTTTCCTGCTCCAGCCCTTTCAAAACTTTCCGAGCTGCTTCCCCTGCCAGCCGCAGCGCGGCGCGTTTCGCAAAGC
>NW_017728914.1:21548336-21615706 GCF_001723895.1 Crocodylus porosus
GAGGGCCGGCTCCCTTGCACGGGTGCTGTGGGGGGGATCTGCTCTCGCTCTCTCCCCGGCTGCGAGCTCGCTCCTCGCCTCGGGCTTCACTCCCCTGCGCTACCGCCGCCGACTTCCCGCTCCCGCGCCGGCGATGCGCGGACTGAGAGCGCGGCGCTGCCCCTCCTCCCCCGGCGCGCAGCAGCCGGGAAGGGAGGATCCGTGGGCAGGCCGCTGCCCTGGGGGTGAGGGGCGGGGCTGCCCGGGACAGCCCGTCGCTGCTGCTGCTGGAGCCGGTCAAACTGCACAGCCACTTCCCCCAGGAGCTTCCCTTTCATCTCCCCGCTCCTGGCGCCTGCGAACAGCCTCAGTTTGTCTGCAGCGGCTCTTGCCCTCCTTCTCCTCCCTTCCCCCCGGCCCCGCTGTCGCTGCAGTCCCGGGAGCCAGGCGCACACTTCCCAGCTGGCCTGGTTCACCAAGGAGCTCCACAGGAGAGGGCTCAGCGTGCGTCTCCAGGGTGGGTGCTCCCCCCAGCCCCCGGGGCTGTTGCCCACCCCTGCGTGACTTTGCCCCGCAGGAAGGATGGTCTCTCTGTCCGCTCCAGCCGCTCTGGGAAGGTGTCCTGTAGGGAGGCATCCAGCTCCAGCCCCACGAGCCGGGCTTGACTGGGAAGCCCGATTTCTCCCTTCTGGGGCCAGGAACCTGGCCTTTTACATGGCGATCAGGAGAAGCGAGGCGTGTTTCCAGGCAGGAGAAATGAAAGACCTTGGGCCAAGACTGCAGGTCATGGCTGTTGAATCCCTCCCACAGTCAATACAGCAAACTGGGACCGGTTGGATGAGGATGGATTTGGAGTGGCTCCGGCTCCCGTGGCTGGGTGCCGATAGTGGATTCCCACAAGCTCCCCCACACCCAGCTCAGAGGTTTCTTCCTCCACTCTTGGGCTTGGGGAGTGTGTTTCCCCTAACCTCGTATTCTTCTGGTTTTAAAGCGTTCAGGCACCTGGGCAGAAACACCCCCACGGTGAGTTAGATGATCCACACCGCAACGCAAGGGGAAAAGCAGTCAAAGCGAATAGTGCACGAATCAAATTGACCATCCAAACCGATGGGCGCAAGCTCACACACACACACACACGCACACGCACGAGGGACAGACACCTTGGCAGGACACCAGGGTGCGCCCAGGACGGCTTTGCTAATCCTAGAAGGGCTACGTGTATACGGAATCCTATCCACAGACGGTCCTGCCAGAACCGCAGCAACCCAAGCCAGCGACTGTATGAAACACCCGTGAGAGGAGGTCGTCCTCCACGGAGCAGATCGAAAGGCACATTCGCCGCCCCAGCGCGATCCCAGCAAAGCCCTGTGCCGTGCTGGGCCCCAGGGAGCAAGCAGCACTTAAAGGAATGCAAAGCTAGACTTTCTGCCCATCCGAAGCAATGCACCCGGTGTACTCGGGTCTGGAAAGTGTCACCATGACCTACCCCCCCGCCAGCTCTCATTCTTCTAGGTACAGTTACAGCGGGCATTGACTCGGTGAATACTGTCTAATTATCTGTAGCAGTTCAGCTGATCCACAATGGCCTGCGCCCGCGTGACATTGTTCTTGTATACACACGCATTGTTTCGCTCCTTTCATCAATTCTCATTTACTTGTCACGAGGCAGGGAACATGGAGGGGAAGGGAGAGGAAATGCAAACCGACTGCGGCAAGAACAGCCCGCAAGAGCAGAAAGAGGTGGCCACAGTAGGGAACTTCAGGCGCTCCCCAGCTCCGCTCTCTCCCCGCTTGCACCGCTGAACTCAGCTGGAGGAGAAAAAGGCCCCTTGGCTAGATCTGTGCACTGAAGTAGCAAGGAAGCAGGGCCAGCAATAAAGCCAGCTCACAATCTGCGAACCTTTCTACAAGCTGAACGCTCTCCAGTTCTCTTTTTTGCACGAGCGGTGCCCGCGTAGTCCTCCCCCTCCCCGCCACCCTCTCGTGCAATGTACAGCTTGGCACTTCCCGGGTGCCACTGTTGAAAGTAGGCATCAGAGGAGTCCGTGTAACTTTGAATGGCAATGGCTGCCTGCGTAAGTGCCCAAGGAATGCATGGGGGTGCGGTGTGTGCCTGCACTGGGTAATTGCTGGAGTATCTCTGTTTGTATAGATGCAGTGGATAACGGCTGGAGTAGTGAATACAAGGCGGATCTGGAGCCCAGGTTGCTGCTAACCCAAGGCCCTGTGCTGTTAGTTGGAGAGCGCACTCGCTGGGCCAAAGCAGGGCTGAGGGAATATGGGACAGACCACCCCAGACCAGGCCACGCCAGACAGGAGGGGAAGAGGGCACAGGCTGCCAGAGTTTGTCCCAGGAAGTGCTAAAGGATCCGATTCCAGCTGCAGCTCAAAGGCATCTGGGTATGACACAGGTACAGGACACTAAACGGTTTGGACTGGGTTATTAACCCGAGTGTTACAGCCCGCCAGCTGAGTTATTCTGGGTAGTGTCGCGGAGCAGCAAGCGCAGGGAAAATGAACCGTTTCACCCTGGACAGAGACACACGTTAGGGGACCAGGACAACAAAGGGTGCTTAAACCCCATAGTCCCCCTCATCTGGGGATCTGCCTCGACAGGGCCGGTTTTAAAACGTTTGTGGGGACAACTAGAGACTGGGGAAAAGTATCCCCCAGGTAGCATCACCCCCAACATTTCACACCTGCTTCGCTTCAGAGCTGCGCTGGGGCGGCTGCCCAGCCCGAGGTTCCCGACCAGTTTCAGACACCAGTTGCCAGCGCGTCCTTAAATAATGATCTTTAGGAGATTAAGCCAGTTAAGAAGAGGGGGGAGCTGATTTGCTTTTATCCTCGCGGTAATTAAGAAAGGCTTTGAAATCCTCCGCGGGTTTCATGCTGCTAGTATGGAGTGGAGAAGCGAGACAGTATTTCAAGCTCCTTCCGCGGAGAAGTTTGCCAATTAAGGACTTCATCTCCCGAGTTGATTAAAAACGCATTTATTCCTCAGGATTAAGTCTGCCTGCCATATAGGGGGGCTGGGGAGGAAAATATAAATCAAGGCGATTTGGAGCTAGATTTGTGCCTTCGCCCCCCAGGAAAGATAGCGACACACTGCGGGGGGCAAGCCTCATGGGGTCGAGAGAAATTGGACGGGGAAAACGACCCGTAGGTTGTAGCCGGCGGCAGGGAAGGGGCGAGATCCGCTCCAAGGGCGAGCTGCGCCTGGAGCCGGGCCTGGCTGTATCACCCGGCCAGCCAAACCCTGCTCTTCGCCTTTCCCCGCCGCGCCTGCAACGCCGCTCGGACCCCGAGGTCCCCGTGTCCTTGTCCCAGCTCCGGCATGCTTTGGGGATGCTGGGGACACGAAGCACAAACATGTCCGGATCGCCCTGGATGGGACCGGATCGGGATCGGGACTGAACCGAGTCTCCTTCCCCTCCAGCCATCCGGTGGGATCAGGCCCCAGCGGTGCGGGCAGCTCGGCTGCGGGGCAGGGGGCCCGCACGGATCGCGGCGCCCCGGGGAAGGCAGGGGCGCGCGGGGCAGTGGCGGGGCTTTGTCACGGCTCGGGTTGAGGGACACGGAGCAGGGCTGGAAAAAAAAGGGGCTTAAACTGGGGGGAGACAGACGGGGGGGCGGGGTGGAGTTGCCTCTTGGTGGGATCAGCCTTCATTACACCGCCACTTTCTTGCTGGGCCACGATTCCGACCTGGAGGGCTCCTCCATCGCGCGGCCCGGGACATTAACTCCTCATTTCTTTAGAAGTGTGTGGGGGGGGGGGACACTACCCAAAGCCACCCCGAGCCAATCGCATGAGTCACACCTTGACGTCAGCCCCGGCGGCTGCTCCCATTGGCTCGCTGGGCTTGACTCAACTTCCCAAAGGAGGAAACCCCCGTCTGCACCCAAAACGGGGGGGGGGCGAAAGTTGCTCAGTCGCGGGAGCTGGTGGGTCCCGGAGCGGCGAGCGGCAGCGGCGGGGCCCGGATCGGAGCTCGGGGCAGGGCAGGGCACGGCGGGGCGCGGGGAGAGCAGCGATGTCTTCTCCTCCCAAGGCGAAGGAGGTTTTCTCCTCGGACGAGGAGGGCCCGGCGGCCGGCGCCGAGGATCACGCCAAAGTCAAAGTCTCCAGCCTGCCTTTCAGCGTGGAAGCGCTCATGTCCGACAAGAAGCCCCCCCGAGAGGTGCCCCCGGGCCCCGGCGACGGGGCCGCGGCGGTGGGCACCTCCAGGACCCTGCTGCTGCCCGGGCACGGCTCCAGGGAGGCTCCCAGCCCCGGGGGGCTTACAAAAACCTTTGAGACCTCCTCGGTCAAATCGGAGACCTCGGAGGACAGCCCGTCCTGGATCCAGGAGCCCGGGAGATACTCCCCCTCGCCAAGTAAGTGCTGCCCCGAGCGCCGGCCGCGCTCCCGGGACGCCCCCCGCCTGGGTGCCACGGCGCCGATCCGGCTTGTCGGATGGAGAAGCGCTGCGGAGGGCGAGGGCTGTACGGCTGGGAAAGGGAGGGGAGAAGAGAGCGGGGCACCGACTCTGCCCGGCGCGGGCGGCGGGGGAGGCCGCAGCCCCGATGCCCCCGCACGGAGCCGGCCCCGCCGGCGCCTGGACCCGGGGAGGCAGCTGCAGTCGCCCCGGGCTCCTGCGATGCGCTCCCGGCCGCCGGGATCTGCCCTTGGCCCGCACCCTCGGGCTCGCAGCAGGCGTCCCGGCGTCCGAGGCCGCGGCGCGGGGCGGGAGGAGCAGGAGTGAGAGGTGTGGAGGCGTGAGAGCAGCCCCCAGGCTTGCACGCACCTGCAGCCGGGGCCTTTCGCCCCGCCGGCTGCGCCCAGGAGCTGCTCGCTGGTGGATGCGGCCCGCGCCGGCAGCCGCTCCTTCCTGGCCTGTTGGTCTCCCGGGCCGTGCCGCTGCTCGCTCGCCCCTGAGCCGGATTAGTCGCGTCTCCTGAGGAGGTCGTGTGGGAAACAGAAGCGATTCGGCCTCTCTTGTAGAAAGTCTCCCGTCCCCGTGTGGCAGCATCCCTGGCTGGAGCTTAACCACCCCCCTTCTCCAGCACGGCCTGGGGCAGAGCTCGACGTGGACAAGGCCTCGCTCGTCTTCCGCCGCCCCTGCCCCTGCCTTCCCTGTGCAGGGTCACGGATTCACCCAGCTCCCCCTGTGCTTCCCCCTCCAGCCCTTCACCCGGCCCGTCGTTCAGGCTGAACGACCGGCCTTAACCAGCCTTGAAGTGTGTGCTGGGATCTCGGGGTTCACCGGTGGCGGTGGGAAGTGTATTAAAGAAATATGGAAAATAGGAGCTTGTTACGCGCGCGTGTGTGTCCCTTTCTCGCTCCCCAGGGCATCCTTGTCAAATCGAGCACCTTTCGACTCTTGATAGGGGAGAGAAAAATAAGGCCTGTGTAGTAAAAAGCTTTGGCTAGTTCTGCAGCCTGGCCCATCTCGGCAGGTAGACGGAGGTCTCTGAAAAGCTACTGGGCGGGGGTGGGGGGTGAGTGGTTGGAGGAGCCAGAAAACTTCACGGTGGGGTCCTGTGATCGGGACGCTGCTGTGATTCCCGGTGATCGGGTCCAAGGGTGCAATGAAAAGCGCAGGGGAAGCGCTCGCTTCTCTGCCGGCTGCGGCCGGTTAGGCTGGAAGACCCCCACGCCCTGCGCCCGCGAGGCTCTTGCAAGGCGGTCGCAGCGGCGGGCGAGACATGGGTTCAAGCCGGCAAGTGTCAGCGGAAACCTCTGCTTGGTCTTCAAGTGAGTCCTCCGCCTGCTTTGCCAGCACCAAAAATCTTCCCCTCGCCGGGCCAGTTCTTGATGCCGTTTGCGGACCGCGGACATCTCCGCTTTGGCTGCGGCGGAAACCCGAGCGGACAGACGTGCTCTCGTTCTGCGGCGGTTTTGTGCGAGTCGCCCTTTAAGACAAACCCTTCGTCTCCTCTTCCTCTCCTTCGCCTGCTTTGCAAGGAGGGAAGTAGGAGGGAAGGAAGGAGGCCTTTCGGCAGTCCTGGCTGGGGAGAGCTCTGCCCGGGCGCGGTTGTCCCGCACTAGAGCGGCCCGTGTCAGCACGGGGCTGCATCTGACCGGCCGTTTTCCCACTCGCCCTCTGTGTGCAGTAGAAAGAACAGGATTTAAGATCTAGATCAAATCATTCCCTTCTCCTCCTCCTCTTCCTTGTTCTGAAATACTGCCGTTTGGTTGGTTGGTTGGTTTTTAATCTCATTGCATTCCTTGCATTTAAAAACCCGCCTGGTTCACTCGCAAATTCAGACGATTTCTCCGCAATTCTCTGCAAAAGCAAGGGGCAATCGAGAGGACGGGCAGATGTGACATTTCTTAAAAGCAGGGCCGGGTTGCATGGAGGGCAGGCTGAGTGGCACTTTCAATATTCAACTTCAGACCTGCCTGTTTTTCCCTCTGAAACGAACTGCAAAGCAAACCGAGTCCCCCAAGTGTTAAAGCTGCACCCATTCCAGTCTTACTTCCAAGGCAATCCGTATCAGGTCAATATTAAAAGCTAAATCTTCGGGGGAGGGGGCTTCATCCGATGGGACTGGAGAAGAAGGCAATCGGGAACATCCACTTCTGTTTTTCACATTCGTGAATGTCAAACAAGAGAAATGTTGAAAGCCAGCTTGCTGCCTGGCTGAAAGGAAAAGGAAGGCAAAAGAAAGTAATTCAAGGGCAACACTGACCACAGTTTCCCTAAGAACAGGAACTAGTGTCAAATAAAAGGAGGATCGCCCCTCATTTTCCAGTCCCGGAGAGAAGCTCCCTCCAGGACAAGTGGGGTTTGCTGGGTGGGACCCAGTGCAGGATACACCTGGGATCCTATTGCTTGCATGAGCCAGGTCTGTCCCATTGACCACAGCCAGCTGGGGCATCCTGGCACTGGGCTGTGAAGCCCTGCACCATGTACCCCAGCCTCAGGTGTCCCCACTGAGGATCCTACAGCACTGGATCACTGACAGGTTCTGCCTTGTGTGAAATCCTGGCTGCCCTTTCAACCCAGGAGTTGACCTCCTGCCTTGGCTGGAAGCTGCTGCCAGTGTCTTCTTAGGTTCATTTGTCCCTAGACTCTTGTGATGGGGTTTCCTGGCAGGAGTGGTGGACCCCAAACCCAGTTCACCCCACCTCTTCTTTAAGTATCCTCTTCCTCCCCTGCTTTTTCAGTAACTGGCCTTTTCTTTCCTTCCAGGACACCTGAGTCCCACAGCCTGCACCCTAAGGAAGCACAAGACTAACAGGAAGCCCAGGACCCCCTTCACCACCTCCCAGCTGCTGGCTTTGGAGCGCAAATTCCGGCAGAAGCAGTACCTGTCCATTGCGGAGAGAGCAGAGTTTTCCAGCTCGCTCAACCTCACAGAGACCCAGGTCAAAATCTGGTTCCAGAACCGGAGGGCCAAGGCCAAGAGACTGCAGGAAGCTGAGTTAGAGAAGCTCAAAATGGCTGCCAAGCCCATGTTGCCATCTGGGTTCAGCCTACCCTTCCCCATCAATTCTCCCATCCAGGCTGCTTCCCTGTACGGAACATCTTATCCCTTTCATAGACCTGTGCTCCCCATCTCACCTGTAGGACTCTATGCTACTCCTGTCGGATATAGCATGTACCACTTATCCTAAGAAGATGGGAAAGCAAAAGCAGAGACTTTCTGGTGGATTTTGTCCCATCTGAGAATGCGGTACCATAGCAGTACTGGCCATTCTGTCTGCATGTGCCATACCAAGTGCCTAGGAGTTTGCCTAGGCATAAAAGCAAAGCAACCTGTTTGTGCTCCAGGTCGGAGGGGCAGGGGGGAGGAACCTGCTAGCTCTCCTCTGAGTGTGATCTGAGCACTCGAACTGATCCCAAAAGGAACATGTAAAAACATATACCAATAATTAAATAAGGGGGGGGGGTTAATACTACACGCTAAAAATGGGTAAACCAGCAGTCTTCTATTGGAGGCCTAGTTTCCCCCCGCGAAGCCCAAGATCTGTTTTTAAAAGTTCATTCTCTAAATGGGATCTTAATATTGGAAGGGAATGTTAAATAAGGTGTAAGAGTTTGGGGGGGCTTGTAAACAAAATAAATGATAGCTATATTCATAATGTAAATAGAGAAGAGGCCAAAAGCACCAAAGTTCCTGCTTTTTTGAGCAGGAAACCCACCCAAAGATAGTCCAGAGAAGGGTAATAGGCGGAATGCAGAATCGGCCCCTTATATGAGTGAAGTAACCCCTCCTCCCCCTTGGCTCATGTATATTTTTGATCTGTATAAATCTCTTAAATATTAAGGCCCCGTGGAGGGGAAGGAAGAATTCAGAGATTTTTGGGGATCCTCTATCCTGCTTTGCTGCCCCGTATTTTCACCTGCATCTGTATTCTGGGCTCTCTCTTGTTATTTAAAGGAGGGAAACAGAGATGCAGAGGAAATAGTTGGGTTATATATTTTTTAAAGTAGAGAGCCGGCAAAGACTATCAGAGCATACCCTTGTTTATTTGCAATAATTTGATTTTTAAAGATTACCTGGCAAAGAGAATGTCAATGAGAGAAATCATGCTTAATTCACAGAGAGACCCAGGTACCCCATCAAAAAAAAAAAAAAGAAAAGAAAAAGAAAGAACAAAAAGAAAAACCCAAAAAACAAAAAACCAACTCAAGACATGGGCAGTAGGGATGCTATTCATCTCCCCTGGTTTTATGGTGAAAGTGGGATTGTCTAAGCCCGGATTTCTTCTTTTAATTATTTTATTGTTTTATTGCTATTGCTAAATTTTGTGGCAAGGTTTTGATAGAGGATACAGACTGCAGAAGGTAGGATGTTTCCTGCATGTACATTTTTTAGAATATTGTGGGGAAGAAGTGAGCCACAAAGTTTTGACTTACTCCAAGTTTTTGACCTGTGTTGTCAACCCCTGACCAGTCCCCCTCACCCAGCCCCACTTTCCGTGATATTAAAGTCCCTTTGAAAGGGATGCCTTGTACAAGTTTATATATTTTATTGAAGATTTATTCTTTCCTTATCTCTTATTTTGAATTAAATTTAAAAAAAAAACCACAAAACTTGCTCAAGTGCGTGTGGGTTTGTCAGAGTTTACAGTTCTGTTTGAGCAGTCCTGGGTCATGATCAAAGAGGATATTCAGCGTTTTCTGTGTAGTTTTGCCTGTATTATTTATTATTATTATTTTTTTGCCCTCTCTAAATCTTAATAGGAATAAAAGCCAAATCCGTGGCAGGCTGAGCCAAAAATTCAAGGTCAAAAGCCGAGGCTTTTATGAGCTTTGGTTGTTTTTTAACAACTCTTCTCAGGCGCCTCTGTTCTTTGCACTATTGTGTGTCATACTGACATTTTTGCTTGCCTCTTGGGCGCAATCCCTTGCACCCTGGCATCTCCATTTGATTTGGACTTCAGTCCCCTCCCCGGGAGTTTACCTTCAGTGAGACAACAGCCAGCAAATGTTCATGCTATAGTTCACGGGAGTTGTGCTTAGACAGGTCGAGACTTCGCCGTCTAGACACAGAGGACAAGTCAGGATAAGCTGTATTATGGCCGAGTGGGAATGTAATGCATTTCCCTCCCCCTAGTCACCCCTGCCTTGGGCTCCCATCCGTGGTCCCTCTCCTGGACTGGAACAGGTGCGGCCCGAGGCTGCAGGGCCCTTTCTGCCGAATCAGGGCGCGGTGCAGTCAGTCTTTGCCCTGCTGATTTCCTAGAGACATGCGTGCTCCCCCCAACCCTTGCTTCACGGTGGTGCTTTTGCATTTTCCCCTGTTTTTCCTCTTGGATAAGAAAACCACCCTGTTCCAGAGAAGCCAGCCAAGGGTCTCGGATCCCGATCAGTACATTTTTCTTTCCTAATAAAACGGGTGAGGAGCATGAGCGGCGTTACCGTTTTCGTGGTCACCTGTGCATGGAGAGCCTCTTGGGGGGTCATTTAGGGGTGGGATTTTTTTGTTCGTTTGCTTGCTGGCTTGGTGTTTTTTCAGCTGGGATTTTCTTTCGCCCTTGAGCCATGTCTGCCCGTGCCTTTGCACGCGGCAGGGAGAATAAGGGTAAAAAAGGACTGGGTGGGGGCACCCTTTAACACTCCTGGGCTTTCTGGACCTAACACTGGCCGGTCTGGAGGGAGCTGAGGAGGCTCGACAGCTTTCAGGATGGGGCCCCGAGCTTGCCAGCGGCGGAGTCTTGGTCTCTTAGGGTGCCCGACTCGGTCTAGACCCGAAGTCAGGACTCGGCTCGGTCCCTGATCTCCCGACGGGCTTCAGGAGCCCGGGCTCTGGCCACACGTCGGCGGCTAGGCCCGCGCCGAGCTCCGCGCGCTTTGGATCGGGTCCCTTCCGCGCAGCTTGCAGGCACCAACCCGGAGGAGCGCGACACCCGGGGCAGACTTTTCAAATTAGTATTTACTGCCACATAAAAACTTGAGACAACCGCTTCTTTTTCTCCTCCCCAACACCATTACCCCTGACTACAGGGGAGGGGGGGAACCCCCCCCCCCGCTTCCCTTTCCAGCCCGCAGCCCCCAAATGTTCCCTGAACGCCTGCTTAGCCAGGGCTGGCAGGGCGATAAATAAAGCGGCGGTATTCTCCACCTTGGGCATAAATCAGCGGTGTCAGGGATTACATCTAAATCTTTTCGCTGGAAAGTCTTTGAGCACGGGAGCTTTGTGCGAGTGTTAGGAGAGAGCCTTAAATGGGATGCAGATTTATTGCCGAGCAGAAGGGTGTTGAAGGAAGTGCTCCAACCTCGCGGGCGCTGCTGCTAGCGCGACAAAGCGGGGCCGGCCCGCGACACTTGCTCGCAGCTCGCCGGGGCCCGGCCCCGCGCCCCTGATGAACTTGCTCCAATTAAAGCCTCCAGAAAGGCGGAGGCAATTGAGTAGCAGAGTTTACGAGAGGGAGGTGTCAGGCATTAACTCCGGAGACTTCATCAGCCGCCTCCTATGGGCGCAGCCCTGCGGGAGGGCTGGTAACCCGAATCAATCACAGGACCTGCAGGGAAATCAGAGCTGCTCCCATTAAGCGCCACGCCGGGACTCCAGCCCCCCAACCTTTCGCAAGAGGCGGCGGGGGCGTGTCTTTAATTAGTTATTTTAATGCAAAGTTAAATGCCTTCCGAAGTCTTTTCTGACACAAAGCAGATGGGCGATTAGAAGCCAGGCTGGAGGGAGCTGGCAAGGGCTCCGGGTATAGCCAGGTAGGTATTTCAAACAAATTCCAGTAGAAAGCGAGCAGTAATTAGAGCAATAAATAATAAGCGGGAAAATGCAACGCGATCAATTAGCCCGATCCTTAGCATACCAGCGCGATGAGCGGAGAGCCGCCCCCCCTCCCCACCCCCCGGGTCGGCGGGGGCTGCTGGCAGGAGCACTGACACGGGCTCGCCAAGCCTGCCTTCCCCACCAGAAACCCGCAGCCCTCGGCGTCTTGCATTTCATGTTGTCACATTTCCTGGCCCGACCCCGGCATTTTCCTGCAGTTTATTAGGAGAGAACTGACGTTGCTAGTGCGGGGTATTAGTCTGCATGCCCTAAACCGCCCCCCCCGGGGTGGGGGGAGTTTCAATGGGGGCCTTGGCTCACGGTCGGGGGCTGTAGGGGACGGCGACGAGAGGATCCGGGTCCTAGGCAGGGAGAGAAGCAGCCCGGGGGTCTTGGAAGAGCGACCCGGGGGGGCGGAAAAGGACATTTTTCTGCTCGACAGCGAGAGTCTTACCCCGAGAGCCCATTCCCCTGGGCCGACAGGGGTGGGTCTGCAAGCCGTGGCCCTGCGGCGGGTGTGCTAGGCAATAGCATCCCCGCGGTGCAGAGAGGAGGAGCCGTGTCTGCCCGCAGAATCCACTCCCTTTTACTCACCTGCTTAACACCGCAGCGGCGGCCACCTGCTCCGCGAGGCGGGCGCTGGAGCGGGGCACTCAGCACAATCCCGCTGTCCGTGCGAAGGCAAATACAACCCCGAGCTCTTCCCAGGACAGTCTGACAGCTCGGGTGCAAAGACAGGAGAGAGCAGGGTAGATCGCTCCAGCATCTTTCCCGCACAGACCAGGATCGGGGCTATTCCCCGTCCTCGGATTTTGCTTTTAGATCCCTCTCTCATGTAGGGCTGCGTGATGTATTACATGCACGCAGGTGGAGAGAGAGGCTGGGTGCGTGTCTTTGTATCGCAGAGATTTAAGGACCGCTGTATTACATTACCAGGCTCGACATAGTCTATAAATAGAGAGTAACTTCCATATACTCTATAGGAGTTTTATAGTTTGCATAACTTATGGACCCCCCCCCCCCATTCCCCTCACACACCCATGCATGATCCAGAAATGCAAATGTAATAGCTACAGCCACCGCAAATATTACAAACGAGAAAACCAAGCTTCCCAACGGGCTCGGAGGGAAGAGACAAAACCACACTGGGGCGGTTTTCCTTGTGGCAGCAGAGCTGCAGGAGACAGCACCAAAACCTCGTGAAATCCAGGAGCTGGGGCCGGAGTCTGCGCTCGGCCGTACCTCGGGGCTGCCGCTTCTGAAGCCGCCGACCAGAAACGGTCCTTGTGACGGGCAGGCGGCCGCATTAGTGCTCCCCCGGTCCCTGCCCGCCGCTCCCCCGCATGATGGGCACGCATCTCTTCAAAACCCCCTGCTCAGCAAGGCACATCAGCGAGTGAGATGACGTCCACGATGGAAATAAATAACGAACACGAGGATTTTTAAGGACTATTTCTACGGGCAGCTTTTTTGAAAAAAAAAAAATCGATAGAAAAAGCACGGCACTTCTCTTTCATCCCCCCTCCCCCTTCCCACTTACATTTTGCTGGTAGAAATATCCCCCCCCCAGTGTGTTTTTTTTTCTCGCCAAAGCTGCTGCAAAGGCAATGGTTAGTTCTTTTAGATCAGGGAGAATGCCCCAGGACAAGTGAAATATATCAAGGGGTGTGTGTGTGTGTGTGTGTGTGTGTGTGTGTGTGTGGAGACAAATGAAATATACCAAGGGGTGTGTGTGTGTGTGTGTGTATAGACAAGTGAAATATACTAAGGGGGGTGTGTGTGTATCTATCTATCTATATATCTATACATAGACAAGTGAAATATACCAAGGGGTGTGTGTGTGTGAGTGTGTGTGTATATATATACACAATTGAAATATACCAAGGGGTGTGTGTGTGTGTGTGTGTATATATATAGACAAGTGAAATATACCAAGAGGTGTGTATATATATAAGTGAAATATACCAAGTTGTGTGTGTGTATATATTGTGTGTGTGTGTATATATATGTGTATGTGTATATATATATATATATATATATATAGACCCAAGTGAAATACACGGAGAGACCCGGCGCTCGGGAACAGGCGGGGCGGGTCGCGGTGCTTTGGATAGCCGAGTCCCAGGAGACCGGCTTCTGCCCCGCGCTCCTCCCGTGCCACCCTGATGCGTTTCACAGCGTCCGACAGAAAGTATCCGGCTGTCGCTAGCAACCAGCGCCGTTGTAGTTCTCAACTAGTTGCACGAAAGGTATAAAAATCTTTCCACCCGTTATATTTTAGTCTTTAAACAGCAAAGCAATTCTGTCCCTGCTGTTTTAGTGGAAATGCCGGTCTATAAAGCTGCAATTGGAATATATTTTCAAACGCGACCTTCTTTATTTAAAAGCGGGGGCTGGCATAATTTCTGCTTTGCTGGGAAGCGAAGTCGCAAAGCTACGTGCGCGATTTGTGTTTTTATAACAATGTTCGAGGAAATTAAAACACTCTGTGATAGTTTTACTGTAAAAGCAAGTCGTTTGGGCAAATAGTCTCGGTCTCTCTACGTTTCTTGTTTATTCAAAACGCAGAGATCTAAAATCTCGTAAAGGAAAAATGTACTTGAAAAAATGCTGCTCCTTTTATTAAAGCGATGATGCCAGCGCTCCATTCAAAGTTTGTTTTAAGTAGAGATAGCTTCCCAGACACGTAATGGATTGCTTGAAAACAGAATTCTTTGCTTTCCTAATGTTCTGTAATGGCCAATTCATTTCGAGGGAGCTATCAAGGTGCTGTGTTAAATAACAAACTGGCTCTTGCAAACAAAAAAAGTCATAATGAAAAATAAGCAGTCAGAATAATCTCCCATCGCTGAGCCAAAAAATGCAATAAAATTAATTTAAGACTGTCAAAACATCAAAGCTGAGAAAAGGAGCTGCTAAAATAATGTCTCTTGATAAGGAAATAATAAAAACACACCAAAAAATGTCTACTCAATAAACTCCACTGGATTTGGGGGTCTGTGCTATATTTTATTTGGTGATGAAAGCACTTTGATGTCACTGTATTCCAAACAATTATTATTATAATTTTAAACAACCTGGTGTTTTCTATTACGAACGGCTTAGGCTTTGAAGTTACACCTCATAATTTCTTAAATTAAATAAATCATTTTAAGTTTGCACTGGGAGCCTTTTAATAGCAGAGAAAGGAATATCATTATCTTATTGAGAGGCAATTGCAGTGGCTCCAGCTTGGCTGTAGCTGGGGGCAAAGCGGTGCACTATAACAGACATACTTTATTAGCCTCCCATAACTCTTGAAAGAACATTTTTATATTTTCTTTGATTCCCCCCTCCCCTTCTTGTTTTAAAGCTGTCCAAACCTTTAATTACTGCCTAATATGAAAAGCATTATTTTTTAATGCTGTGTAATTTACCAGAGGCAATAGGCCAAGTTAACAATTGTTTATTAGGGTAGCTGTTTCACACAGGGCAAAGAATGCTGCTCCAAACCCAACTTTTCATGGGTGGTTGCACTAATTAATACAGTGTCTGAGACTCCTGGGGGGGGGGGTTAATATTAAAGCCTATAGGGCGGAAGGGTTTTAGAAGTCCAGCTCCTGCTGACGTCCTCCTCCCCTATCATTTCTCCTTTCATGCTGTTTTGATCCTTGTGTAAAGTCAGCACATACAAGAGGCTGCTCGCTCCCTTTCTCTGGAGGCCTAAGTAGTGCCCGGGGGCACGGGGACGCGGGGCAGCGGCGGCATCACGAGAGGGAAGCCTGGTGCCGGTCGCCGCGCAGAGAAGTTAGCAGGGCGCCTACTGAACGGTTCCGCTTCCCCAGTTTTTCAAGGGGGCGGGGGAAGCCCCCCCAGCCCAGCCAAGGGCTCACCAGGACAGGATGCACATTCCCCTTCCTGGACGGATCAAATCTGATCCCCGAGACATGTTTTCGCCCCGATCTGATTTTTCCCCCCTTCCTGTCGCTTTGTATTAGAGGCGATATAGCCGGCATGACGCACTCGCCGGTCAGTGTATAATACAATCCGGAAGGTTTTAGACCTCAGCGGGCCTGCGGCAAATTCCCCCCAGCTGAGGATCTGTCACAGCCCAGCCGCTTGGCAGGAGCCGCCGCGGGTAAACAGGCGAAAGGAGAGCCGAGGAGACCACGGATGCGCCCAGGATCACTGCTCAGGGCACGGGGCATCCCTTCCCCTTGGATCCAGTCTCCCTCCTGCCGTTTTTTCTCTTTTTTGGAAATGGTTTCCTGTTGCAGGTTCAAGTCAACCAGATCAGGTGCGGATCCGCTCAGCCGAGCGGCACCCAAGCGGTCAGACCCGGCGCGGGGCGCCACCCTGGGCAAGCACCCCAGGCCGGGGCTGGGCGAGCCCAGCCGCGCAGCCGCGGTGGGGCCGGGGCTTCTCGCCGGCTCCTGCCCTCGGCCCCGGGGACGGGCCGAAACCGGCCCGGGAGCGAGGAGGAAACTGCCCAGGAGCCGAGGGTCCCGGCCCGGGGCAGGGGCGCCCGGCGTGATAAGCGGGGCTGGGTCACTCCTCCTCCTGCCCGTTTATTTGCTCAAACTACCGGGCAAAGGAGCTAACGACGGAGCAGATAAACACACTAACAAACAGACGACAGCTTTATGGATGGCGCGCTCACGGCGCGGCAGCCTCGGCCCCGCGCAGCCCCCGCGCAGCCCGAGGGCTTCTCTGGAGGAAGGGACACCTCGAGGGCCGTCTGAGGAGCGGACTGGAGTCGTTTCTCCCCGTCCCTCCCCCCCGCTTCCAGCTCAGCTCCTTTACAAGTCTAATCTGCCCAACTGCATTGCTATTTTTCATGCCGGACCCATGCATTTATCGGCTAAGCCCTTTTCCTTTTTGATGTAGCGAGTCAATTGAGGAATGCCGGTCTCGGTTATCAATCACCCAGCTGGGTCTTAAAGGGGCTCTGGCTAATCAGATTTAATTGCTCATGTAGCGCCACTCCTGCCCTAGGCCACGACCGACTTGCTCAATTAAACCCCAAATACCTGCAATCAATAAATAAGGAATGACAACACGTTTAGGGGATTTCTCCAGCAAAGGAATTGAGCTGGAAACAGATTACAACCAAGAAGGCCTTTTCATAATTAAACTTACACTCCTTGCAGAGCCATCCAAAAGCAAAGCCCTCCTCCTTTTACTCAGGGAAAGCAAGATGAGCTGGTTTCCTTACAACAGCTTTTCAACAGTTGTTATATTTGTATTATGAAAGCGCCTGGAGGTTCCTGAAGTAACAGCCCCTGTGGTGCTGGGCACTGTACAAGCCTATGGCCCCCGGTCCCACTGAGTTCACAGGCTCTTTCATCTTTATTTGGAGGTAGAAGTGGTCTTTTTTTTTATCCTCCTTACTGAGCACTCAAACCCAAGTTTTCAAAAGAGGATGCTTTAAGCTAGATGCAAGCATGGGAGGCACCTATGTTTTCCAAGTGTCAATAAACTTTCCCACATTAGAAAAAAGATAGCCCTCATCTCATGTAAAAATACGCCTCCTTGCTTTAAATGTGGTACTACTGTAGTTGATTATTATCATATCACACCTAAGATGCAGATAACTCTTGTACAGTATTTTGTGGGGCATTGTTGAAAACCCTTGGGAAGTGACAGATATGAAAAAGGCTTTTAGCCCCCTCCACTTTCCCCCAAATGCTACTAAAGCTGATCATCATTGCAAGCTGGTTGCCCAAGATCACAGTCACAGGAGCTGTTTTCTTTATTAGGATTAATTTTATAAAATTGCTGCCTCAGCAGTTTTGCATTCAGCCTTCCAGGACATCCTTTGAGTTTGCATTTGGCTTTCTTGAGAGTGCAACTGAAAAGAATTACAATTAAAACTAAAGTGGATGTGGAACGTGATCTCTAACCTGAAGGATTTTGAAACCAAGGCAATTGTGCTAAGAAGTCATAATAGACTGGGATGGGATATGTCAAGGCTTGTGATTTACAGATAGTTTAGTCCTGTTCTTTAACTCCACTTAAAAAGCAAGCAATTCAATCAGGGGTCTTAGTGGTTCTGCAAGTTAACATACTCCCTTTGCACCTTTTTTGGGATGAGGCACCCAGCCAAGCTATGTTAGAAACCAATTTAGTTAGAACCACGTTTCAGCATAGTTTCTTATCTTGGTTTCCAGCATATTGGAAGCTTCTGTCCCTGTGCCAGAAAATCATAGAAAAATTCAGCAATATTTGATCTGGGTGAATAGTTCAGCATGAATAGCGTGATGGATTTTGACTCTTTTCCCATAAGAAATACCCAGGCAGCTTTACCCCTCTTTGCTCTTCTCCAAACTCATTCACTAAATACATTCTTACAAACACTTGTTGGTCTATTGACTGTTCAGACGCAATTTGTAGCAAATGTTGGATATTTACATTTCTACCCAGGATGGCAGTTTTGACAGGACACGTCCAGTATTGCCCAGTAGTTTTGTACCCTGATGGCACAGTAACTGAGGTAACTCTTAAAATCACGTCCCTTTGAGTTTTACAAATTCCAAAATTTGCTTCCTGGAAATAGTCCTCGGTATTCCGTTAATTGCTGGTTCCATGATCCTTCCTGACCGTAAACCATATACAATCAAATATTTGTAGAAAGCGAGTATATAAATGGTGACAGTACAGCTGAAAGAAATGTGTTTTAAACAGTCAAATGAGTAACCCAGTAAGGTTAAAAAAAAAAAAATCACCCACCCACTGGCAGTGGGTGTATCAAGCTGGCTTGACCTTTGACCCACAGGACAAGAGAACAGTACAGATCAACTCAATACATTGACAGAGCTGTCTGGGAGGAGTTTGTACAGCACACGCTCACCTGACCCTAGTCAATGTTCATGCTATTTATCTTTTTCAGTCCAAAAGCTCCCTCAAATGTCCTGCCGATCACTAGCTTGATCTAAAGATCAGTGAAATCAATAGTAAGACTCCTATTCACTTCAATCGGGTTTGCATCAGGCCCTTCTCAGCTTTCTAGGCGTAATGGATTTGTGTTTTAAACTTCAAAACTTTAACCAATAACTTCACTAGTAAGAAAGCACTTTTCTTTCTCCTTTTTACTTCAGCTTGGAAAACAACAATTATAATAGCAGCCTGATTCAGTTAATACCCAGCTGTATGTTACTTGGTGTTTGCAAATGATACCACCCACCTTTTCCTGGCATCAGATATCTAAATGTTTAGCCTCTCTTTGAAACTATGGCAGTACATTGAGACTTCAAAAACAGGCCAATCAAATCACTCAAGGGGGGTGTATTGCTTCCTAGCCCACAGAAGGAATGAGCAAGAGTTCTCAAGTAAGAAGCAGCCGCGGCTCTGCTTTCACATTGCTGCAAGAGCGACGCGGCTCAGAAGGATGAGATTCCTCCTCACACATGCCAAAGGCAATTGGGCTAGTTTGGGGCAGTTCAGTTAGACAGATTGCCAGCTCACGGTGCTGCTGTTTCCAATGTTTCTATCACTTGTGGTTATGAAAACAGTCTGCACAATGTGAACAAGATGTGAGAGATTCCGTGATGCCTGGCTGAGCTGATGGAAAGCCTGAAACAGTCTCTCCAAGGGAGAGAGGAGGCTCTCCTTATTCAAAGTGAAACATTAGGTTTCAGAGTCAATGGCAACAATATAAATAAAGTTATTATTACACTTTTCATTGTTGAATGCTACAACCCTAAGGTAACATGTAAACTAGCAACCTACTATGAGTGGCATCTAACCTTAGCTTCTGGAATAGGCATATCCTGAGATAGGTTGTACAGAAAGCTTGATCAGATCGCATAATATACATTTTTTTCCAAGCTGATTTTTTTCTGACCAAACATTTTCTCCCCCTTCCCCACTCCACAAGATATTTTTTTTAAGGTTAATTTCCTTCTCTTCCACCATCTTACTGATTTTCCTCCAGTCCATAAATCAATACACTGTTATTTAAATTGGAGGGAGATTGAGTGAAAAGTGAGCACTATATGAAAATCAGCTGCATGGAAACCAGTGATTTAAAGCACTGCAAACACAGTCATGCATTAGTAGGACTATTCCACATGCTTTCTGATGGTGCATTGGGGATGCTAAACAATGGCATAACTAGAGACATAAATGAGTGGCTTTCAATTTATAATGGACAGACAATAACCAAAGGTCTCATCACAGTAAGGTATTTGAATTGCAAATAAGATAAAATGATTCAAACTTTGAATATGTGACCACTTACTTGTCTAGTCCTTGAGATCCTGTCTTCAGGGTTTAATAAATCATAAATTTACCTGGAATTCCTACAGCCTCAGACTGGGGTGTGGCTGGGTGCTAATTGGTATGACCCACCTAAGGCCAACTGTGACTACACTCCCAATTTTAAAGGGCTTATGGGACTGTGATGTTTCTATGTAGCATTTTTATATGCTACTTTAGGTATCTTAACACATGCTTGTGGGGGGGGCGCTTTAATTAAAGTGGCTCTTGGGAGCTGCTCTAATTAAAGCGCTGGTGTAATCAGCGTCCTGCTCTGTAAAATGCTGGTGGGGGCACTTTAACTGAAGGTAGTTCATTAATTAAAGCCATTTTGAAGCACAGGGACAAGTGCATGACTCCAGCAGACTAGATTAATAAAGTCTGCTCTGATGCGTTCTAATACGTGCATAGGTTCCCCACGTGCATAGGTGGAATTGATAGAGGTGAAGAAAATGTCCACTGAAACTATATCCCAGCAATACCTTTGATCAATATCCCGGCAAGTGAAGAAAGCTTGCCTGGAGACAGATGTGTGTAAACTGAATGCAGCTCATAGCAATGTTAGCGTCAAGCCGTCACCCAAGAAGTGGACTCACGGTAGAAAACCTTCTCAATGCCCAGCCCTTTCACAGGGTGCAACTCACTACCCTTTCTTCTGCTAACTCTGGGGTGGGGAACTCACCCAAGATCACTTACAAAATCTGTGGCAGAGTGAATCTACCTTCCAAATCCTATTAACCAGATGACTAGCTCTCCTTTCCACTGTATCACACTTGGACTGACATCTTCTTAGGCAGTAACTACTGATCTCTACTATGCAGCTCCATACACTGTATAATTTGCATGAAAACCTCTCTTCCCCCTTGCTGTTCCAAGCAAAGGTTTTATGGCTGAAAAGCTGCAAGGTTTTGTCAGATTACTCAGGATGCTACTGCTTTTACTATTGCTTATTTTCCAGCCCACCATGATGGATCACCATAAACATTTAAAACAGGGCTAAAACTGCCAGAGCAAAGGGAGCAAAGTGTGTTTGTACTAGATGTCTCTCTTCTTGGATTTGCTGTTTTAGGGGCTCAGGCTGGCTCTGACTAAAGCCAATGGTAAAACTGTCAATAATGGTAGGATGGACTTTATTTCCACTAGATTTGCCATATTTCATAGTTTCATAGTTGGTAGGGTCGGAAGGGACCTAAGCAGATCATCAAGTCTGACCCCCTGTCATGGCAGGAAAGAGTACTGGGGTCATACGACCCCAGCGAGGTGATTGTCTAGCCTTTTCTTAAAGACCCCCCAGGATAGGAGCTAGCACCACTTCTCTTGGAAGTTGGTTCCAGATCCTAGCCGCCCTGACAGTGAAGTGGTGCCTCCTGATGTCTAATCTGAATTTACCTTCTGCCAGCTTGTGACTGTTATTCCTAGTCACTCCTGGCAGTGCAAGGGGGACCAGGGAATCCCCCAATGGCTGCTGGTCCCCTCTGACTAGTTTATAGATGGCCACTAGATCCCCTCTCAGCCTTCTCTTGTGGAGGCTGAACAGGTTCAGGTCCCGTAGCCTCTCCTTGTAGGGTCTGCCCTTCTGCCCCCGATCATGCGAGTGGCCTCCTCTGGACCCTCTCCATGTTGTCCATATCCCTCTTGAAGTGTGGTGCCCAGAGCTGGACGCAGTACTCCAGCTGCGGCCTGACCAGTGCCGCATAGAGGGGGAGGATCACCTCCTTGGACCTGCTTGAGATGCATCTGTGGATGTATGACAAGGTACGGTTGGCCTTCCTGACTGCATCCCCACACTGCCGGCCCATGTTCATCTTGGCATCAATGATGACTCCAAGATCCTTTTCTGCCTCTGCACTAACGAGAAGGGAATTCCCCAGCCTGTAGGTATGGTGCTGGTTCTTCCTCCCCAGGGGCATATTCAACACCCCCTTTAAACGAGCATGGATTATTGAGGTCCTACCAGCATTCCGCTTTGTTATGGGCAAAGTGAAGCAGGACTGATGGTCACATGAGTATGTGGATCAGAAAGGGTGTGGCTTGAGAGGCAAATCAAATGGAAGAGGTTTATTTCAACTGAGAAGGAAAAAGTTGACTCTGATTTCACCAGTCAAGAAACAGCCATAGCTAAATTGTTTTCCAGTTAAGTGAAAAAGCTAAGGGAGAAGCCAGAGGTGGGAAGTCACTGAAGATAAAATCAGACACTCATTCCCACTGCTGCAAAGTTAGCTTTCACCAGGACACGAAGGAAACACAAATCTTGATATTTTTCCCTGCTCAGAGCCATTTGACATTTTCATTTAACCTGTTCCATTTCCCTTGAAAGTGTAGGGTTTTAGAAGTAGTAATGCCAGCTCAGCGTGGGAGTTTTTTCTCATTGTCTTTCCTCAGCCTGGAATAAATTTCAAGGAAAAACCCATTTCCCTGAGGTTTGTCAATACATTTTAAATTGCAAGAGGGTCATATAGGGCTTGGCAAATCATCCAAGTATGCATCAAATGGAACTCATGAACATAAAGGAAGGCTTCAGTCATCTATTGGACATATCACTTGGAGCTTGCCAAGCGAACAGTGGAGCATGTTGATCTTTCTTGAGGAAGTGGCAGTAGTTTAACTGGTCATAAGTCATGGGGATGACAGCTATTACCTGAAAGACTGTACAAGGGAGGAAACAACATTTGATCTTCTCATCTGGAGTATGTGGTTCCATTAGACAAAGAATGCTGGATTGAATGGTAGGGAATGAACCATCCAGGCCAATCCCATGCATTGCTAACCCCAGTGCAGAAGTGAAGTGGCCAGCATGTTATAACACGAACTTTTGTTTTTATTGACCTATTTCGTTCTTACTGGTCACAGCTACACATAACTATTTACAAAAGCATATCAGCTGGTCACTGCCTCCCCACTGGAAGTGAATTTGGCTAGGGACTGCTGCAAGTAGAATTCAGGACCAGCTGATCTACTGACACCATATTTATTTTTCCAGACTGCCCTGCCAAAGTTTTTGTCACGTTGCAGACCTCCTTCAAGCCCCAAACCTACCTGCTGCTCTAGGCTTTATCAAAGCTCACATCTGCTATGGGAATCAGGAGTTTTGCTCCATTAGAGACCTTCTCACTAATCATTTAGTCAAAATACATAGGACTATTTTTTGCCCTGGTGAAATGCCAGAACAGCTGACCCTGAAGGCTCGGTTGCCATTGGCTGTGCTCTGCACTGTGCATGATCAAGCATTTCATAAACAGTTATTGTTCAAAACACTGGCTCTTTGAGTCTCACTATGTGTCTCTCCAAGAGCCTGCGGCAGCCCTAGAATGCAAAAGAAAAGTTAACTGAATTATCTTGTCATCTCATTACATGCAATTTTAACTCTGTTTTATATAACAACAGAAGGCAGAGGTTTATGCATAGGGTGACCATATGGGACAATATAAAATCCAGAGCACCACCCCTGTCCCCCTCTCCTCCCCTCCCCTCAAGTCAGTGTCCCTGCTGCAGGCAGAGGCTAGGGTGGGGAAGCTCTCTATTACTATTCAGGTAGGTAAAATGGTCAATGGCTCACTAATGACCCATTGTTCTTTACTTCACAGGTGTTAACAATCATTTCCCCTTTTAAAATGGTCATTCCACTAATCGAGCTGACTATTTTAGGGCAATTTTGGGGTCTTCAAGGGCTTTCTATTTCACCATTTGTGCCTCTCAATCTCCACACCCCATGCCCTGGACACTTGTTTTAATTTTCATCAGCCAGCTGGGACTGGCCTCCAGAATTTGGGGCTGTCCCAGCCAAACCAAATAAGCTCACCCTAGTCATGCACTAGGGAGTTGTAGCCATTCTGTGCAGAATGAGTTTTGCAAATTTGCATTTGCTTATATTGACAAAGCTGTCATGGTTTTAAATCTTTATTCAATCATCTTACCAACTGGAAGAAGAGAAAACACATTTGTTTAATGTTTTTATTGACATGAAGTCACCATTAAATATTCTCTATTTAGGTTTTAGCAGTCCCCTTATTCCAATTGTAAGTTAAGAAACACTTCCCATACACAATCCACTTACTTTGTAGTTCCCTTTTAATGGGCAGTTTGGTGAAGGTTACTTTCCAACATGCATTTAAAATGATCCATTCAAAAGATAAGTAAATAGCAGCTGCTCATTAAACCCAAGACTTCACCCTGCATAGCAAACATATATTTAACCAGGAAACCTGACTGTAGGCCTTCACTGTTTTCCTTTTTTTCCTTGAGATCTAGAAACCTTATGATTCATCATCGTTTCCAAAAGGGCTTGAAAATTACAGGCCAAGCACTATTGCAAAACACTAGGGGGATCGTGGAACCAAATACACCAAAGAGCATTGCAAATATTTTCCACCCAGTGAGCATTGCTTGCTCCCCCGTTCTTTTTGATCATTGTTTACAACAGTAGCTTTTTTTCTTTTTTTTTTAAGGAAATGAAGCTTTTGGATTTAAGTTATTTCATGGTTCATGTACTGTATCAAAATAACTACATTTGATAGAAGATATAAAAAGAGTTAAAGTAGGAGCAGAAAGCTAAAATATGTTGCTGTGGAACCATCTATGGTTTAGGTTGTCCAGAAAAAGTCATATGTTACTAATGCGTCTTTCAAGATCAGTTTAGTGCCCAAGCCGAGAAGGCCCTTGAAAAATACAAGCACTGAGTTCAAACACCAGGGTTCTTGCATTCAGACTTTTGCACTCCCAGTTTTTGTATGTGTGGATGCTCAGACCCTGTGTTCCCACAGTGCGTTTGCAGAGGCTCAGCTGCCCACTTTGCACATGCGTTGGGTCTTGCAGCACAAATTGCCTATTTCTTGCATGAACAGAAAATATGCCTATGCAATACTTTGTATACACCAACACTTGGAGTTTTTAATAAAGAAGCTAGCCTTTCATATATTGTTGTCTTAGGAATTCAGCAGTGCTTATAGTATGAATGCAAAACCAAGTTGCCCCAAAGAAACACTAGGAGGTATTCTGTGCCTGGGAATGCAGAACCAGATTGCAGATTGCTGCCACTGTTGATTAGGCATAAAATAACTCTCTCTTTTTCAGGCAGTCTGCTTCACTGGCATGTACATGGGGGTTTTGTGTGCCATGGCTGGGACTCCCTAAGTATGGATTTCTACGTGGCCTGTAACATAACCATCAAAGAAAGTAGTAGGATCTTTGTACCTATGGTCCATAAAAAAAAATTCTTTCTTCTGTCAGACCCAGGATGTGCAGAGAGACAGAAAGTATTAAAAGTAATGGGGGGGAGGGAGGGGGCAGGAATACCCAAATTCCTTCGGAATCTCAAAGAGTTTAAATCCGATTTTGGGTAAAGATAGTCCCAAGCCTAAGCATTATGTATGAACCTCTATGAATACTATGCATGTGAGGTTTTTATCAGTCAGAATCTGGCTCTGAATCTAAATTTCACAGCTGCCATCTATTATATATTGATTCTGTTATGGACTAGACAACCTCATGCTGAATAACCTCAAGAGGAGGAGGTACTGCAGATCTGAGATGGGGGGACCTGAATTTTGTGATTGGTCAAATCGCTAGGGAGGCATCTAGTTCGGGTGCTGGTTCATATTCTTTTTTTACTTTGTCAGAGTCAATTCACCCAATTTCCTTCATATCTAAAATAATTCTTATATAAAATAAAGCTCTTCCTTTATGACATTAGTCTAATGAAGCAGGTGGGGAATTTCCAGTCATTTTTTCCATGGGATCTGCTATCCATGCTCCTAGAACGTGGGCATAAAAGTCACCTCTGAGACAGAACGGTGCCTGTAGCTGCCTTTTTCTCCCCATAGATACGAATGACTAAATTTGTAGAGCAGCAGAAACTACTGTGTGCTTGAGACGACAAAATATATGGGCTGCATTTACATTAGCTGTAAATCACCATCACTACAATTCCACCAATGGTGAGGATTGTAGGGCAGGCAAAATTTAGCCCATCTATGGACACTACTAGATACCAAACTCCCAAAATACCCAAACTCTAAGGTAGAGATATCAAACTCTTCTGTTGCATGCAATATTAATACAAGAACATCTTTTTTTGTTCAGTTATGAGTTTGAAAAATTTGCAGTGATGCAGCTTGGTGAATCAACTTGATACCAGCTTGAGATGGCAATATTGGTGTGTCTAGGGTAGAGCCCTGAGAAAAACTGCAATTTTGCAGACTGCATGGTACCATGAAATGAGCCCCACAAAGCGATTTTTAAGGGTCTCGCGAGCCTGTGCCAGAAAAATGTGCAAAAGTGCAGGTTTCCCTTTGCAGGCTGGTAGCGTTCTGGCCTGCAAGGGGAAAACCCAGGCTTTTGCAATGTCCCAGCCCGCAAATGACTGCTGGGGGCATAACCAGGACATAACCAAGCAGCCAGATGAAGGTAAGTGGGTAGGGTATAAGGGGAAAGGGTGTTTGGAGGGCCAGGGAACTGTTGGTGGGGGGTAGTTTGTGTATGCCTGCCATAGCTGGTAGAAGGCCAGGGCTAGCGGGGCTTATTTCCCCAAACTTTTTGCAGCGGCCAGTGACAGCAGCATCACCATAGCACTGCCATGTCTCAGCGTCTGGCGGCGCTTGGTGTGCAGTCACACCTCCACTACTGTTTACAGCTGCAGCATGCGCTGGCCCCACAGCAGCCCCATGGGAAGCAGAGGTGGGGGTCAGGTAGGGCTCAGCCCCCCCCGGATAATATTTTCCACTATTGCTTATGGTGCCTGCCACATGTGTGATGTGCATGGGTAAAGTATCATTTTTTCATAAAATATTCATGGAACTACTGAGACCATTTGCCAAGATCAGTTGTAATTCTGTGAATATTCCCTGAAAAATGATACCTCACTTGTGCACGTGCCACGCATTTTCTACAAGAAATCTGCAATTTTCTCAGGGCCCTAGTCTGGGGGGACGAAACAGAGACCAAGGACTCTGTAGGAGTGTGAGCGGTAGTAATGGATCCCTTAGCTTAAATAGCCCTTTGCCCCCTATCTGCTTTGTCTAGATGTGTCATCTGGGGAGTTACATCATTGTATATTATAATGGGAGCTGCAAGGAACTTCTCTTTTGAAGCCTTGCACCTCATGGAATTTCTTTCACATCAGATTTGGCTACAAAGTCACAAACCGAGATCACATTGGTGGAAAGGTTCACTTAGGTCTATGAGCTGCTTCAGTGAAGCTGGGATCAATTTTAAGTAGTTCTGGGGTTGGTTTATGGGTCTGTGGTTTTGGCTAAGATGCACTTTTAGCCATGGATTCTTCAGGGTGCAAAGAGAAGCAGATCAGAAAGAAATAAGGGAAAGAAAATAAAAAGAGATTCTTGCAAATCTCTATAGATCCTGCTGAGATCTGCAGGAGCTTGCCGCTTCTTTCTGAGGTCTGCACTGCTTGCCTCTTCTCTCACCAACCACCAACTCAGCCCTTATTATTGCTGTTTTTCATGCCTATTGGGGTTGTGTGTGAACACTTTGTTCTCAGCCATATTTCCTTGTGAGGCCTACAGACTACCGGTGTGTGGCAAAACTCACTGCTTCAGATGCTATGAGAAGTGTGGGGGAGGCCAACAGAAAGTTTAATGGGAAAAGTGGGACTTCGGGCCCTGTTGCTATTAAAACATCAACTGGACTATCAGCCAAGCTATGCTGAAGAAGCATAATATTATTAACAAGGTTTACAAACTCAGCACCTGCAGGAGAGGTAAAATAGATGATCAGTCTGCTTAGTTATCCAAGATGGACTTCCCAATGCTTAATATAGCTGTCTATATTGTATCCATTCACATAGGGACCCATTTTTTCCCTGTTTTGGTTCCTACAGTTTTGCCTTTGTAGTTGAGTGGCTGCTATTAAGTGTAGGTGCAAGTGATGATGCTTACAGGGTTGATTTGTAGGTGCTATTAATAAGCTTCCCAGATGCTATAATTTGTTGCTGCAATTAATTGCACTTAGATTGTGTGGCCCACAATCAGGTAAGGGTGCAAAATTACAAGCAAGCTTAAAAATAAACAGATCCTTTATATACACATAACTTCTATTATTTGATTTCCTAATTACATCTGCACTGTGCACCTGAAACTAGGAATCAAAGGGTTTATTTTCCTCCTAATTTCACCAAGACAAAGTGACAGGATCCACTGGGACAGTAACTGAAAGCATATGCCTGTATGTCTCCCTGCTGCCTGAAAGCTAATCAGAATCCTTGCTGAAATTCGCTTCAGTGTGTTACTCTGCTCAGCTACCTGTGAAAGGCAACTTGCCCTGCAGTGCTGCCTTTTGCATCCTGCTAATTCAGTCGGTCACCTATCTGAACTCATTGAGTATGTCTGAAGCCACATTGCACATTAGAGCTCCTAACTCTGACAAAATACCAGCAAACAGAGAAGAACTGCCTCAGTGGTTGGGTAGAAGATCAAGAAAGAACATCCATGTGTTGCAGGAAAAAGCACTGGTGATTCCCTAGGCATCACTGTTTACAGTTAGCATTCAACCATCACTGTGATACAGGACACAAACTACTATGTGGGATTGCTTCAGCTGAGATGTAAACTGAAGATCCTTCTTGGGCATTTGTGATTTTTAAAGACACGCCCTCCCTTTATTTCTTTCTTTATTAATTTTTTAAAGAACTGGGGCTATCCAAATTCCAAACTGAAGTAATAGTATTCTACTTCCCCAAAACTCCTCCCAGTCCTTTAAGTCCATTAAGTTAAATTTATTTTAGATGACTAGCTCCATGGGACAGGCACTATGCCTTCCCGCATGTTTATGCTGTCTTCAACATCGCTGGAAACAAATCATTAATATAATTGTGTTCTTCATTTCCTATGACTATTGTGTAATGCTGCTGTCACTGTGTAACTACTATGCTCCATCTGGGAGATGGCTGCATTCCAGTGTTGGATGAAGCATCATCCACTTGTTTTTGCAAAGGTCTTTGGAATGAAGAGCCTTGATATCCAGGTACAGTAAGCTGTTATTGTTCCCGCAGCCTTTTTAAAATTTTTTGCTTGTATTATTCACTGTGTCCCCCTTCCCCCCAGGGTAACATTGCCACAGAGGGCTGCTCCCAGATCCAGCCTAGTAGGGTGGAGAAAAGGGACATTTTTAAATTCCACGTGGATGTCTGGCTTCCAAGGGTACTTGCAGTGTTCAATTCAAGAGCTAATCCAGGACCATCATGCTACTCCAGTCATTATGGGGCGTTAATGAGTGTTTCCTTATTACAGAGCTCAAAATCAGAGCGCCTTGGCATTCTGTTGAGCAGGAAAAATGTAGTGTCTTACCCCAAGGCTTGTATGAGGAATGGATTTTTAAAACATTAACTTAGCATTTAGAACTTGTGTTAAACCATCTGTTCTGATGTGAGGTGTGTGAGTAAGCTACCCACAGATTTTCATCAGCAAGCTGTTAAATTAGTCCCTTTACTTCACAGAGCTTGTTTTATTCAATCTGCCTTTATTAAGAACACAGGTTTGATTCTGCAAGGAACAAATTCTTCTGGTTCTTGAAGGAAAAAGGTTTTAAGCAAGGTTTTATTAGGTTGTATTACTGGGTAAGTGATACAGCATGTTACCAGAGTGAATCATCTGATTTAGAGTGACAGGAAAGGAACTCGAAAACTGTTCACAGCCATAACATTGGCAAGCAAAGGCTAACAGGGCCAGATTGGATCTGCTTTAACAACATTTTCTGATGCAAGTGGTAGTAACTATCCAGGGCTTTTGGATATTTTGACTAAGCTTCTCTGGTGTCCCAGAGCTGAGAAGCAGAAATTAGGCCCTCTTTGGGATATTTCTACTCAGACTGAATAAAGCCAAATGGGGCTGCTGATGGGATATGAGGCACGGTTCTGCGAGCAAGAGTATCTCTAACAGTCCCTTGGAGAGGAAAAAGTGTCTCGTAGGCAACTGGTAATACAGGATGCTGCCTGCAGTACACTGAATGCTTGTCCAGCTCAGTTTTCATAATGCTTTCTGTCAATGCCTTGCTCGGTAGCAGGGAGGTTCAAACAGCATCAGAGTACTGTGAATATTCATGGGAACTCAGTTTCATGAAGTGTGGCTTTTCATAGTAGAAGCCCGATTGGGTGAATTATGCTCAAGCACTCAAAGAGCAAAAGCAATTCATTGTCACCTATATAATTACATGCAAGTATCTGCCACAACTGTTACCTCTACCCTCAAAGTGTGGGAGCAATGTATCGCAGTCAGGACTGCAGTGCGGAGAAGTTAGAAGTCTATTCAATGCAGAGATTGAGGGGAGCAGGATGCTAATTTAAACAATCTCATAAGGAAGTCTGTTAGTTTAAATTGAAGAAATAAATCCCATCATACAAGTTCTTCTTTAAGGGCAAAGCCTATCTGAAAAAAGCAACACCCCCCCTATACTTACTTCCAATTTAGATATTTAACTAAAATCTACTAGTAGCATTCGTCTTAGCTGAAACAAATTCTTGAGGCTTACTAAGTTTCTGAAATTGGAAAAAAATTAAGAGCTGCAGCAAACTCCAGAGGTAAATCTAAACTCCCAGAATGAAATAAGCTCCCAAACTATACTCAACCTCCCAAGGTAGTGTAAGGACTGTACATAGCAATATAGTTAGCAGATTCTTAACTATACTGAGCTCCTAAACTGGAGTGAGCTCCTTCAGCCAAGTAAGACATCAACTTCATGGCCTTTTAAGATTTTGTCCAATCAGTTTGATCTACCTGCTTCAAGCTGGCAAGATGCAATATGACTGCCTGTCCAAGCTCTAAAGAAAACCCTGCAAATATATCACTCCAGGTAAAAATGCTAGTGTTTCTCATTATTATCAAGAACAATTAGCTAATACAAGAGAAAGTTGTTTGTAGTGTAGACTTATTCTAGGAACTCAGCAAGAGACATTCATTCAAAAAATGTGCATTAACCATTTAGTCTTCCAGAAATCTAGCTCCACTTTGAAGCTTGGATTGTATTTACAGACACAAATAAACACCAGCAATCTGCAGACTGAGTGGGTCTCGGTGAAATTATTTGGGGAATCATTTCAAATCATTCAATTTATCAAGAAACTGCAATATCAGGAATTCTGTGTGCAAATATCAGGAAATTACAGTAGGAGTTACAGCCACAATGTTTGTTGAATAAATGATTTAATACATGACTTAACTGTGCCTCATATCCCATCAACAGCCCTGTTTGGCTTTATTGCACATTAATTCTGCAGCACCATTTTCAACATTTTACTTTGTCTTCTCAAACAGACCTTTCCTGGGCTTTTTTTGTGGGGGAAAGGGAGTCATTTCTCATACCAAAAGGAGTCTTTCCACTAGCTGAACTGGAGCAGAGGTACCAACATTTGCTTTAAAAAGTCTGCATTGTTCAAGGTGCTAATGAAAGGCAAACCAATTAATGCATTTAACTCAATCGGCAGGTGACATAGAAAAGCATGGCAAAGCAGTAAAGAGGGTTGAACCTTTAGATCAATCTCCCCTGAGAAAGTTATCAATGGGGACTTGATTTCATTCTTTTTAGTAGGTCTCAGAAAGCAACATCCATATGATCATACTTCTGGTTTTAAAGAGAAAAAATATATGACAAAAGAGCTCCAAGTTTGCTCCCCATACAGACTGCTATCCATTTTGAACTCTGAAAATAATTTATTTCTTATGTTTGGTAGCTTTAATCTTGGGACTTTCTGATATTTTTGTAGCATTAACCATCAGGCCTTGCCTTAGTGGCTGTGCTTTAGAAGATAGAGTAGACATCTGCTGGATGGTTGTTTTGCATATGCCTTCTCCAGAGAAATGGAATAATCTCTGGAGAAGTTTTCAGGTCTCTAATTCACTTATTCCAGTTGGCCAGGAGTAGTTTCAGGGTGGTGACTTTCTTCTACACATTATTTTTTAAGAGAAGTTCGTAACTCCTTATGAGAATGGTACAGAGATCTGAAGGTGCCTGAAGAGAATACCTACCCAAGGGCAAACAATATTTTTTTGCAGTTTATTTACCATTTCAGTACTGAGCAATGGTTTGGGATCCTGCAAACTTGAGCAACTCAGGAGCTATGGTTGGGGTGCAATGTCTTTAATTGAAACATATGATTTGGTAGCTGCAATGATTTGAGGAATTGTATGATTTCTGAATTCTATGTACGGTTATGAACTCTCCATGTATATCTTTAACAGGTGGGGAACCTATTTGAATGCGTAGCCTTTTTTTTGCCTTTTATGTGGACTTCTTATCTCCATGTTGGTTTGGAATTCCATGAAGTGGTGGTCTATGGTTAGCAATGGTCAGTTATTAAATTTAAATGGCCCACTATTGAAACAGAAGCAGGGTTGGCATGTATTAGAACAGGGGTAGGCAACCCCTGGCACAGGTGCCAGAGTGTGGCACATGAAGGTATTTTGCTTGGCACGCGTGCCTCGGAGCAGACTGCAGAGAAAAGGCTAGGGTGGCACTGCCACAATAAGGATCGGGCCCCTTGCAGATCCTCCTTTGCTCCTGGCATGCCAACATCTTAGAAATTGCGGTTGCAGGTGTTTTTGGCACTCGGCCCAAAAACATTGCCAACCCCTGTACTAGAAGCTCTAGTTTATTACAGAAAAGGACAGATGGAAATAGAGTTATCTGGCTGGGGTCCATGATCCCCATTTGGATCGATCAGGAAGGTTTGTGATGGGGGAGTTTTAAAGCTTATAAAAGGACAGGAACTGTCCTATTTGGCCAGATACAGGGTACTCACAGAGTTCAACTGGCCAGATACAGGGTACTTTCATGACATCAAAAGGAGAGGAGGTTGCTGAAGCAGAAAAAGTGCTACATCCCAAAACCCTCAGCCTCCATGAACTCCCAAGGGAACAGTGAGCTGGGAAGAATTGGACCTCATTCAAGTTGTTATTTCCTAAATAATCCCTGTTTTCTAAAGCTTTTGTCTTGAAGAATAATGGTGTTTTGAACCTTGTGCAATGCCTGTGTGCGTTACGAGCTACATCAACCATATGCCCCTGAAGAATTGAAGTATACTCTCAGGGCATCTATACAGATGACGTTCTGAGAGAGGATATGTTTTGGCTGTATGCATTCCTGAGGAGCTGGCCCTAGTCCATGGGTTATAAAACTGTCTGTGAAGCTCCAGTTCTCTTAAGGGTTCATGGGCAAGGAGACGGTGCCCAGGGAACGTGCCAAAGATACCAAAAGAAGAAACAATGCTGCAGCCTGGGAGGTTTCAACTACAGGAACAGTGTGGTTGGTGGCCTAGCTGCATTCCAGTAAAGTTCCAACGAGAGAGTGCAATTAGGTCAGTGGCAGTAGACCATCTAAAGGCCATCTTCATAGTCATCCTTTACTTGTGAACATACCTTTTCCTCTGGCTCCTTTGCGAGGCATATTGATTGATTATGGCTTTTTTTTCAATACAAATATCTCAGCCTTGATGGAATGGAAGACACAGCCGCAGCAAGTCAGACCTCCACTCCAATAACAATTGCACCGAGGGTTTCTGACTCTAAGTTTTAACTGGAAAACACCATCTAAACACTTTTGTTTTAAAAAAACCCAACATAGTGTTTATTTGATAAAAACTAGAAAACACCAGAAGTGATTACTCGGTTCATATGGATTTCAGTCTTCACCCATATTTGTTTGTACAGGCAATGTCCTTTCTCCTCAGCTTGTATCTAACAACAACCTTGTGCTGGGCGATTTAAATTCACTCCAACTATGGAGTGGTAGCAAATCTCACTTCTTAGGCAAGGATGATTTTCCATGTGTACAGGATTCAGAGCAATGTGGTATTACAAACTGCAGCTGCAAATAAAAAAAAAGACCCTCGTTATACAAAAAACCCAGCAGAATATTTCTGCAATCCTTGGGGTTTCACTGGGGAAGAAAGCAAAGGAGAGATGAAATTATTGTGTATGTAGAGTCAAGACTGAGCTATCTGATTCTTGTGTCCTGTATAAGGTGTATCCCACATTATGGTGCCTCTCCCATGACATGGCCCCATATGGCAAGATGCCTTTTCACCACAGCACCAAGTAGCCCAGCTACAGCAACCTCACCCAGACTAAGTGCGGTGAGTAGTCATGTTGTACCTGCCTCATGTGTGTTAGCTCCATGCCAGAAGCAGTGCAGTCATGCTGCTGTGGCACTGCAAATGTGGCTAGACCTTCTGGTTCAAGAATTAGGGTGACTGATTACGTGCCTAGTGACACTGTGTGGATGCACTGCTTACACTCCCCATCGTAGGGCTTTGCATAAGGTTATAGTGCATTGAGAACATGCCCCTAGATATCAGTAAATGTATTTTTATGATCTTTTTCACTGTTATTACAGGCAACCCCCACCTAATGCTGCTTCACTTAGCGCTGTTTCACTATAACACTCATTTTAAATTGATACCTGATTTCACTTAACACTCAGCAAGTTTTGTTATAATGCTTATAAAAACAATTGTGGTCTCCATCTTGGGTCCTCAACTACTTTTGGTTTCACTTAACACTTGTTTTGCTTAACGCCCATTTTTTCAGGAACCAATTAAGAGTACAAAGTGGGGGTTGCCTGTAGTTGTGCTTTGTGGCAGATAAGTGCATTGAAAAAATGTAGGCTTCATGCCAGTGAGGGGTCTGTGAAATGGAGTGAACACCAAACCAGGGGTTCAAGACCTCTAATAAGCTTAAACTAACCTGGGGGTCTTTTTAATTTTTTTTGAAAGATATACACTTATAAGAAAACTTGAAGCAGATACTGTTCAGACATGAATTTTGAGAAGCATCACTTCAATCATTTCAGGATTTAAAGAAAAGAAGTCCATGAAAAATTCTTGTTTTTTGGAACATACCTAGAACCCAAGAAATGGTAAGAAATAAGGCCCCCAAAATGAAATACATAAACTCCCAAAAATAGAACCCCTAATTATGTGTTCCTGGCATAGAAGGACCAGAGGAACAAATTAAAAGTTGACACACATCTCCACATACGTTCTTGTGAAATGTGCTTGTTTGTCTTCTTCCTTCCTTCTCTTCCTGTTGTCTTCTTCCCTAACAGCCCTCCTTCCCCCAGAGGCATATCCTGAAATGATTTCACAAGTATTATGAAAACTGGCTTCTTCCCAATCCTAATCCATCTACTGAGGATCATCCTTGAAAAAAAGGTTTCTGGTCAAAATGCTTTCCTCAACTGGGATAATTCCATTTTTATACCTTTCTTCCCTGCTTGAAGAAAGCTCCAGATGTTTAGGAGAGGAATATGTTTGCACACAAAGTAGATGTCTATTCAGTTGTGCTATTCTCTCTACCCCATAAACTTCCAGGGCTTCTCTACTTTTGACCTCATCTCTGTGTTTTCCCTGACTCACCACATTTAGGAAGCGGTCATTCTCACCGGGCTGTTCCTTCTGTCTAGAGCTCTCATGAGTCTTCTCCCACTGACACACTGAGTCACCTTCTTCCATTGAATCCTGACCTGACATTTTCACTTTCCCTTCAAGTTATGGTTATGACTTCCTCTTTTTCTTCACAAAGTAAGTTGCAATGATCTATATTCAGGATAACAAGAATAACAAAAAATTACAAATGCTGCTTGAATTAGGATATAGTCTAAGTTGTGGTCTGAGGTTAGAACCAGCCCTACAATTCATGCCTGATGGCTCCAAAACCTTACGAGCTGATCTCGCAAGATTCTGACTCCCAAATAATAGAAAGCTCGTGACATCAGCTGTTTAGATGGGATGTTTGCCATCCTGGGTTGAGTCCTATCTGGACTGGGGAAATAGACAGAAGGTACAGAAATCATAGAGATGGCTTCTGATCTGAATTGAGGTTTATTTTGTAGTAAGCCTACAAAATATAATGGAGTTCTTAAATCTGAAGTTCTGGTTCTCTGACCAATCCAAACATACATGGCTCATTGCTGAGAAGGCCATTCCTTCCTGATGGGTTAGAAGTGTCAGAACGCACAAAGCCCAGTGCTTCCAGAGTAGATGAGGGATGTTTTTTAACCCAGGTCATGGTTTCAGAAGTTAACCGCTATTACCTGAAGGCCCTGGCTCATATTCAGGATCATCAATGCTTTCATTTACTGTCCAGCTCATAAAGATGATGGTGATTTGGGCATTTCAGTTGTATTCAGACATTCAGTATTTTTTTTACACTTTTCTGAGTTACTCAGTAGGATCCCAGTGAAGAACCTTAACTCACACCACAGAATACACGGAGGGTTTCACTTTCCTTTTCCAGTGGACAAAAGTGGAGATAAACAAAACATGCTGTGGCCATTATCAGGAACCTGCAATCTCGTTCTCAATTCTTACCTGAGAGAAAATATCTGGGGCTCTCATCATTTAGTTCACGTCACACTAATTGGCCAGCATGGGGGCATCTTGCCTTGCTGATATTCATAGTCTGCTTGTTTTGCAACTACAAAGAATGCCTCCCTAGTTCTATCAGTCTTGATGTTTTCAGCCACTTGCAAACCTACTTCATAGATTTAATAGATTTTAAGGTTGGAAGGGACCCATTAGGTCATCGAGTCTGTCCCCCTGCCCTGGGCAGGAAAGAGCGCTGGGGTCAGATGACCCCAGCCAGGTGTTTGTCCAATCTCCTCTTACATACCTGCAAGGAAGGGGACAGCACCACCTCCCTTGGAAGCATATTCTATATTTTGGCAACCTTCACTGTAAAGAATTTTTTCCTGATGTCCAATCTGAATTTGCTCTCCTTCAGTTTGTGGCCATTGTTTCTAGTTACCCTGATGGGTGCCCTGGTAAACATTGTACCCCCTATTTCCTCCTGTCCCCCCGCCCCCAATGAGTTTGTAGATGGCCACAAAATCATCTCTCAGCCTTCTCTTAGAGAGGCTGAAGAGATTCAGGTCTCTCAATTGGTCCTCGTAGGGTTTTTCTGTAGGCCTTTAGCCAGATGGGTGGCTCTCCTCTGAACCATTTCCAGGCTATCTACATCTCTCCCGAAGTGCGGCACCCAAAACTAGACATGGTACTCCAGCTGCAACCTGACCAATGCCGCATAGAGAAGTATCATTTCCCTAGACCTGCTCATGATGCACCTACTTATGCAAGAAAGAGTGCAGTTAGCTTTACTTATTACTTCACCACAATGGTGACTCATGTTCATCTTGGTAATGAATGATCTGTTGCTACCTATTGATGAAACCTGGAGCTCTGGAAACTGGTACAGAATAGCATCATTTTTCCTTGCAGAAACAGAAATGTTTTCTCAACTTTCCATTCAGTAATGAGGCTCCAAGAAGTACAACCTCCAGGAAGGCAGTGCTTCGGGAAGACACTGCTACAGGAAGTACCATTGCTTGCATCTGCCATAGGAATTGCAGATTGGCAGAGGAAAAGCACCTGAATCTGCCATTTACTGTCATTAAAGTAAGAAAAATAAGAAACTGTAGAAAAGTGCAGGGGATAGCACAGTCAGCATTATCTAAGTGTGTAAAACCACTCATGGGGGGAAGTACAGGAAGAAGGAGCAATGGTTTCTCTCCCAGCACCTTTGCTCTGTAACTAAATTTTCTTTGTGCATTCATGGATATGAGGCATTGTTGGATCTGGTCCATCTCCATTTTCTCTGCCCTCTTAAGGTGAAGTATATAAACTTGTGCCTGATGCTGAGTATAACTGCAGTGGAGCTCCTCATCTTTCCTTTCACAGAAGCTAAACTTTTATGGAGTGTTTTTTTCTTTTCTCTATCCAGTCTCAACTCCCCATGACTTGAAGCAAAACCAGGTTTAACCAAGGTGCAAAATTTGCCTCCTTTAAACTTGGGACAGATCCAGAATGGGAACCTGGTCTGGAGAGGAGATACGACACTTTGTCTAGAACTAGCTGAGCTGTAATTAGCTGAGTCAACAGGTTGGCCTATATTCTTTCATGGCACTGTGGTATTCGGGTTCTTCTGGGCTGTAGGCACACAAAAAGGAAGGACACTAAGGACAAGATTCTTAGCTTACATTTGTACCAACCATCTCAAAGGATGGCCCTTATTTCTGATAGAAAAAGCATCATGTCACCTGAATGACCATTTTTGGTTTAACTCCAGGGTTACTCCAAGTCCATCTTCTGTTCATACCTGCAAACGATTGCAGAAGCCTCACTCCTCCCACTTCCTCTTTCCCTTCCCTCAAGGCCCTAGCTCACTCACATAGATGCAAAAATAATAATTATCTCATAACAGGGTGCAATAGTCATGTTGTTGCTAAAGATGTCAATGTGGGAAGGAAGCAAAGAACATTGAAGTAGGAGTGTAACAGATCCTGTCTCATTCGTCTTAATCGTGTTTGCGTGTGCCAAGCAATAGCCATTATATTAGCTCATTGCTAGTGTCCTCTCTCTCACGGCACACAATAACTTAGTCATCAGATTGTGATTAGAGAACCCAGGGTCAAAAAAAAAAACACACCAAAAAAAAGTGGGGTGGTGCACATGGCAGCACTGCATGCCACCCAAACCCAGAGCCTGGCCAGTCAGAGCCACACTCCTACTGCTGGCCAGGCTCCCTGCTGCAGGATCATCATGGCTACAGATCCCCAAGGTCCCCAAGTAAGGCTCTGGGGCTAGCACAGCTGCTGGCTCCAGCCTCCGCTACCTCACCCTGGGTAACCTGCCACGCGCTGGAGCGCACAAGGTGTGCCGCTGCTACTTGTCCCCAAAGAAACAAATGTTCCCACTCATGGGGACACATTATCTGAGAATGTTTCTCAACCTGTGGGTCATGACCCAAAAGTGGGTCACAAGAATATATAAAAGGGTAGTGCACACACTTAAAAAATGGATCAATAAACTTTTGAGGAAGAAAAACATGGGAAATTATGAGTTTTCCTTTGCAGGTTGCAGAGTTCCAGCCTGCAAGGGGCTGCTTGGGGCCTCCCTCACCCCACACACCCTGCCCCTGCCCCTGCCCCACACACTGGAGGGCAGGGACCTGGGACAGGGGGCAGTGGGTTGGGAGTGAGGGGCACTGAGTCGGGACTGGCCATTGATGTTAACAAATGGGTCCTGGTACAAAAAAGGTTGAGAATCACTGCTCTGAGACCACTTCTCCCGGTACCCCATCAAAACGAGAGATCGTGTCAGTAAGAGATCATGTCAGTAACTAGCATTGGTGGATCAAGAGTTTTAAAAGGTGGTATGGTGCATCATCACATAACACACATAAGTTTTTCTCCAATTAAAAAAGAAACTAGAAGTTTTGCTAATATGTTGGGGCCAGTGGTTATATTATGTGATTTAAGATTAGAGCAAAACCAAGTATATTTTTTATTGGAATGTGCATTAGTTTGCTATATAACATATGTAGATAAACCCAAAGTAGGCAAAAATAATCAAAATATGTGGTTTCTGTACTCCTGTAGTCATTCCAATTAAATGTACATCTCTTTTCAGATTCATAAAAAACAATCTAGCTGAGGATCTTAACTTTCAGTGACGTACTGGATACATTGTCATTTCCACACCAGAGTTAATGGTTTTGGCTAGGATTAAATAGTCTGCAGGGCTGGGAAATAAGAATTACATTACCAGAATTGCAGAAGAAAGTGTAGCTTGATTCGTGGGAAACATCAAGACTATTACAAAGGAAAGAGGGTTGTTAACACCTGTAGAACAACATTTAGCAAGAGACAGGTAGATTCTAATGAGTAACTGCACCTTGCCTGGATCCACCCTTCGTAACTAGACATTCAAAGGAGAAATTCAGTGACTGTGACATCTCTCCCCCTCACAGTTCATGTAAGACAAGGTTTTGGATACTTAGGAGCATAGAACAAGGCCAATCTTTTTTGGTCTTTTGGGCTGGAGCAAAATATTGGCATGAAGATGTTAACAAGCTGGAATGTTTTATCCTTCCATCTTTCCAGGGGCACATTTTTGGCTTCCTGATGCTACATGACAAAGGCACTGTATATATCCATAAATAAATAAATACAAGTTATACAGTCATGAGTTAATGAGAAATTGGCATTGTCCTTCCCTTGAAATTTACAGTCTCTTTGAATGTCATCATCAATTGTCATCATGGATGATCAGCAGCGGAATAGCTTACTTCTGGGACAGCGAAGTTCATTATCAACTCTTTCTATGTTTCCCTGAATGTTGTTTCTTCTCGATTTCTTCTCCTAAGGAATAATTTTTTTTTTAACTTAATTTTCATTCAGGTATATAGCACATGGCTTTCCAATAGCTAGTTTCCATAAAGACAAAGAGGGCAGAACATCTGTCTTTGCTGTCTCTCTTTATTATCCGTATATTAACATCTTGTTGCTAAATATATTGTTTAGTTTAGAGGATAACAACCTTTTTGGCCAGTATGTCAAAAATTAGCCCAATACCCTCCCCAGGTGTCAGTCTGATCTCCTTCCCTGCCTGATCTGCAGCTCTGCTTTATGTTTTCTGCCCTGTGTTCTCTGCCTAATCTGCTTTCTGCTTTCTCCCTGATCTGCTGCTCCATTTTCTGCTCCCTCCACTATTTGCCACGTCGGTATCTGTCCCCTTCCCAGTCTGCTGCTCGCCACACAGAAGCTGCCCATGCCATTTGGGGTATGCATGCAATGGTGTTGGCCACCCCTAGTTTAGCTGATTCAAAACTCATGGTAAAAATCATTATTAATAATAAAACCATATGTCACTATAATACTTCATCTAAGCACCAAATTTCTCCTGGGTTTACTTTCTCTTGAGCTATTGATAAGCATCAGTCAGAAGAAGGGTCCGTAGGTTAAATCTATATTGCTTTGAATTTCTCTTCCATGCCTAACATCAGACGCCACCAAAACATCTTGAACTGATTTAAGGCCCTAGGGTGTTACTTAGTGCCATTCAAAACACAGCAAGCCACTTTCCATGTGCTGGGGCCACTAGGGCTCGTTAGAATGGCATTTTTAATAAAACTTAAGTGTAACTACAACATTTTGCGGCTCTGCTCTCCAGATAAACCACGACGTACGTCATTTCCCATCTCACCTCCCTAGTCATCCACCCTCCGCTTTTGACTGTAGGGCCAGATTCATTGTGGATGTAAATTTGCTGATATAAATAGCATTCCATCCACTTGTTATAGGCTCATTTTAGCTTAAAGTTTCCACAATATTTTGAGAGTCTTTTTTTTTAGCCTGCTATAAGGAATTCTATCCTGAAAACAAATGCTGGAGTCAGACATGGACATTTCAGAACAGTTTGTCTGCAGCCTTAGCCTTATTTGTTGCCATGAACCAATGTCTTTTCATCTTATTGCTAAAAACATGAAAATACTCCCCCAACTCCAGTGTGCCCCTAAAGTTTGTCAGATATACAGGTTTTCCTGTTAGCATTGAGTAGCGTGTTCTGTCTCTTGATTAATAGAGGAATTTCTTCTGTAAGGGGCCCTGTGAGGTCATCGCCAGTCAGCAGACCAGTGAGCACTCATTGGGTGACTGAATTCAAATTGCCTGCATGTTGTCTTGCTCCCTAGAGGAGGCTTATACACCATGTATCCTCATGGCCTGTGCCCATTACAGCAACCTAAACTACTGGTTTAAAGCAAGGGCATAAGAGTCAAACCCTCTGGGTTCTCCTCCTGATTTTGCACTGATTCATCATGTAAGCCACTCACCTTCATTTTTTCACCTAGGAGTAATTATCCTGAGCCTCATTTGTAAAGCACTTTGTGTCCTCAGATGAAGGGTGTTACACGAGTGGAAAGTACTGTTATTACCAGGGATGCTTAAGATGAACCTCCCCCGGTCCAGTCAATAAGAAGCAATACTGAGCTGCCCTTGATTTAAGTACCCTTCTGATAGCAGGGTCTCCCTTTGCCTTCCATCATTTCTGTTAGACTGTTAGCACCTGTGGATGGGGAATGCCGCTTAGTACATCTACGTGCAGCATCAAGCACATTGAAATGTTTCCACAATATGTATTTATAAAAGAATGAATATTATAGCAACAATCAACTTCCTGCTGTTTCCCATCCAAGTCTTTTCCAACCAACTGCCTTTCTAGTTGCCTCCCCTTCATCCAAAGCTGAAAAACAGGGGGAAGGGTGGGAGGGGATCAGGAAGAGAATTTTTGAATAAGGAGAGATACAGTACTCCAGAGTAGCACTGCAGCTCCCAGGTTACACAGTGGCCATGCAATGCTGTTTAATACCAGCCCAATGAGGTGAATAAAACCTACAAAAGTTTATGGTGTGTGAATTACTGTTGCACCCTGCCCTCTGCCTCTGCACTGAATTGTGTGTTCTGGAGGTGCATAACTGAAACCAGTCCCTCCACATGCTCTGGCAGGAGGAATTTTAGGAACCAAGGAAATTATTCAGTACTTGTGCCAGGGTCGGAAGTGGCATGCAGCTGGAATGGTTCTTATACATGCATGATACATTTCAACCCTGGTTTTTGGCTCGGAGCCTAGTTGCAATTGCATTTGTTTGGAAGCAATTCCATCTTACCAGGACTTGTCCTACATGCACAGATGTTCCATGTTCCCACAGTGAAAATACTGTGGGTTGCTGTATGTTATTTTAGTCGCAACAGCAAGATCAGGGTTTTGTGCCAGGCATGAATCTTTGTAGCCAATTCAAGAGCAGTGAATGATCTCAGTGGGTGCCCTGTTATTGGATAGCTCAGATGAGTGTCCTTATATAGGTTGGCTCCAAAAGGGGATTGCACTTGGGAGAGAAACTTGACCTTGGATACCTCAGGAGGGAATCTTGTCCAGGTCTTATCAGTCAGGGTAATAATGGAGAGCACACAGTTTCAGGCTCTGAGTATATGCAGCTGTGGAGTTACGGCCTCTCTTGTATTATTGATTTGGACCTTCCTGGTGGCAGCTGCCTTACTCAGACCATCTCCTGAGATACGTGCTTCTTGAACACTGTCACAAAGCCAGTCGTGTCTCAGAAAAAATCTTTTCCCCACATTTTACCTTCCAAAAAAAGGTGTATATTTTATTTGAGGGCATGTTTTATAGGAGACAATATGGCATATAGCTTTGCCACTACTCAGCTTTCATCACTGAATATTCTGCATGGCCTCTGGCCATATCATAAATTATGCATTTGAGAATTGTGGAAAATGCTTTTTAAATGTCTATACAATGATTAAGAAAACCTGTCATAGAAGATGGGCAGCCACATTATAGTCCAATATCTGCTATCAGTGGTAGCTGCCTTGCTACCTTTGGAGCTGTTGTGTAGCATGTCAAATCAAAAGCACAACAAAAGATTTTTAGTGAATGCCGAAACATTCAAGATCTGGGAAAATGAAGTGTCCAATGTTGTAACACAGAGAATGGGCTACAGATGAGTGTGTACACTATATCTGTTAGACTTCGTACATGCATAGGAACTGTACATACCATCCCAAACTTGTATCAGGCCCTGCCAGTGTAAAACCTTTGTTCATTCAATATCCCATTAACATAACAGGGACCCATTCATAGGAATAGGTGTATTGTTACATAATAGCAGTTCCTGAATGAAAATTGAGTCCTATATTAACACATCTCTAGACTAGCCCTGTGCCTTGAGAAATCAATGCACTTTTCATCTACTGATGCTTTCTTTGTAGGCATCACTTCACTGCTTTAGGCCTCGGTTTCCTCATCAGTAAAATAGGAATAATCATACTGATCTCTTTTGTAAAGTGCTTTGAGAAGTACCTCTGTACAGGAATCAGGTCTTGCTACCATTTTATTCCAAGGAACGAATAAGACATTACAAGCCTAACGAAGCTTTTCTGCTCCTTTGGGTAAAAATAATTTGTGATTTAAAACTCACTAGCTCATAAACTTCTAAGGAATATATATTTTTAAATGGAAGAACACATATTGGCAAGCATGAATGTCTTACTCCACTAACAACTGCTACACATTACATTCTGAAGCCTTACGGTTAAGGTCAGTCCAACCACAGCAATGGGATTAGAGGGTCCTCAGCAGCTTTCAGGATCAAACCTCGGGTTTTTGTTGAAAGGCCAAGAAAATCTGATTTAGTATCTCAGCGACTATTGCAAACGTTGTCCGTTTCATGGTTACCACTGTTTATACATAGCATGAATGGGCATGTGTGCACACATGGGCACACACACACAATAAAATAGTTGCCCTGCTTGAACTCAACCAAGGAAACAAACTAATGAGTTAAAGGTCATCTTCTGTGTCATCTGCGTGTTTTTTCCCACAGTGTTATGCCCAGTTCTAATCCTGTGAGTTGATTCTAAGACCTGACATGACTGGAGTGGCTATATGTTCTTGCTGTGTTCCTGGCTGCACTTCAGCGGTGAATCAGATTATTTCAGTACAGATGGTTTTCAGATTAAGTTAATATGGTAATTTGGTATCCTTTTGGATCAGAGGTGCTACATGCACAGAGAATCATTTATTCATTATAATTTCTTATTGTATCTGGGGAAGAGCAGACGTGCAATTTATTTAGTGAGGTAACCTTGAATGTTCTAATTTTTCCAATTTCAATCTGACTCAACCTAATTTTTTGGGTGTGACATTACTGTATTACTTTTACAACACCCAAAAGAGGACAGAATGAACTCTGCCCCGCCAAAATTGTTTTAGATGTAACCCAGAGAGAGAGAAGGAGAGCAATACACAATAGGGAGGGGATGGGTTGAGAGCTTGAGATGTCTTGATTGGAATATAATCGTTATTAATATACTCAATTCTTATGGCTAGCCTGGGAAAGATGAGTTTTAAATTGGGATTTGACTGGAGATAGGAATTGGCAGACCAGAACAGGGAGGGTTTTTCATGAGAAGGAGGAGGAAAAGTGTGGTTGTATTTAAGTAAGAAATAATGTATCTCTCTATGGACAGTACCACCCAGCCCAATATGAAAATAAAATGGATAACTTGCTTTCCACTTGTTGAGTTTTTCAGCAAATGCCTTTTTCTGAGACTGTTCACAAACCTTTAAGTTGAAGTTTCCAAAAAATCTCAGCACACTGGATCAACAAAACATCCAAAAGCATCATAGTTGCTACTGCCCAGTACCAAGCATGTTTTAAAACCTGGTATTTAGAGTCCCATGTTTTAGGATGTGAAAAAAGTACTTGTACTAAATGGTACAATATCTCAACCCTTTACATTGTTTAGCTTGCCTACATCATCATCATCATCATGTTCTAAATGTGTCAGGTAAAGATCCTGAAAAACCGAACTACACCCGCCTTTGGGAGTGAAAAACAGAGTAGAGTTTCAGTAAAACTGTGAGCTTAAAACATCCAACATTAAGGCTCCCTCTTGTGTTCATAACATGTAAATACAGCATTCTTCTCAGGGAGAGAACCTGGGGTATAAAATACTTGGGGGAAATCCAAAAATAGAGAGGAATTTGGGAATAAAAATCCAGCGTTAAATTTCAGTAAAATTGGATATACTTATCCTCCCGTCTAATCCTAGACATATATATATTTTAGAAATTATCAGTCTCCCTTTACAATCAAATCTTAATCTATGGGGAAACTTCCATCTCCATAGAAGAAAGGTTTTGTTTTGTTTTGTTTTTAATTAAGGGCAGAAAATTCAGCACTAAAATGCAAAACGCTTTAAGAGGCAGACTAAATGTGAACAACTGGAATGTGCTCATATACCTAGATATGACTTACAATAGTTCTTTTTCTTGATCTAAAGTATTCCATTTTTATCTAAGAAACTGTTTCTCTTGGTATTCTGCTTTTTATTGTAGACACAGAGGCTGAGGGATTCTGACACTAGGAACTGGTTAGAAGCACTTCTATAGATCAATGACTATAAAGCAAACTGCAAAGCAAGTGAGTTACCCCCCTCCCCAGCCTGCCGTTTAAAAGAGCTGGCTGCTGTTACACACAGAACAACATGAAATCCTAAGGCAGTACTGCTGAACAGAACATTTTGGCCTGTTTATAGAGTTATTGGCCAATGCAATTCACAATAATTTTCCATGCCATCTCTCAGTATTTTGAAGGTTTAGCTACAGATGCAGACTTATCTGAATATTTTAATTCTAGAATCAAGCTGGGATTTTTGTAGGGATTGGGTTTATGGGTGAAATGACAAGTGAAATAGAATTAAGAAATCTAAATTTACAGCCACCCTCAAAATCTTTTTAGTTGTTGACAATCTCCAAAGCCATGAGATGTAGCCAGCCCTAATCTTTAGCAATATCAAAAGTGAAAATATTTCAAAAGAAGCTACCTCACTGCCCTACCCTGAATCTGCCTTGTCTGTTTAGATTATAAACTGGTTGGGAAAGGACTTTCTGCTACTCTGTGATGGAACAGCCCCCTGGCACAATGGAGCCCCGCTTTGATTGATTCGTTGGTGCATCATCATCATTATGATAAAAACACTAGGGTATTAATTCTTCCAGAGGGATTTAATCACAGAAAAGACATAACTGTCTCATTCAGTGTAGAAAGAAATACCAGACAGAAAAGAAGAGATCTTCTTTAAACAGGCAGAGCTCTGCCACAATAATAATAAATGAATGGTAGTACTTTGCACTTGTCTGGAGTCTTTGTATAGGAATTAGAAGAGCACCAAGCATTTATCATATGTTAATGAATTTAACTGGGAGGTTAAGGATGCAGAAATGGAGAAACATAGGATTTACTGGGACAACAGGGACATGAGTCAGAGACGTAAGTTCAAAGGAAAAGACAGGAGCTGCAATGCAGGGGCGGAAACGTGGGTGACAAGGGTAGCAAGGAACGACACGAGAGTAAGTGCAGAGAATGAGCTATAGGAAAAAAATGGAAAGGGAAGGACAGGAGAAGAAGGTGGCAGAGAGAGGCTATATAGAGGGACAGGGGCAGAAGAAGTGGATAACCACGGGAGAAACCTCTTGCAGTCTGGAGCTGAACCCACTTTTTTGTGAGTCTCAGCCTCATTGCTTTGAAACGCATCAGCAAAATGTGTAGCAGACTTCCACTTCTACAAGTCGCTGTATTAGCTTGTAGATGGCTCCTCGGGGGGGAGCGAGGAGGGGGGCAGTCTGTATGATTCAATCAATATGCCAGTTGTAAACCATCTTGCAATTTTTGCTTTTTCGGAATGTAGTCATTTTCTGAAGACTTCTATGGAAAGTTTTGAAGGGATGACATTGCTTCTGCTTTCTGGGTTCAAGGTAGAAAGTTTTTCCCCATTTAATAAGTATTTCTTGAAAAATTCTACATTCTAATCACTGTATTTTCCTTTTTCTTTTATTAATCAAGGGTTATATTAGTCAGACTGTTTTCCCCAACAAACACCATTTTCCTTTTCATGCTTGGTGAGTTTTTGTAACTTTTCCAACTTCCGTCAGTTGTAGTGTGGCAAAGGAAACAGATACTAGGATGAAGACACCACTCCCTCAAACATAATTCCTTCTGCATTCTGTTGCAAACCTGGAGAGAAAAAACACAAGCCCCCAAAGCTGAAATCTGAAAGCGAGCTAAACTTCTTTGGTTTGGACAAAAGGCTAAACATTTCAAATTGTTAAAAGCAGTTCATGAAGCTCGCTAGTTTTTAAAAAGGCTATTGATAAAATAGAAAGAAGTAATCATGTGCTGGGTTTTCGGTTGTTTCACATTCTGCCACACTTTTAGCTTCTCTCACTTCTTGGCGTTTCAGACCAGCAGAGACTCCCCATGCCTGACGAAGGGTGACTGCACCCAGAAGCTTGCTAAGACCTTTTTTTCCAACTACTCAGCTGGTCTAATAAAAAATATCACATCTACTCAAAGAACCTTGCCTGCCTAATCATATGCTAATTTTCAACTTTATCTGGTTACAATTTCTCCCAGAAGCTTTGGAAGGGCTAAGTGATTTACTAATGAATCTTGTTCTTGGTATGTGAATCAAGTATTTGCTTGGGTAGAGATAGTAGGACAAGGTCCCAGAATATCTGGTTTTGCAATCTGCTTCATTGTGAAAGTGGTTTTTAAGCATTAATTAAAACCATAACATTTCTATTTCCTCACTTTTCTAAAGAAATAACAGCAATAAAATCTTTTAAAGATTACAAAATTATGACTCCAAAGACTGGAACACCTGGTCTGTTGCTTAACACAGACGTACAAATGATTGTTTTGAAATATGCTCATGAGTCACTGAAGAGGAACATTTTCAAAGATTCAAATACTTATATTTTAAGATCTCATCCTGTGAGTCACTGGGAGCTCTTCACTGCAGCTGAACTCAGGTGGGAGTTGAAAGTGTTTGCTATCATACAGGATGCACTCAGGATCTTCTAGGATTTGGCCTCTTTGCATTAGGTTGGCCCAGAATGCAGTTCAGATGAACAAGAACGAGTTAAAGTACAGAAACATGTCAGTAGGGTTACTAAAACCAAGTGAATAGACATGTCAAGGAGAATATTGTTTTATTTTAAATGGATTTTCAAAAGGTACTTTACCATGGGAGGTCTTAATCTTGCTTTAATTTTTCAGAAGCAAGTTACTAAATGTTAACAATCAATAGAGGAAACAAGCTAGAAAATCAAGATCCTCACATCTTATGACTTTTTAAAAACATCAGTCTAAAAGCAGATAAAGATATGACCTAAAGAAAAGATGCACAACACTATACCAACAGTCAGACGTGTTTTTTTATGAACGCTCAGAGTCCTCCCTCATCCTTACTACAAACTTGAAAGACTGAGGGCCCCGCTGTAAACAAGAACAATTGTATGGCCGTGCTAATTTATGTGCCGCTTTCCAGGACTACATACAGATCTAGCAAAGAGAAGAGCCATAGTGCTTTTGTTTGCTTGTGTTCAATATTAAATCCTGTTTAAAAGCGGATTGAACCCATGTGTTGCACTGAGCAAGCAGAGGTGGACATGCAAGTACATCTATGGTTAGAAGCTAAATGTGCCTTGGCGCTGAGCCATAGCCCTTAGAGTCAAGTGGTAATTGTCTGTTGATTTCAATGGGCTGTGAATCAGCCCTAAACATCAGTCAGGGTTTTTCCCTTGCAATCAGGTTCCTTTAAAAAAACAACACAAAAAAACAAAAGCACACAGACAAACAATAACAGCAACAAAACCCAGCAGAAAATGAAACGATTACCGTGACTACATATTTACCAGTCACAAATACATTGTACCCGACCAGAGTATTTTTAGTTCATATTCAAGGAAAGTTTCAAACAAAGTAAGTCTAATTTTCGCAGGGAGCAAATGATCCATTTAGTAAGGTCTAAAAATTATGACATTGTCTCATGAATTATCTATGTAATTTCCTTGGTGTCATTTTACTTACAGCCACAGATGGGAATAATTGTCAGTAGCAGCGATAGTCTTTACAAAGAGTTTTCAGAAAATCTTTCGAATATTAGACATGATTTTTCTTTTAGACTGCTGTAATCTTATGCGTGCCTTAATTGCTTGGTTACTGTTTGTTTGTATGGAAGAATATGTGGTTTGGACAATAGGCAAGATATTCACTTTTGTCATAAGCAGAAGAAAATGCAATCAAGTAGCTCTTAGAGGACAGGCAATTTAAAGTTAATGGCAGTACTGTCTACAGCTCACAAAATTGTTGACAATTGGCGGCATGAGAAGAATGAAAAGGCGACTGTTTCTTGGGTTTTGTTCCTTGTGTCCTTCATAATCATAATGCAAAATAAATGCAGTGTTTTATAGTCTGTTCCTGTTATAGTCAGCGTTGCTTTTTAAAGGTACATCATCACATAAAACCAAACACTGCGCTGTCTTAATGATGAAGAACATTGTATAGCTCTAAAACCGGTTGTTACAAAATTGTGTTACACCGTTTCGTAAAACAGCAGGGTGAAATCTGGAGTTGTCTGAGGCCCGTGAGTGCTTTGCCACTGACTTCAAAGGGCCATGATTTTGCCTCAAGACTTGATAAAAATATTCAGATGGAGCAATATGTCAAATTATGTCTTAGGCCATATTTCTAACCATGCCCAGACTATTGCTCCTTCCCTCCTCCCCTTCCGCCCCACATCCCTTCTGCTTTTATATTCCCTCACATCTTCAGTAGGATACTTGTGCTGGAGGACTGATGGTTCTGATGAACTGCCAAAAGATAATCCAATATTTAACTCATTTGGAACCTAATCCTGCATATGCTTCAGCACGGGCATAGCTTTACTCGGAGGAGCAGCTTAACTGAAGTCAGAGTAACTGCCTTTCCCACAACTGAGGCTCTCACCTGTTCGAGAGGAAAATGAGCGGAGCAACTGTCTCTTAAGGACTTGAGTCATCACATAGGGGACCGAAAAGTAAAAGCGGGTCCAAGCCACTTGGGTTTGGGAGTGGAATTCCTTCCTGCGCCACAGACTTTCTCTGTGACCTTAAACAAGTTAGTGTGTCTCTACCTCTGCTCCCACTCCCAATTTGGAGATATTTGTGCTGCCTCACAGTTGGTGTTGATGAGCATCAGCGCAGGAAGTGTTGTGAAGTGCTCAGACACGAGGATAACAGGGAGCTGTCTAAGATAGAAGTGTTCACTTTAAAAATGCTATTCATGACAAGTCTGTGGACTTATTTCATTGCCATTTCAAAGCCTGGAATCAAGTGTGGGATGTATCAGATGTCTTCAGCAGCAAGTCAATGCATGCACTCTTGTAAACCTCCCTTGTAATCCCCCTGCTGCTGACACTTTATTAACCAGGCATTCCTGGCTGTTCTGTAGTAGGGCACCGTTAAGTGATTGCAGATGGAGTTTCTGTGCTAGGGTTCAGCTGTACCACCAAAGAGCTGCATGCATATTTCCAGTCTTTTGCCTTATTTGTCAGAGTGGTTTTTAACCCCCTTGTATTGAGGACTCCCTCTACCTCCGCAGTAGCCCTATCTGTGCTAGAAGAGACCTAAACAAAGCCATAATCCCATCACCAAAGCAAAGCTTTTATTTTCTGTTGTACAAGGGAGCACTCTAGGGGCCTTGTTACACCTTACACTGTAAGCTGCACAAACGGTGATGGGTGTTAGTGCTAGCTCAAGTTTGGAGCAATCACACATTCAGGCCAGCAGCGGCTTGGAGGACTGAAAGGTAAAGTCCCCTGCCCTCCCATTCCCTGCTTCCTTCCTGCTGCCCCAGGACCTCCCCCAGTTCCTCCCATGCCCTTCAGGGTTCCCCACTGCCTCCTCCCGCTGGCACCTTTGGAGACATTACTTACTTGTGGCTTCCCACACTGTCTATCCAGGGGGATCAGGCAGGGAATAGTTAACCTGTCTGCCACACCTGGGCTGCTGCTCTTCTGGCCACAGGTACAAGTGGGTGTGGGGGAGGGGAGCAGGGCAGGGGAGGAGAAGTGTATGAGAAAAGTGAGTAGGAATCTGGGGAGAGTGGCACGGGGCAGTGGGCCTAATCCAGACCAATGGGGATGGAGGTGGGGTGGGATGTTTAGGTGTAGCCTACAGTGGCTACACGTTAGTGTAAAATGAGCTGGGCAACGTGGATCAGAAGTAATCCTGCCCTGGAGTGGAGTAACTTTAAGCCGCATAACGAGTGCTTAATACTAGTTTCAAGTGTTAATATGCAGACAGTCCAGGGATTAAAAGTTCCAGGAGCCACCTAAAATTACCGTGCTACAAGGCCCTGGGTTTAAAAACTAAGTGGACTAGTTTGGATCCCATCCGCTGTGCATTAGGAACAGATAAAGCCCAAACAAAATAATAGGACCTATCAGCTTTCTAAGATGCCTAATGAGAATGGAAATCTCTGAGCTACCTCATCTGACTGTGTCAAATCCTGACCCATGTGTATGCCTGATATCTACAGGAAGAAATACAGTACATCCTCAGTTATCTGATCACAGCTAACTTGTTCCTGGTGGCACTGCCTAACAAGCTATTCTTTAACCTTTACATAATACAGTACTTTTTCTCTGCTCTTAAGTTTGATACGGTGTTGTAGCATGAACTCTTGGTAATATATACTCTTTGTTTTTCAGTTTTATTTAATACAGTATTGTATTTCTACTCATAAGGTTGATAGAGTAACTTGTAACTAATGGTATTGCATACCTAATTATTCTAAGGTTCTTGTATTGAATACATGTTCTGTTAAATTTGGTATGTTTTTTTTTTTCCATTAGGCACCATGCATTAGTATATATAATTCCTCACCAGATGCTGTGGTTTCACTTACCCAACAGATTCAACTTTCCAAATGGCTTCAGTGGATGATTTCCAATGGGTTCCAATAACAGAGTATACTGTACTAGAAAATCTCTGCTCTCAGTCAGGACGTCTTGGTAGATCAAAACCCCAGTGAACTCATACAACTAAAGAAAATGATTGCATGCTAGGCAAACTATTCACCGTACTGCACACAGGTTTCAGGTAACGCTGAACTACAACTCCACACACTGGCCACTTTTCCTTGTCATTAAATGTGATATAGAATATGCTGAGCTGTTCTCCGCAGTGGTCCTACCAATATCAGGGTAGTAGGAATGTGGCAGACTTCCAGTTAGGAACCATAATGACTTCACAGCGAACAACTATTTTTGAGTAGTAGCCCAGGGCATTTCAGGTTGGGGACCATACTACCAGTTTAGGATATAAGTTCCAATAATTTCATGGTAATAGAACTGTAACACTGATTCTAGGCACTATATGGTCCAAGAAAATGCAACACAGGTTTTGGGCTTCAGTCCCAGCTACTGCAGGGTTCAATTTGCATTCATCATGGAGATTACTAACAAGTCAATGAATTATTTTGAACATAGACATAGCACATCTGTGCCCCCACACAAAACATTTTAAAGCCCTGATTCAATTAATATCTTTATATGAAAAATCCACATGTCGAAATGTTATGCAGAGTCGCAACTGTCTAGCTAAATTTATATTAGTGTTTTCTCATGCTCTGGATTTCTCAGTGTACTTTGTGCATAATGATGGTAAGATATTTATAACGGACATGCCTATATCTCCAGGTAGGACATGTTGGTCAGAGGCTTCACCAAGTGTTGTTGTCATTGAGAGTCATTCACTCAGTTAAGCTAGGCATGTAAAGAGCTCCATTTCACTTATGTCTCACATTTGTTCCATCCATCCAAGCAAGGTCTATAATATTGCTTCACTCCTTAAAACAGATCAAGAGGCAGTAATATGATGAAAAGTATCATAATTTATATCTTGAAGAACATGTGTCTTCCATATTGGAACTTTAGAAGGCTCCAGATTTTTCTCCAAAAGGTTTGGCCAAGTTAGGCATAAATGCTGTTGTGGTTAAAGCAAATTTGCTCTCTACATATGGACAACACGCTGCTCTTACATTTTATACTTGACAAGATTTACTGCATTATCATGGCTGATTAAATACTAAAAGTCTAAATGAAACATGAAGGCAATAGTAGCTCTTTTACTAGAAGAACATTGTTGTTTGTATGCTATTGGCACCAGATTTTGAAAAGACCTCAGCTCTCAGCCAAGCACCAGTTATTTTAAAACTAATTCAGCATCTTGTGTGCTGATCTCTTGAATAGTGTGGCCATGAGTTTCAGAGATGGCCTCAGTTTCTTTGAGGAAAAAAATCAAGCCCAGGATTTAGAATGCTAACTAGCTCCATTCATCACCATCGTTCTGGAGCAGAGGCTGGTAACCTATGGCTGGTAGACTGGATCTAGCAATGGGATCTGGCCCATCAAGTGATTGGTTCCAGCCGGTGAAGCCTGGACATCTGCAGCATTCAGTGGCAGGGGACGTCTGCAGCAATTTTGCAGCAAATTGTCATTCTGGGGGGTAGAAGAAGTAGTGCCACGGTAGCAGTTGCGGAAGGAGTGGTGGCGGCAATATCAAGTAGGCTGGATGCAGCAGCCTGCCTTAGTTCCATTATAGCAGCCCACTGCTCTAAAAGGTTACCAAAACCCATTCAAGAGATTTATTACTGCCAGTCCATTCAAGTATGCAGCTAATATGCAGTACAGTTGATATATATGGTAGAAAGGCATAAAAAGGAAAATGTTAGAAGCAACGTTCTGAACTGTATGAGTTCTACGTATGCCACTAAGCTGTACAGGTAGGAATTAGAATTGGTTAATTGTGTGCCATAAGTTTTAAAGTGCCAAAAACTAATACTGATTCCCATTTAGCTTGCCTGGTAAGGATTTGTAGGTGCAGAAATGTCTGACGACTTCTCTCATTATGAAGTTCTGGATAGTAATATCTGTGGTGTTTCTTAAAGGCCGTAGATATATTGTGATGCAAGGAAAAATGTAATAAGGCCAGGTGTAAGGTAGGAGCTTTTCATAACAGTCATGTCAATTAGGGGTGTAATCTTTACAAAATGTATTTGCTTTCAAAGGCTGTAATGCAAGCCAAAAATGCTTTTGTCTGTATAGCTTATTCTGCTCACAGAACTGATATATACTCTACTGGCATGGTCATGCCAATGGAAGTTATATCTATTCTAGGAGCATTTGCCAGTAGAGCTGTTCTGGCAAACCTTTTTTAGAGTAGGCTTGTCCTGGGTAGTTTTCTTCCTGTACTCTGAAAGAAAGCAGTATCTTACTGGTACCATTGGTAGATTAGATCAAGAGTGTCTTGATTAGTGATCACTAATCAAGTACACATGATCCTCTGTACATTTTTCAGTGCACTCCTAATAACCTGGGGATAGAATCAGAGGGTTGAAAGGACCCCAAGGGTCATCTTGCCCAACCCGCTGTGTGTCTTCCTAATTTCTATGATGTCATCCCCACACTCCCTTCCACTTTACACATACCACATGTGGAAAGGGGCAGTAAAGGCCCCCCGAAACGTGCTAACCACCGTGACTTCTAATACCTCCATTTGTTATACTTGAAAGTACCAGCAGGGAGTGCCATAAGGGCAATTTCGCTGCCTCATTTCCAGAGAGAGGTGTGTAGAGAGAGAGCAGGCAGTAATGGGTATGGGTAGGTAGGATCCATTTCTTGGTGGAATTCTTGAGAGCACTGGAAACAGTACCAATCCATCCCATTTGATACTAAAATAGAAAGTGTAATGTTGGATATAGATATCCTCCACTATGCTCAGGTATACACAGACAAAAAAGGCCTAGGATTTCACGTGGTTCAGTCCTTATCCTCTAAGGTACTCATAACAGGTTACCAACACACTCCTAATAAACGCATTTCCTGAACATTTTCAGTAACTGTTGTTGGAGCTACTCTTGCACACGACAGCAGAAAATGAAACCAAAAGATTTAAATCCTGTTACCGGCTGGACAAACAGATGTAAAAATCACTTTGCATATTTGTGCAAGTGTTAGTACTGAGCATCACTGATACTCTCCCAAACATAGCGCCTGTCCTACCTGCAGATCAGATAGCTTGATGTTCAGAGGAAAGCAAGTTGTAATAGGAATACAGGCGGTTTAGTTTCTACTTCTTTTCACTCTTCCTCCATATTCCTTGTTTTCTGTTTTCCTTACTGCTTCTGCTGAATGTAGCTGGGTAATGTCTAGCTTAAATGTTGCTTTAGTCATGCACCACTAGCCACCTAGAAACAATTGAATACTATTAAAGTAGTCATTTCTTCTTTGGTTGTATCAATTATCAAGACTAATGGCAGAAAGGTTGAGCCAAGGTTGGAGTGCATGCATGTCTCTTGGCCACAGGGAGTTCTGTATCACTGCTGTGAGCTGACATATAGAAGGTGCTGTGGATTTGATTGCTTCGATAAATCTAAAAAATGTGAGTTTCAGCAATTCTCAACTTTCCCTGTTAAAATAAGGAGAAAAAAGAGCCTTGACATCAGTGAAGCACATCTCAGTAGAGCACAGGGCAACATCTGACCCGCATGTTATCATCGGGCTTGTTTAGTGAAATGTGCCATTACATTGGTATTTATTAGTTCATAAATTGCATTTCTCTTTTGGTGGGCATTTCTGTCCCAAATATTTAGGCTTATCTTTGACTGTGCTGATGTTTTTTCACTGAATTGTCTACCACACTTCTAACCAGTCCTTCAAATGATCTCACCATTTGTCTCAGGTCTGCATGGTGGCTGGGAGAGTAATAGTACCAGCTGCTATTTTTGTGCACTCTTTCAATTGGCATCTGGGGCTAGTGCCCCAGTTTGTCTCCCTTTAGTTACATTTCTGGACCTAAGATGTGTGCTTACCAACGCCTTCCCTGGCTGCTGACTGGTGGCCATCATTGCCACCGATACCCTGGCCACTGGCACTGCCCAGACCACAAAGCCACAAAACCTGCTTATTAAGATTCTGGCATCTACACTAAGAAACCAGAAAGTGTTTGGGATGAGGCTACACAACATTTTGAGAAAGAAACAAATTCTAATTTTGAGGCCCTTAAGGGAGTACGTATTAATGCTGGGAAGTAAAATCATTTGGATTCACGACTGACTGTCTAGCAACAGTCATTTAAAAGCCAGTGTCCAAAATACCTCAGAATGCAGATCTATTTGTAGGAAATGTCTAATCCAGCCCAGCCTCTGAGTTCAAATGTGAATCATTAATTCCAGCAAAATTTCCCACAACATCTGTACGCTAAAACCTCTTCCAGCTGTAGTGAGTTTGTTCATTTTTCAACATTATTAAAGGATACGCCCCTGCTAATAAGTCTCAGAATAGGGTGAAAAGCAAGGAATTCCTTTATTTCAATGGCATGCTATTTCACATTTACAGTTATGTACTAGAGAATGGCTTGTTATTTCCCCTGAGGCTGATCAATAGTAGCATTAATACCAAGTGATCAATTCATAGTGTTCTTAAAAAAATTGTCCAGGCCTCTAAGCTGTGAATGAAATACGAATATAAAATTTAAACTAAGGAAAATCATATTTAATTCATTTGAAAAGCAGCCTTGCCAAATCCAATATGCCATTTTAATGAGACGTCTAAGACTTTAACTATATTAGAATAACAAGGGAAATAAAATAGCACAAAAATGCATAGAAGTTACCATAGCTAGATGGCTTTATTTAACAACCCAGTCTCGGCTGTACTGGGCTGACTGTTGTCAAGATTTTTTTGTATTCTACTAAACTAGTATGTCCTGGATCTTAAGGGTGCAGTGGCTACATGCAGTCATTACAGTGAGAACAATGTTACTATATGAATAATGGATTTCTCAATTGAGTTGTCAATGCCAAAAAAAAACATAGCAAACAAAATCATTTGTGTTTTGGGCTGACCCAGAAAGATATTTTCTTTTGGGTTTTTTGAATTTTAAGTGTTTTGAGTTAAAAATAAATTGTTTTATCCAAATTCAATGTTTTCTTTTGAGTTATATAACCTTTTTTCCCTTTTAAAAAATAGGTCAATTTTGAAAAGAAAAAAAGGCTACATGCTTTGTCAAAGCATAACTCCTTAGCTTTCCCCAATATATTTTCTTTTTTTTTTCTCTGGCAGAGACTATAAACCAAATGAGAAACAAATGTGCGAACACTGCCTTTCACAGCAAACCTTTATTTTAGCAAAAGGACAATTCACAAAACAAGTTGCCTAGCTAAAATCACAACTTTTAATGTTCACATATTACATATTCTAGCTTTGTCTTTTAAGTACCTTCTAATAGTTGACTTACAGATTCATTTTCTCTCCTACAAGTGCTGATAACCTAATGAGAACTTATGTAAACCCATTCCCCTTCATGTCATTATAATCAGTAGCTAGAGGCTCTTCAACTCGGATGGGTACATATAGGAGGCCATGATGTCTGGTTGGCTCTGTTCCTTCAGCTCAGGGAGAGCTACACAGATATACAGAGCTCCCTACCCTTAGCAGCAGCTCCTTAACATCTCTAGCCCATAACCAATCATTCTTAGACCAATTATTCTTATTTTGTTTCCACCAACTTCAAGTGCAGGTGTTAGTGCTCAAACTAGACACTATAGTCTCATGTCCAAAACTGAGGAGCAGACAACTGGGGACCACTTTTGAAAAGTTTCATGCAAATGATCTGAGTAACGTCACACAGGGACACTGCAATACAAGCAGGAATAGGATGCAGCAGCCAGCATTCCCACGCTAAGCAGCGTGGCACGTGCGACCGTGCCGGCACGCCTGGCAACACAGCATGATCACGCCTGTGCGGCCGTGCATGGCATGCATCTTAGAGGTAATGCTGGCAGCAGCCTTAACCATAAGGGGCACTTGTACAACGCGTGATGCGGGTTTAGTCCTTCAGGGTTGCATTCTATGACTTCAGGTTGTATTTCAAGCCCCCTAAATTGAAACAGTGGGTTTTATTTTTCCATCACGGTGTACACATCATTGCTCTTAAATCTCATGAAATGCTCAGTGCACTATCCGCAGTAAATTACTGCAGGGGGTGCTGCATAATACACATATTTTACACGTAATTTTTAATGTTACTGATTTTTTTCACCGATATTAAAAAAAAATTCTTATTTTATTTTTATTCTTTTCATTCCTATCTTTATTTTTATTCTTATCTTATTTTTTAATTTCCTGTCATCAAATAAACTTTTTTTCTTGTGTAAATCCACTTGTGTTTTTTATTTCACTCAATTACCCCTATGAACAGAGTGCTGAAATTCTTTTATCATTTATAATATGTGCACAATCTTCCTTCCAATATGTGCATATTGGAACATTGTGTTGCACTAATTGGAACTCCGATAATGAGCTCCCTGCATTATCTCTCAGGGGGTCTCAGTCCTGGGAGACACCTGGAGCCCCCCCTTCTGCACCCACATTCCTGCATTCACATTCCTTGCACTGTTGGGGGTAATTGATTTACTTATTCAGCCCAAGCTGCATTGCTTGTAATGACCATCCCTTTAGGGACTCTCCCGTCCCACCAGCACATAGAGGAGCAAGCAGCCACTCGCCTGCCACATTCAGAGACCCACGGGAGCCCCATGAAAGAGCTGCCCCAGCCTCAGAATAGGATTTGGTTACAAGCGCGTTTGCTCACCACTAACAAACAAACAAACATATTCCCGGTCCCTTAACACGGGGCGGAGGGGTGGCCCTCCAGTGGGAGGGGGGCCCTCAGGAAAGGAGTGGGGCTATGTGCAGATGGGATAGTGAGGCTGAGGGGTGGCTTCTCCTGTTCCCCTCTGGCATTTCCCCACTCTGCCCCAGCCCCAAGCGGTTCATGTGTAAGCCACAATGGAGTGTGAGCTTGGAGGTGGCAGGGGGAGGGGGAGGGATGTCTGCAAACCATGATTTAGCAGGTGGCCATTTCTTAACTTTGAAATCTTTCCTGCTGGTCTTATAGCAGAGGTGATGCCCTTCTGTGCATATTGGGTATCGAGTTAATGCGACCAGCAGTAGGTAATGCATTGTAATGTCCTTGCCACATTTCACCCTCCATATACACAAAGCAAAGAAAAGCCTTTAGACTTCAGCCATCTTTGGTTCCCCTCCCCACCATCATTGCAGCCTCCCCCCAGCTCCCCTAAGACAATGTACTTACTGCTGTCTTTTGACAGTTGAATGCTGTCTTTTGCCAGCCCGTGACATGTCCTGACCTATCTAACCTAAACATAGCTTCATGCGCCAGGGCAGGAGGGGATAAGCTGTATCCACTATGATAAGCGGGGGCATAGCAACACCCCAGATCACTGCATCGGGGATCTTGGCCACATATTGTCCTTTTCCATCATGCCAGGAAGAGGCAAGTTTCAAAAGACACATGCATCATGTGCACTGCCTGCCCAGCCTGTATAACTGTTAGTGAAGCATCCCTGGTGATCAGCTACAGCCTGGAGGATCACCAAGGTAAATCCCATCCTGTTGGTGAATGATTGGCTCCCCTGGGCTGGGGATAGGACTGGGAGGTGTGTGCTATCCAATGCACTCACACAGTTAGGGAACCTCATGGCCTTGAAGCCTTCAACAACTTCCCTGGGGTTCTGGAGGCACATAAAGCTATTCACAGCAATGTCCGGCAGTAGATGGCATACCTCACATACTGCCACCCCAGCCATGCAGGGAGCCATGTTGAATTGGTCCCTAATGAAGCAGAGGCTAGCGGGGGTGGCCAGTTTCATGATGGCCATGGCCACCCTCTTTTCTGGTGTGATGGGGTGACACATGACAGTGTCCTGGCACTCAATGTGCAGTGACAGCAGTGCATCTATGTGCGAAAATGTGTCCCTGCTCATGCAGAAGCTCTTGAGCCACGACTGATCACTGTAAATCGACAGTATAATGTGTTCCCACCAGTCAGAGCTGCTTTCATGGGCCCAGACCTTGCGATTATTGCTCTGTAGGTTGATTCACAGAACCTTGTCAGCATTGAAATCCATGGCTTCCCCTTGGTTCTCCGATTCCAGCTTATGGCCCATTGACTGGTATAGCAAGGCATGAGAAGCTGATACCCTGCATTGGTGTCTCAGTAGAAGGTCCATCATAGCCTGCATTGTATTCAGTAATAGTATCTCTCCATTATCGAGTGCCTCCATTCTCCAGCTGGACACCTCCAGAGCATCCAACAGCATCTGGCTTTCCTTGCAGGTTCCATCAGGAGTCAGCAAAACCATCTTGTTATGCAGAAAACAACAGTTACTGTATCACTCATAGAATCATAGATTCAATGAGTCAGGAGGGAACTAGATAGATCATCGAGTCTGACCCCCTGCCATGGGCAGGAAGGAGCACTGGGGGTGTCAGGGGTCATAAGACCCCAGCTAGGTGCCTATCCAGTCTCCTCTTGAAGATCTCCAGGGAAGGTGAGAGCACCACTTCTCTGGGAAGCCTGTTCCAGGCTCTGGCCACCCCTACCATGAAGTAGTTCTTCCTAATATCTAACCTAAACCAATCCTCCTCAGCGTGTGGCCATTGTTCCTGGTGACCCCAAGGGGGGCCCTGGTGAACAGACTTTCCCCGGGTGCCTGCTGCTGGCCCCTGATAAGGTTGTAGGCAGCCACAAGATCCCCCTCAGTCTCCTGTTGCAGAGACTGAAGAGATTCAGGTCCCTCAGCCTCTCCTCATAAGGGCTGGCCACGGAGGCCCTCAACCATGCGAGTGGCCTCCTCTGGACTCTGTCCAGGTTCTCCACATCCTTCTTGAAGTGCGGCGCCCAGAACTGGACACAGTACTCCAGCTGTGGCCTGACCAGTGCCACATAGAGGGGGAGCAAGACCTCTTTGGACCTGTTAGTGATGCCCCTGTTGATGCATGACAGGGTGCGGTTGGCTCTGCCTATTGCTTTGTTGCATTGGCGACTCATATTCATCCTGGAGTCAGTCCTGACTCCAAGATCAAAGAAAGGTAGTTGTGAGGTTCCTGCACTCTTTTTTAATAGGTCCCATTAGTACTGCCACTTTTGTAAAAACTTGGGATTTTAGGCTTTTTGGGTATGATCCCTGAAATCTGTCAAGCACTCAACAGAAAAAAAGCAGGCACTGAGCAGAAGACTGAATGAAAGAATCCTGATCCCCTCCACCCAACTGAATTAGATTCCCGGGAGCACAGTTGAGTGATCGGTAGGTCGGACAGTGCTGCCGGGATGGAAGGGGGTGTGTGCCTCAAGTGCCAGCAGCAATTCCTTTTAAGATGCATTGCAAGCTGCCAGGCAAAGAATTTTGGATGTCTGCGGGAGTGAGCCATTAAGAAGTATCCTTCTGGACAATGGGTGACCTTGGGGACCATTTGGGCCAGGCTGCGGATTTCAAAGGGGTTCTGTTAGGAAAGGTCACATAAGCAGATTTGTGTGAGAGCCAATATCGAGACCCCATTTACACCTGCCTAGGTATGTACATGTGCAAAGTCAAGCATGCATGAAAAAGTTCCTTTCACATTTCCATTCACTGCCGGGGGCAGAAAGCATCCTGTGACCCTGGTCAGAGCATAGCAATCCCTCTCTCAGTGTCTCATTTTGGCACCAAAATATGCTTAGTGGAGATGCTGAAGAACAATCCATGTCTGCCAGGCTTGGAGCAGAAGCTGGATACATCTCAAAACCATGGCTCCAACTGGGCCCAGGAAGAATGGACATATTTGATTGATATTGGGGAGACTGAAAGATTCTGGTGCAGCTGGAAAATTGACAAAATAAGTCAGGCTATGCATCCATTGCCAAGGAAATGAAAGATCATGGCCATAACTGGGACTGGGCACAGTGCCACAGCAAGATAAAGGCGCTGAAATGTGTTTTTCATTGGGCCAAGGACCAGACTTCTTGTTCAGAGGCAGGACATACAGTAGCTTCATTCTATGAGCAGCTGTCCTGCATTCTCATGAAGGACGCAGGAGTACGTGCTTCTGATCCTTTGGCACGATGGGATTGCAGGATGGCAGAGAGTCACCTAGCTTACAAGACTCCACAGACTGTCCTGAAACTTCAGTGGGCAGTGCAATATGCAATGTACAGCCTTCAGGCAACCAGTCGGAGATAGGGGGTGAGTGCTCGCAGCAGCTTCAGGACAGGGGGAACCAAGATGAAGTTGTCTTGACCATGACCTCACTCTCCCTGATGCTATTCCTGCATAACTCAGAGGAAGAGGATGCATCGATTCCACAATGGTACTCCCCCAGATTTGTGAGACACGCCAGAAATTCCAGACACCCAAAGATCGGTGTTGGTGCTGGAGATGCCTGAGGATCCACGCCCAGGGACTTGTAAGTTATGGGGAAGAGGCATTACAACAGCTTGGGCGCTAGGCCTTATGTAGATCTAGCCCCCGCTGTTGTGCCAGGGCCAACTGTGGTAAAGCGGAAGGGAGGGCATTAATTTTGTAAGTGGCAAATATGTCCGCTGCTTGCAGTCACACAATGTTTTGCTTAAATGGGGGTGGACTTGTTGTGCCCCCTCTTAAGGCTGCTTGAGGGGTGGGGGAAGCATTAATTTGTTTACCAGCAGGAATTTGTACTGCTGAGACATGTACAATAAACTCAGTGGACTGGAGATACATCTGGATTTCTGCATAATCATCTTTTCCAGGTGGCTGCATGAATTTGCCAAGTGTCAGGGATGCTGCTGCAATCGCCAGTAGTCTGTCCACTGCAGGGAAAGGGGACAAGATATTTGACCATGAACACCATTTTCCTCCCCCAGTTCCTGTTACCAGCTACTGCATCCGCTGAAATTTTGGGACGTGCACCTGAAGTGCAGACACCAGCACAGACTGAAAGCTGAGTGAATGTGTGAACACCACCCGAGGTAGCAATGGTCAAGAGAAAGCAGGATGGAGGCTTTGGTGATGGCCTTTGAATTGTGAGTATGGTCTGCAGATGAATGGCAGGATGAACTCTTGGAGGTGTATAGAAAGGTTGAAGAGTGAGAGGCAGCAGTGCAAAAGTACGTCATGGCCAGCACAAGGTAATGCCTCAACCTGGCCAATAAGTGCTGTCAGAATATCGCCCGGAGCCAACAAATGGAGGGCAGGTTTAGATAGGAGCTCCTTGGATGCATGACCCTATTCGTGAGCTTCCCGCCCGGGACCACCGATGCAACATCCACTGTGCGTGCCCCTATCTGTGAGCTGACCCTCATAGAGACCCCTATTGGTGAATCAACGCCCGCTATAGTGACAACCTCAGTGACAGCTACTGTGCCTACATGCAGGGGGCACCCCTACTCTAGCAGGACAAGGAGAATGCCACAGTGCTTTAGGGACAAAGGGGAGGGTGAGACAGAGGAGGCCCAGGTGGGGTAGGGAAGAAAAGCCAATGACGGGTGATGTGTTTTAGTTGTTAGTGCTGTGCTGATACTTCTGTAACAAATCAGGGTGTGGGCATTGTGTTATTTTGGTTCTGCTTCGGTTAATGACAGTAAAATATATGCTCTGGTGAAATTAAAATGACTTTTTATCTATGTCTGTCTGCTGACATGGGGAGGGTCATAGAGGCATGGGTTGCGGTGGAGAGGTAAGCCAAACCAAAGAAACACAGGCTTGTTTCAGACACATTGCACTAATGAAAGAGGATAGGCCCACCCCTGGACTGAGGTGGGGGGTGTTTGTCCAGAATGTGGGTACCGTGGGGTACAGTGGTGAGCAGTAATCAGGGCTGCTGCACTGTGCCCATAACATTTTCTCTGAGCGCATGCAGCTTTCTATCATTCTCCAGCCATCCCACCCAAGGGGGCAGCTTCAGGGAGTAGTGGCTTTCAAAGCCTGGGCTTTTATGATTGTGACCAGAGAAAGACACAGCAGCCAAACCAAGGCCGGGTAGTGGTGGGCTGGCCCAGAATTTTGTTAATGTGGGGAACGCTAATTGGGTGGGTGTTCTGAGTGCATCAAGCTCAGGACGCTAATTGGGTGGCTCCTCTGAGCACATCAAGATTAGCAGGGGACAGAAGTTGAACAAGATGACTGACAGTGTTTGAGATCAGAACAGCTTCAAAAGCAGCCAGGCAAGCTTGACAAAATTCTAATTGCCAATTCAAGCCAACAAAACCCACCCTTCCACAAGCTAACACCCCCCCCCCCCCCCCCACGACACTCCTCTCCAACAGAGGGAACGTGAAGAGAAGAACTGAACAAAGCAAATCGAAACCTTAATTTACAAACTAGAAACTAATTAAACAAACCACAGAACGTTTATAAGACAACGATGCATAATTACTACATAACAGAAATTTCTTTTTACTACCGTAATGGTGCATGAGCTGTGAAAAAAAATCAATCTAAGCAATAATCATTTCTAAGTAAAAGAACTTGGCTCTAAGCTGGATTTTCAGAGCTTGATCGAGAACTTGTGGATGACAAAGCATGGATCGGGACTGGTTTGTGCTTCTCCCTGGCAGGGCAGTAGTGCAACTGTCAACCAGCAGGCATTGAATTGTTGCCAGGAGCCCGGTCATTATTTGCTGGTCCTGCCGGGGCTTGGATGCCTCCTGGACTCAGTGAGGTTCCTTTTGTGCTCGACGGCCATGAATTTGCCTGCAGCCAGACGGATCTGTCTCACCATTTCACACAACCAATGCTCACAGTTCTGATGGCATTCACAACCATGTGAGTTTGTGCCTTGGTGGCAGCCTGTCTTGGTAGCCTGAGCGTCCTTGGTTGCAGCATTGCAAGTGGAACTGAAAATCAAGTAATGCAGGAAATAGAGTGAATTAAGGATGCTGGGCACTCTAAAAAGACGCATTCAGCAAATCTTGCAAGTGCATAAGAAGCGATTGGCCCAAAATGGCCAAGGAGGCTGCAAACAAGTGCTCACCCGCTCTGGCCACTGATGCAGCTCCTTGCTGTGGGTTGCCCTGTAGCCCCATGCACTGCCCACTAACTCCCAAGGTCTTTAAAGCACTGTCCTACACCATTTCCCCCAACCTGCCCCTTCACCTCACAGCCCAGGCTAATCCCAGCTGTCAGTTTAGGTGACAGGTAACTTGAAGGGTCCCCAGGGCTTCACATACCAGGTGTGGAGGTTGAGGTCCCCAGTCAATCCTCAGAGGAAGCGGCAGGTGACATGACTGGGACCCTTCCTCTATCTTCTCCACCGGAGTCCCCGTGAGTCATGGTGGTGGTTGGTGATGTCTGAGCAGGTAAGAATGCCCTGGAGGCCTCTGTCCCTGTGTGTTCATGGTGATCCAGCACTTCCATTAGCAGCTGGAGGTATCTGTAATGGGTCATGTCATGCAGTGGGGTGATCTTACGCTGTGCTGTGGTGGAAAAGAGCCTGCATCATCTTTGTCTTGAGCTGGAACTGTGGTGCCATCCTGTTGTGCTTCCACTTGCCCATTCTCCTTGCCACATCAAGGTAGATGTGCTAGTGCATGCAGGCTGCAGACAAACTGGTGCACAATCTCAGGGTCCCCCAGCACCCGCACCAGGCTCTTTGTTTCAACAAAGGTAGAATTGAAAGCAGACTTACGTGCCCCGATCCACTCCATTCTCCCCCAAATGTCACATATCTTGGATCAATGAGGGGTACCCTGGGTAGCTGGGCGCTCAATTTATAGGTGTTGAGGTGACCTGGCCAAGGGAAGTTCACACCCCTCCCACCCTGTTGTGTCTGGGCAAGGTTTGGACAGCAGACACGCTCTGCAACTGTTGCAACTTTTGGCAGCACTGAGCAGAGTTCACATTTTGGCACCAGACAGGGTCAAGCCAGGGATGGGGGGCTTTGTCTGCAACCATGGCAACTTTTTGTACCTTATGGGCATGCTTGTTCTGGGCGCATTTGAGCCCTACTAGGTCCTCTAGCCCTGTGTATGCCATTGCACAGTAGCAGGCTGCCCAGTGGCCCATGTGTCAAGACACGGCACCCAGCAGGACACGAGCTGCAGTGCTGAGCAGTTGAGACAGAGCTGGTGAGGGAATGAATGGTGACAGACCTCATGTGCTATTCATAAAGCGGGTGTGCATAAGGCTCATGATCAGGTTCACAGTACTCCACTGTCAGGTTCATGTAAAACTGGGAAGAAATTTAATGGTGTTAGGGGAACAATTATGCCATAGCCAGCTGAAAAGGGATGTTTCAGAGGTGCAGGATGCAAGGGCACAGGGGTTCACAGGGCTGTTCTCATAAGATACCATCAGGGCAAACCAGGAAAAGTGTCCGACCTCCTAGAACTGCAGGTTGGCTTTGGGCTGGGAGTGGGGCCCGCACACCAAAAAAAAAAAAATGTTATGATGCCTGCAGGCTAGTATCTGCCATCCTGAGACCGGACGCCTGCTTACTGCTTTTAATGCAAACCAAACTACACTCGGCAGCCCACAGAAAGTGGGAAAATTGGTTATTAATTCCAAGCAGTAACCCCTAAATAGGGGAACAGGATATATCTTTCGCCAGCACAAGCCATTTTCATTCTGTTGAGTGGTTTTGTGACACCACTCACAGCATTAACCCTAAGGTAGGTGTTCAGTATCCAATAGCCTGCTTCACTGTGTGGTATTTCTATAATAGCGCTGAGGGGGTCAGGGTACACCGTATACCACATTATCCCCAATAATGGAGAAGAGAGCACATACGCACATACTGATTGATTTCCAAAAGAGTTTGGGATCATCTTGATCTGCAACCTCCCAACACACCCTGGGGCCCTTTGGACACCCACCATATCAAGTGAAATAGGAGATGGCAGTGACAGATCAGTGTCTTTGAATTCTTTATTCAATAAAATAATAATAAGAGGTCAGCAGAAGACTGATTTATGTCAGGCTCTGCAGCTACACCTGGTGTCCTACAACATTCATTACACTAGAATAACTGCAAATTGTAATGACAGTTGGTGGACAAAGGGGTTCACTACACAAAAACTGCATGACACCCAATGGACAAAGAGGTTCACTACATGTCATCCAATGACTTGCCATGTACACATGACAGATTAATGGCTGGACCATTCCACGTTGCATTGTTGCAAACTGAACTACATTGGAATGGGGATTAATTTCTGATGATGCAAACTCATTTAAATTGCCCAAAACTTGTGTAGGTATGAAGTATGACACCATTAAGCCACACAAAAAGAAATTTTTGTCACATGTACATCGCCTGGGTGTCACCTGTACAAATGCCCAAGATGGTCTTTTCTTTCTTGCAATCCTATACCTCGATACCTTCCATCTTTTGCATGAAATGAAGCAATAGTCGCTGTGGGAGTTGGGGGGTAGGTCACCCGGTTGTGAGTTCCCCAATTCCCTGAATGGCCCCTGGAGAGAAGGGGGTACGTGCCGGACCGCTCGTGCCGCTGTTAATCTCGCCTGCCACGACTTGATGGATCAAGGGGTTCACCCAAATGGGGCACTGACGGTCCTAAAGAAAAGGGTACCCAGGCTCCAAAGTCCAGGGGTCCTGAGGGCTCCTCCTCCCCTACACCCTCGCCCGAGCCTCCGGGATATGGGGGCCCCGTTGGGGCTCCCTTGTTGACGGACTAGTCTGGCGGGGTACCTGCCTACTGACGGACCCGTCCCGGAGTCCGCTCAGCACCTAGTGTCCCTGGTACCGGTGGCCCCTCTAGTCCGGATTTGTCCTGCCCTCAAGGGCCTGAGTCTCTAGACCCGGGGGGGGCTACAAAGTCCGCCTCCCTGCCCGCGGGTCTTCTTCCATGGCCAACTGGCCACCAGTCGCCGGAGAAGGGCTCCTCCGGCCGAGGCTCCCTTCCCGGGTTC